>NC_138371.1:99523198-99537788 GCF_054177405.1 Leptonychotes weddellii | reverse complement strand
CACACACCCCATACCACACACACACGCACACACACACCACATACCATACATATACCTCACACATCACACATACATACCATACATACCATAGCACACACACCCCCATACATACCACACACCCCGTACCACACACACACACACACACACCACATACCATTCACTTACCACACACATCACACATACATACCACACATACCATAGCACACACACACCCCCATACATACCACACACCCCGTACCACACACACACACACACACACACACCACATACCATTCACTTACCACACACATCACACATACATACCACACATACCATAGCACACACACCCCCCATACACACCACACACCCCATACCACACACACACACATATCACACATACCGTACCACACACACACACATCATGCATCACATGTCACATACACACGTCGCACACCCCCTAGCACACACATACACCACAAACACCATACCATACACGCATCTCACACATCCTGCATACACCCCCTACACCCCATACCACACACACATATACCATATGTACCATAGCAGACACCCCCCCACACATACCACACTATCCCATACCACATACACACACCATACACACTACATACATCACACAGAATGCACCCCACACATCCCACCCTCCATGCACACCAAATACCACACATACCACACATGCCCCACGTACCCCCCACAGACACCACACAAAACACACGCACTGTACACACATACCACACAATACACACACCACACACACACATAACATATGCACAGAGACCAATATAGAAAAATAATATTAACAAAAGCAGATGTGGCCCCCCCAGACCACCACGCACTCAGAAGCAGGCACATCCCTGTGCACCTGTCCTCTTACTGCCATCCACGCAGCAACAGCAACACCCCACTCCTGGTTTGCACTCACTTATGGGCCCTGACTAAACAACCGAGACCCCAGGTGATAGGTCTTCCCTGTGTGTGCATGTCTGACCCCTGAGGCCCTAAGGGCTGAGAGACCAAGGAGGCATTGGTAGGGCCACCCATCGGAGCCCACCTTGAAGAGCTGGCTCCCTGCCTTTGCCCGGATGATGGTACCATGGCCCAGCTTGGTCCCTGCTGACTCCAGCTTGAATATCTCCCTCAGGAACTTGTTTTTGGAAGAGTAGACCAGGGTGAGGATATCTGTGCTCAGCACGTCTCGATTCTTCTCCAGGAAGCCTGTGGGGGAAGCAGAGCCCACCTGCAAGCCCAGTTCAGCTGTCCTCTCTGACCCACAGGGGAAGGGGGGGCAACAGGGTGGGGACTCTGGTCACCCCAGGATGCCCGGAGGAGCCCCCACTGAAGCTGCTCTCTCCACGCCTCCCTTGACCTCCCTGTCCAGCCGGAGAGCTCCTGCACCCAGGCCTGCACTCGGCTCTGCCCGGCACCAGTGTGTCACACCCACATCTAAACCTTCCAACCCCCGCACCCACCAACCCCACCACCACCCCCTGTCTAAGCCGCTGCCATTCCTTCTGCCTGAATCGTTCCTTTGATCCCAGCCCACCCCTCTGCTCTCTGTCCCACCCTTCCCGGTTCATGGCCCCGGGACCGGGACTGTCCTAAAGCCGCACACTGCCGTGTCACCCTGCCTGAACCCTTTCTCTGCTATCCTGCCACCAGAGCACACCTTCCTCATCTCCCCCTTCCTCAACTCCTGGGGCCCCTGTGGTCCTGCACTCCACTGGTGCCCAAAGCACTCCAGAGGCCCCAGCTCTCCCACCACCTCCAGCCCCCACCAGCCGCTGCTGGACACTCTTCCCTGCTTATCCAGCCCGGCCAGCTCTGGCTCATTCTTCAAAACCAGCTCAAGCATTGTCTATTCCCGGAGGCTCCCCAGGGCCCTCCTCAGGGCTCCCCTGGACTCTGCGGGACCTTTCTTATGGGCCCTACTGCTCAGGTCAGGGGGTCGTCTGAAGACTTTCCCTCCGCTTTGCCAGCCACGGCCCCCCCTTGGTGCACCATGGACAGGAGTGGCTCAGGTCCCTCGACACCTCCAGCCCCAGCCATCACTGGAACTGCCAAGTACCCTCTGAAGCTGACCAGCGGCCACAGCAGATGGCAGACAGTGCATCCCTTCAGGATACAGTTTAGATTTCCCAGCGGCGAGATGCCTGGGGGCTCTCATCAGGGCTCTGGCCCACTAAATTTCTGGGTGACCTTGAGCAAGTCTGATGAGGGCAACTGCTTATTCATATATAAAGGAGCTAAAAAGAAAAGAAGTTAAAGGACAGAGTGAGGAAGCCTCCCGCCCCCACCAAGAAGTCCTGAAAATCTGGCAGCCTGGTAATGTTCAGGCAGCTTGCAGTCCAGAGAGGGAGGCATGGCCACTCCTGCCCTCGTCCCTGAGTCCAGATGCAACTCTGGGAGCATCTGCATACACCCCCAGCCGGGGTCTGGGGTGGGGGGTGGTTACTTCCAACCTCCTGTGAAACTAGTGAGGGGTGGCAGCTACTCTGCTTTTCCTGGGAGCCCAAAATGGAAGGAGACTAGGCATTCACACCACTTGTCTTACTGGCTCAAAGACAGGGTGGTGGCTTGCTGATTAGGAGGTCCTTAGGGCACATTTCCCTTCTCATTATGAGTTTACACTGCACAGGTCTTGGGCGTGAATGTGTGCCCTTAGGTCGTGTGTGCATGTGTGTGAGCGCGTGTGTGCTCTCTAACAGTAGGTTTAGGAACCAAGCGGGTCTGTGATTGCTAAGGAGGACCTGAGGGCTTGGGAGCCCGTAGCCCCTCCACCAGCCCTGTTCTGGGGTCCTGGAAGGTCCTGCTAGGGCCAGGGGCCCCTCCAGCCTGAAGACTGAGAATCCAGAAATTGAGGAGGGGCAGTGTTATGGGCTGAGTTGCATCCCCCCCAAATCCATACATTGAAATTCTAACCCTCAGTACCTCAGAATGTGACTATATGTGGAGATGGGGCCTTTACAGAGGCGATTAAGTTAAAATGAGGCTATTTGGGTGGCAGTAATCCAGTGTGACTGGTATTCTATAAGAAGAGATTAGGACACAGATGCACAGAGACACTAAAGATGTCAGACATCAGACATCAGAAGGAATCAACCACACTGACACCTTAATCTGGGACTTTGGGCCTCCAGAACCGTGAGGAAATGCATCTCTGTTCCTACCTGGGGAGCTTTGGTTTGGCAGCCTTAGCCAGCTGCTAACACAGGCATGGCTCTGGGCATGGGTAAGAATGGACTTGCCCTAAAGTGGGACACAGGATCACCGAGAAGGTGATGAAGAAGAGCTGTTTCTCAAAGCCAGGCTGGTGAGGGCTAGGGGCCTGCTGTAGGGCTACACTCCTGGGACTTCTAGGGATGACCCCGCAAGGGCACAAGCCTGAATTTCCTCTCCCACTCTACCCCTTTAAGTCACCCCACCTTTTAGGGGGATGCTCTGTGCAAACCTACACAGCCTGGTGTGGGGTTAGGGAGACTGAGACGGGGGGAAGGAAGCTGATTTTCCCCACCTCTCCCCCCAGTGCCTATGAGGGGGAAGGCACTGTACCAGGAGCTCCAGGGGCACCATGAGGCCTCACAGAACTGGGGGTGACTGGAGCGAGCATGTGCTGTGCACACAAACCCTTCTCCCAGCTACATGCTGGGGAGGCTGCCCTCTGCAGATGGAGGGTGAGCAGACACTTGGTGGCACTCTGTGCTTCTCTAGGCTTAGGCAGAGCCTCCCCAACCCAGGGTGTTCTCAAAGGGAGGGTTGCACTGAGGCACCCCAGGCTCAACCCCCCAGTAGGCAGAGTAAGTGGGGCTTAGCTCATTAGCACAGCATGGCACCCAAAGAAAAACTAGTAAGCTCAGCTTTAATGAACATTAATAGAATTTTAGAAATTCAGAAAGTCTACAAAGAAGCTGTCTTAATCTTAGCATACACAACAATATTTTCATGTCACTTCGCATAATAAAACTTAGCCTTGAATTGTCCATGGAAGTTGGGATGGACTCAGTGTCTTGTGTTCTGGGACCCTGCAGGTCCCACTGGCTCTGGTCTCTCCCTTTCTGAAGAGCCCCAAAGCCAGGGTCAGGTGGGGACTATGAAAGAGCAACCACCTTCTCACTGTACAACAGAAGATTCCCTGACCTCCTAACACCTCACCTCTTCTATGCGAAAATGTCAGCCCTCCTACTGCCTTGTCTCTCCAACTGAAAAGTATGCATGGATCATCCCTGACTTTGAGTTTCCAGTTGAACAGACCAGAGCTCCTCCTCATTTCTCCATATGAGCCACAGAGAGAGCTGCTACGGCCGCCTGACTCATTGTCCTGACCACAGCTGCATACTGACTTCCTTTCTTATTTTTCTAAGCACACCAAAAGGTTTAACCACCCCAGACCTTTATTTCTCCAGTCAAAACCTTGCCTGAGCCTATCATAGCATAAGTAAAAATTAACTCAAAATGAATCAAAGACCTAAATGAAAAGTTAAAACTAAAAAAACTCTTGGAAGAATACACAGAGGTAAATCTTGGGTCAGACAATGATTTCTTAGTCATGACACCAAAAGCATGAGCAACAAAAGAAGAAAAAGATACTTGGACTTTATCAAAATGAAACACTTTTGTGCTTCAAAAGACACTATCAAGAAGTGAAAAGATGACCCAGAGAGCAGGAGAAAATATTTGCAAATTACATATCTGATAAGGTACTTATATCCAGAATATATAAAGAACTCTTACAACTCAACGAGAAAAAGACAACTAATTAAAACATGGGCAAAGAGTTTGAACAGACATTTCTCCAAAGATGATATACAAATGAGCAATAAGCACATGAAAAGATGCTTAACATCATTACGCATCAGGGAAACACAAACCAACATTATACTGAGAGACCACTTCAAAGCCACTGGGATGGCTAAAATAAAAAAAACAGATAATAGCAAGTGTTGGTGAGGATGTGGAAAAATTAGAGCCTTCATTTGTTGCTGGTGGGAATGTGAGTTAGTGCAGCCACTTTGGAAAACAGTTGGGTGGTTACTCAAAAAGCTAAATGTAGAATTACCATATGACCCAGTACATACCACAAAGAAGTGAAAACATTTGTCTACATAAAAACTTGCACATGAGTGTTCATGGCAGCATAATTCATAATAGCCAAAAGGTGGAAACAACCCAAATGTTCATCAAGTGACAGAGGGATAAATGAAATGTGCTATATTCACACAGTGGAACATGATCATACTGCAATATAAAGAAACAATTTCCTGACACATGCTATGACATGGACGAACCTTAAAAACATTATGCTAAATGAAAGAAGCCAGCCACAAAGACCACACATTGCATGGTTCCATTTGTATGAAATGTCCAGAATAGGTAAATCCATAGGGACAGAAATTAGTGGTTGCCCAGGATTGGGGGAAAATGCAGATTGATGGCTAATGGGAGGTTTCATTTTGGAGTGATGAAAATGTTGTAAACTTACGGCAATGATTATACAACTCTGTGAATATACTAAAGACCATTGAGTTATACAGCTAAAATGGGAGATAATATGGTATGTGAATGATATCTTAATAGAGCTAACACTAAAAAACGAAACAAACCATGCATGGTCCATTCCATTCCCTCTTTCCCATTGCTTGCTCTGCAAAATGACCTTGTTCTCTCGGCTTTCTTCCCATGGCCTTCCTGGAGTGATCCAGATTTGGAAGGAAGGGGAAATAGAGAGGAGCTGCACCTACCTTCTGTCTGGTAGTACACCTCGCCCGCAAAGTGGGCGATGCCAAATCTGGCATCGTGGATGTTTCTGGGCTGCAAGAAGGCCTTGTTGTTGGCATGGACATTGTTCAGTTTTTGCAGCATGGTGGTATCTGTCCCCTGGAAGAGCACAGACACCCTATGGGCCGACGTCCCAGAATCCAGCCATGGGGAGGTCAGCTGACACATCCACAGGGCTCACGGGCTCCCTCACAGGGGCAAAGCAACTGGGCTCAGAATGGCTGAGGACCCTTCTACAGATGGGAAACTGCTGCCCAGGGATTGGTGGCTGGTCGCAGTGAGTGAGGACCGAGCTGGGAGCAGAGATGGGGTCTGCCACCCTCCACCTGCCAGCTCTCCTGCTCCACCCTTCCTTACAATTATCCAGGGACCCTAACCCTGGCTTCACCCTTCTCTGGACTCCGAGCTCTTACAGACTGCTTTGAAAATCTACCTCCCTAAGGACAGGCAGAGTTCCTTGAGGGCGAGCAGGCAAACATTTCCATCTCTTGCACCGTGCAGCCCTTGGCCCGCGGGTGCTTAGCAAGCCCCTCCTGGGGTGAGTTCTTGGAGTAGATAATCAGTGACTGCAGGTCCTGCTTCTGCGGAGGGGGAGGGGGGTGGGGGGGTGGTCGGTGAGCCTCCCTGTAGGAGGTGGACCTAGCAGGCGAGGAGGTTGCTTAGGTTGGGGCTGGTCTGCTAACGCCTGGCAGAGGTTTTGGCAACCCAGGGACCCATGGGTTACCCAAGGGGAGTTTCCCAACCTCAAGGGCAAGAGCCATGAGCGGGGGTCTTCACCTGAGGGTCGGCAGGCTCAGGGGTTTACCTGTGGGAAGTGGCTCTCTTCGTCCAGGAGGGAGATGATGCTCATGGGCTTGAGGGCCAGCAGGTCCAGGGTGGGCCGATTGTCGTTGTAGTGGATGTAGTCCCAGGCAATGTTCTCCGAGAGGTACTCCTCCTGCTCCATGGTGAACACGTGCTGCACGAAGAACTGCTGCAGGTGCTCGTTGGCAAAGTTGATGCAGAGCTGCTCAAAGCTGTGGAGGGAATGCACACCCAGACGTGGAGCACGGTTAGCCCGGTCCCTGTCGCTGCTGGCAGGAACCGCGGGCCACCAGCCATTTGCATCCAGCCGCACGTGCATGCCCGAGGACGCACATCCCCACACACGTGTACTCCCTCTTCCCTCTGTCTCTGCCACCATCACCTCCTCCAGCCCGTGGCAAACAGACTAAGAGAATGTCATCAAGAGACCTTCCTTAGGGGACCAGGTGTCCTGTAGCAGCCCCAGCCCCACGGGCAAGAGGCCTGGGTGCTGAGATGAGCTTCTGGAGACCCGGTAACGGTGACGCCTGCTGGGCTCCTTTGCTTCAGTCAGACACACTGCTTACTCCCGCCCCATCCTCCAGCTGCTCTTCCTCCTGGGCACCCCACCTCGGAAATGATCCCTCCACTCATCACCCCTGGCTCAAGTCACCAACCAAGGGGTCACGCTTGACACCTCTCCCTGCCTCCTCCCCAGTTCCAATCAGCTGCCAAAGTCTGGTCCCTGCTTTCTCCATCACAGCACCCTGACCTGTGTACTCCCTTCCACTCCCATGGCAGAGGCCTGTGTCCAGACCCCTTTATTCCCCCCGGGGAAACCCAGGGGTGGCCTCCAGGGGCTCTCCCTGCATCCCCCCATCTCCATGTGCCACTAGGGGGAGATCTTTGGCCAGCAGCCCCATTGTCCCCCTGCTTCCAATCCTCCCAGGTTTCTCCGCTGTTTTCAGATCCCCTCAGACAGAGACATAGTACAAAGCCTTCCTGCATCTCCCAGGGAGTGGCCTGGGTCACCGTAGCCTCCTTCCCTCGATGCTGTGAAGGCACCCGCTTCTTCCCTGCCTCTGAGTGGTCACACATTTGCTGCCACCCTCCTCTCTTTCCTCATTACCCGCCTAGTTTTGTTCAACCCTTGGCTCTCACTTAGGCCTTTCTTCCTCAGGATGGGTTGCCCATTTATGCAAATCCTCATCATATGTGAGACTGGTCGTTCAACCCCTGTTAACCCAAGAGGTGAGGGGACAGGTCCACCCTGTCCCCCACTCCCAGCACGCTGCCTGGAGAGTGCTCAGTGGCCACCTGCAGGAGGGGACTGCAGCTCTGTAGTAAACCCAGCTTGTGGGTCCTCCAAGGAGGGGCCCCTGTATAAATGACCGGATCCCCCTCAACCAATTATTCGTCCACCTCCAAGGTGTCCAATGTGCGTGGTCTGCTCAGCCTGTCCCTCTTGGGGACAGAAACCAATGATCTGAATCACACTTGAGTTTCCTGTGCCTGAGAGCTGCCCTATCCTGGGCTTAGTTCTGCCAGCCCTGCCCATCCCCCGGCGCACAGGGAGCAGGCCTTCGCCCTGCCCTCCCAGCTGACTGGGGAGGCAGCAATCCCAGAGTGTCCCTGCTTGCTTGTCCTGAGGTCCTCGTTTTCCTCATCTTTGTTCTCCTGCCACCTGATAATTCCCCAGGGCATCACTTGTCCTCATTTGGCTCCACTGCCTGACTCTCTTCAGCACCCTGTCCACCCCCCTCCCCAGCCTTCATCAGTCCCAGCTAGGCATCAGTTTTCTGACCTGCCTCCTGCTCTGGCTCCTGGGCCTCCAGTCTGGGGTGCTGGGACGCTGGGACACAGGGTCAGGGGTGTCCTACCTTGCCTTACCCTTGCCAAACTCCAAAGTCAGGGATGGTCACACGTCCCCTACTTTCCCCCATTGCCTAGCATGATAGCTCATCTAGAGATGCAGTTGAATCAATGCTGCTGATTTCCATTTTCACCCCAGCCTCATGTGATCATTCACTTTAATTCCTTAGGAGAGCAGACGGCTCAAGAGAGGTGACAAATGCTGGGACTTCAGCCTGGCGCTTGGGGATGCTTGTAGCTAGCTGTGTGGGGTGTCAGGGGAGGTGCACAGGCCGTCTCGCTGCAGACAGATTCAGGCCTGCAGAGCAGACTCGCATCTGGGAAAAGGTAGGAGGGGTCCCTGCTCCCGGTCTCGTCCGGGAAGGAATGGTTACCCTCCAGCTTGCTCAGTTAGAGAGGAGCTAAGCTGATCTCCCATTCTCTGAAAGCAGGTGAACTGAGATCTTCATACCTATTGTTCTGGAAATTTTCAAAGCCAAATATGTCCAGGAGGCTGATGGCTCTTCGCACATTTTTGGGGTCCTGGGCAGGTGGAGTGAAAATTGCAGTGTTGATCTTCTTGACAATCCACAGGAAGAGGTGCCCATAGATGCCCTGAGGAGACATGAGGTAAAGCCCATGGGCTTTGAAGCATAAGAGGAAGGCGGCCCCTGATCTCTAAGCTCACCTGCAAAGGCTGCACGCACACTGGATCTCATGGACCTACTGAGGGGCACTCTCCCTACTTTAAAGGCAAGAAGCTGAAGCCCAGAGAGGCTGGGAAGCCCACTGTCACCAGATAGGTGACTGGCAGAGTGAGGACTTGCCCAGCCATCTCTGCTCTTACCTGCTCTCCCCCAGCAGGGCAAGGAGCTGTGTTCAACAGAGAGACACATGGGCCCCTTCTCCCACAGCTCTGTACCTTGGCAAAGGCGTCCCTCCGGTCTGCGGCCTGGGTGATGTTCAAGGGCCTGGTGACAGACTCCCCTCGGATGATGATGGAATGCTTGACCAGACAGTCCTGGAGTGCCTGGTACTCCACCTGGAAAGGCGGGTGGCAACTGGCATCACAGCTAATGAGGGGCAGGGCCTGGCTCCGGGGCTCGGACCTACTTAGGTCACGTCTTGTTCTCTCTTGTGACCAAACACCCTATGCCCAAGGCCTGAGGGTGGGAGATGCCTGTGGGGCCATCCAGCAGGGCCAGGCCAGATGGAAGCTGGAGTCAGGGTCCTGGGCAGGCCCTGGCCCAGCTCCAGTCTAAGCACCAGGATGTCAAGAGTGTTCAGGAAGGAGGCACAAGCTGGGTGGGTCCTGGGCATGCTGGCTGCTTGGTTTACCAGGTTTGTGCTAGTCTTCCAGGGACTGGGGAAGGGGCTGGTGCCATAAGCAGACCTGGGGAAACAATGGGCGGGGAGGGCTCTGAGGCCAGGCCATTGGCCTCTGGATATGCCCCAACCAAAGCCACTCCTGCTTTGGCCTAAGGGAGCAAGAGGATTTTGGATGGGCCAGTTCCTCTCACCATGCAGGGAACACTGAGCCAGCAAGAACCCAAAGAACCCTGAATCAAATAAAGAACATTAGCAGCAAAATGTGATTGCTTTGCTTGTTTGCTTCTGATGCTATCAACTTCCCACCAGAACTGTCAATGGGGTGTGATGTGGAAGACATTATAATGTCCCCAGGGCAAAGATATTTCTCCACCCAGTGCCTGCTGTTCTTCCTCCAAGTCCAGGCTCCATTTGGTCTCTGTACTAACCTGGAGGGCTAATGGTATGAGCACATTCCACTTCCCCAGAATAGCACAACTCACAGAGAAGGTGGGGACTTGTTGAAGGGAAGTAGGGAAGGGTCCAGCGTAAGGGCCCTGGGTTATGTGGCCATGTGGGGAGAGCTTGGGGACTGGGTGGGGTGGGGAATGAGGATACTGAGTGAAGGCCACTGAAGAACGAGGAGGGGGGGGTGACACAAGAGAAGAGAAGAAACGTGTTAAAGCCAGACTGATCATTTCGTTGCTTTGTTAAAGATTAGCTCACATGGCTTCCCACCCCCAATGCCTGCAGTGCCCAGATGGGTGCAGGGGTTGAGTTGAGAGCCTGGGGAGAGGGGTGGGGGGCAGGAGTGGGAGCCTGGGAAGGGTTAATGACAACCAGGGGTTGGGGGGCTATGAGCCCAGGCCCCTGGGGCCCCTCACAGACATGGAAGCTCGACGTCACAATAGCAGAGCTACCTCCAGTAACTTTAGCACAGTGGGAAAGGCCGGCGTGTCCATCACGTCAGAGGATTCCAAGTTCTCGAAGACTGCAGCTGGGGAGAGAAGCAGTAACCCTGAGTGGTGAAGCGGCCTGAAGGGATGGGACAGGGGCCCCAGGAGGGCCTGAGCCTGGGGCAGCCCCAGATCCAGCTATTACAGGCACCTGTCCCTGGGTGGGAGGCACTGCTTCTCCCAGACCTTCTCTTCGGGAGACAAGGTCCCTGGGGATTACCAGCCCCTTTGCTGTGAAGGAATGTAACAGATTGCTTCTCCCTCTGCTCAGCGAGATCGTGGCTCTGCCTCAAAGGGAAGTTTGAGGAAATGAAGGCTGGTGCTGGTGCGGGCGGGGGTGGGGTCTACTAAGGAAAAGGATGAGCATCGGCCACCTTCACTCTACTCTGCTGTCCACGGAAACCTAGGCCTTCCTTCCTTCAGTCAGTCACACAAGCGGACATTAACAGGGCACAGCTATAGGCCAGGCCCAGCCCTACTGCAAGAGTCTCCTGACTGGTCTCTCCAGTTCAGTCCCCATCTTCCAGCCACCTCCACTCAGGGGGGCTGTCGGGCCTGGGGACAGGGGCAATGTTGTTCCTGTGCATATATTTTTTCTTTTTAAAACTTGAATAAATTATAAAATAAAGCATATAGATAAAAAAAGTATATAGAACCCAAAGGCCCTGTGCTAGTTGCTGGGAATTCCATAAATGGGGAGACCTGGCCCTGCCTGGGGTGCTGTGCATCCAAGAAGGGAGGCAGGAAGCAAATGATGGTGTCATATGCTGTTCCAGGTGCTGAGACTAAAGGGGGCCGGGAGCAGCCCTACTGTCATTATAATAAATAATGACTCAGTTAACACCGTGAAACCACTACTACAGCCAAGATACAGAGCCTGGTCCACACCTGAAGCCCTCACAGTCCTTTCCTGCTAAGACCTGTGTTCCTCCCCACTCACTCATGGAAACCACTTCCTTGCTTTCCATTATCCTTCTACTACCTAAATATTGATCTGAAACAGCATTTAATTTCAGCTGTTTTTAAATTTTGTGTTAAGGGTGATCTAATTGAATGTCTGATCTTGTAGATCAGCCTGGTTTCACCCTCAACATCACATTTGTAATACTCTTCCATGTTCCAATGCCCCTGTGTGCAAGTCAGCGCCCACCTGTCACCTGCAGAAGTGCCCAGTTCAGTTGATAGATCCTATGGGCACAGTGACAACTCACCTGGAGATTTCCTTATGTGGTGCGAGAGGGGGTTCAAGTTCATGGAACAGTTTACTGAAGTCTGTCCTTTCCTCACTGCTCTGTGAATTGGTGTCCTTCGTGAATTCTAGAATCAGCCATTGTTCCTTCCAATATTGCCTTTGCCCCATTCTTTCTCTCTTTTCTTTTAGTATGTCAATTAAAAGTATGTTACTGTTTCTCACTTGTCCTCCACATTTCCTACTCTCTGTTATGTTTTCCATCCTTCTGTGTCTCCATGCTGTGTCCTGACTTTTCCTCCACTCACACATCCCCTCTCCATGTGTATAAAACTGGCTTTTTGGGGCACCTGGGTGGCTCAGTTGGTTAAGCGTCTGCCTTCAGCTCAGGTCATGATCTCAGGGTCCTGGGATCCAGCCCCACATTAGGCTCCCTGCTCAGCGGGGAGTCTGCTTCTCCTTCTCTCTCTCCCCCAGCTCATGCTCACTCTCTCTCTCTCTAATAAATAAATAAAAATAAAAAAAAAACAACCTAGCTGTTAAAACATCCATTGAGTTCTTCATTTTGATTTTTATTTATTTATTTTTTTTGTATTTTAGAATTTCTATGTGGCTCCTTTTAAAATCTATAACGCCACATTTTCCATTTTCAGTTCCCTGTCTAAATTTTCAAGCTTGGCTTTTTCTTTTCTTGAACACAGCCACACGTAGATGCTTTGTGGTTTGTGTCCAATAATCCCAACATCTGAAATCTTTGTGGCTCTATTTCTATTGTCTATTATTTCTGCTGGTGTTTGCTCATGATGGCTTATTTCCTCGTTCCTACTTATCTTTGGCTGCATGTTGGGTGTTAAATTTGAAAAACTGTCCGAAGGAATAATGTGTAATCTAGGTTGATGCTATTTTCCTCCAGAGAGGAACTTCCATCAGATGCTTTGAGGCACTAACAGGCCAGGACACCCTGATACCCAGACCACCTGGATGCTTACAAATGGGTTTGCAAGTTCATGCATGGCTTTGTTTACTCTGGTTCACCCTTAACCTAAGGGGGTAGCCCTTTAGGGTCCCTGCTACAACTGGGGGATGATTAGAGTTTTCATCTTTGGACAGTCTTAAGCTTTGACATCTTCCCTTGAACCCCGTGAGACCTCCAAAATCGTAGCTATAATTTTCAATGAATTTTTCCAGGACAGGGTTAGACCATGTGATCTTGGCAGGCTCTTGAGGTGAGAACTCCCAGAGATTTCTTCCTCCTCCTGTCCCGTCCCCCCACCTCTTCCTCCCCAGGGGGTGCAGTTTGGGTGGAAACAGCATTACCCATAAACTCCACGTTGCCCAGGTGGAGGATGGCCGCCAGCAGCTTGCTGAGGTCCCAATTCTCTGAATCGGAGAACATGAGGATCTTCATGGCGGAGCGAATGTGGGCATAGTCCTTGGCGTCATTGAGGCCCTCACAGGAGGTGCAATTTCCCTGGAGGATCAGCCATGTCAGCATTCTGGGGGCCACCCCCCACCCCACCTCCTCCATCGTAGGGCTAGCAAGGCAGAGATGTGTCAGGGACTCAGCCAAGGGCCCCTCATAAGTGACACTTCATAGGCCCCGGGCGGACTCTGAGAGGCCACCTGGAGGCCGCAACTCCGAAAATGCACAAAAGTACTGCGGGAGGTGGAATCACGATGACATAGACACAGCGTGCCTGGGCTTTGCAGCCGGCGCTGGTATCATTCAGCGTCTCCGAGCCTCTATTTGTCACCCATCCCCCGTAATGCCTGCCTTACCCTCTCTGGGGGAATCCTGGGAGTTCATTCCTTTAACAAACACCTTCCAGGGCTCCCTGTGTGCCAGGCCCTGTGCTACTCGCTGGGAATTCCGTAAACGGAGAGACCTGGCCCTGCCTGGGGTGCTGTGCATCCAAGAAGGGAGGCAGGAAGCAAATGATGGTGTCATATGCTGTTCCAGGTGCTGAGACCAAAGGGGGCCGGGAGCAGCCCTACCAGGAAGCAGGGAAAAGCCTCCTGGAGGTGGCACCTGAGCAGCACAGGGAGCCGGCGGTCTAGGCAGTGAACAGCAGAGCTAGGCTGGGAGGTGGAGACAGGGACAAGGCTTGCAAGGAAGGTGGGGTCCGGAGGCACTTGGAAACCATGCCAAGGAGCCGCAGGGAGCCCCTGCAGAATTGTAGTCCAAGACGTGATCTGTCAGCCTTGCACCGTGGAAGGTCAGCAGAAGGGATGGTAGGTTAGGGGTCAAGTCTGGCGACAGGGAGGATGCGGGAGAAAACTACCACCAGGATCCAGGAAGAAATGAGGAAGGCCTCCAGGCAGTGAACACAGGAAGGGTTAGGCAGGAGAGATTCAAAAGGTGGAACTCCACCATCCCCTTTTCAACAACCTTGAGCTGGCGCGGGGATGCAGCCCAGAGCAAGAGCAAGGTCCCCGCTTTGCTAGAGTTCAAGTTCTACAGGCACCTACAAGGATGGGCGTTTGGAATGAAACCGAGGAAGGAGAAGAGTGGCTACGACTCTCCGTCACCTACTGGAACCTCGGTCTGCAGGATCCAGAGAAAGCTGAGGTGTGTGGGGAAGGACTATGCGTTCAGCAGGGAATAAGGAAGCACACGGACAAGGGTAAGTCTCTGAGAGTCGTTAAGAACAGAAGAAGGGTGGAGTGGAAGATGGAAAAGGGCAACCCTCAATCCCTGCCTCAGGCCTTTTCTGGGGCTGTAAACCACAGGCGG
>NC_138371.1:99508448-99523098 GCF_054177405.1 Leptonychotes weddellii | reverse complement strand
CGGAGAGAGGTGGACCGGAGAGAGGTGGACCCGATAAAGGCGGGGTGGAGAGGGCAAGGGAAGGACGGGGAGAGGTGGAGCAGCGAGAGGTGGGGCGAGGAGAGCAGGGGCGGGGCGGGGGGGCGAGGAGGGCAGGGGCCGGGCGGGGGGCGAGGAGAGCAGGGGCGGGGCGGGAGAGGTGGACCGGAGAGAGGAGGGGCGGGGAGGACAGGGGCGGGCGGCGCGGGCCTCACCATTGTCAGGTAGTGGTACTCGGAGGGCGTCCCCAGGCTCAGCAGCTGCTTCTCCTCAGAGCTCATCCCCATGAGCATGGAGTAGAAGATGTGGTAGTTCCGCTCCTCCGGGGCCTGGTGGGGAAGGTGTTGCAGAGAGCCTGGTAAACATTCCCCTGAGGCTGCCGGGCTTCAGGACTGCACCCCGCCCCCCCCCCCCAGCACTGTCCCAGCTTCTGCTCCAAGGTCTGTCAACCAGATGTGGCTCTGGCATTGACCCAAGGGTCGTTTGGCTCTGTGGATGTCCTCATTCTGGGCCTCCAAGGCCAGCTCATGCCCACAGTCCTGTGCTAGAGGCCACCCACCAAGCCCAGCAAACACATGGCTCCCAGGCGCTTCCCTGCATCTCCACTGCTCTTCCCAGCCCTGAAGACATCTTGCCTAAGTTGCAAGCTGCGAGTGATGCCAGGATCCAGTTCCTTAGCTGGTGACTGTCCTGGCCTTAAAATTAATTCTGGTAGAGGTGGGTAGTAAGCACCAAAGAATGTAGAACATGATATGGATGGAAAATTCAAAACAGAAAATGTCATCATTTCTTTTTCTTGAATACTGGGAAAGGACCATCATTATCCCATTCTAGGGATCCTTGGCCATCTCAGGGTAAGGCCAGGGTTCAGTGGCAGCAAACTAAGACCAATGGAGGTTTGGGGAGGTCCCTGGGGAGGTGTGAGAGTGATGGGAGGGAGCCTCTCTTGGAAGCCTCTTCATTCCCTGGCTCCCGGTCCCGGGATGGGTGGAGGTTTCCCCAGGACCAGTGCAGCAGAGGGAGGCCTCACCTGCCGGCAGACCCGGGACTTCTCCAGCAGAAATTGCTCGATGCGTGCACCCTCGATCACCCCACTGGGGTTGAAGTGGATGTCAATATACTTCCCAAAGCGGCTTGAGTTATCATTTCGGATTGTCTTGGCATTTCCGAAGGCTGAGGGCCAGAAGGTGATGCCCATGATGGAGCAGAGAAGAGAAGATTTACTTTGAGTGGGATCATCTGGGAAGGCTTCTGAGAGGAGGTGGCTGAGCCCAGAGTTGAAGGATGGGTAGCATTGCACTAGAAAGTGATGACAGCCAAGAGTATGCCGAGAGGAAGACAAAGTGCAAGTAAAGGCGCAGATGTCAGTAAGCATGGGGTGTATTTGCAGGGGGGACGTTTGGCTGGAGCATAAAATACAGGAGGAAAGCAGTGGAAGATAGATGGAACTAGTTAGTAGCATAGAGCCTTGAATGCCAGGCTAAGAAGTTTAGAATTAGTCTGTGGGTGATGGGGGAGGCAGGAAAGCTTCTGAGGGAGTGTGGGAACAGATTTGTATTTTAGAAAGATTGCTCAGGCTGAAGCTGGGGCTGGCTTTGAGAGGGCAAGCTTGCAGGGAGAATAGCAACAGCTGGCAGGGACTAGGCTCAGAGGAGGAGGTCAGAGCAGAAGGCATCTGGATTGCAGCATGATCCAAAGTGCATTTCATAGAGCTGTTTCTGCAAGCTGATTTGAGCCACAATAAGAAAGACCCTTTGCATTGCGTCTTACTGCATACATACCCCCACCTGCACACATTAGTAAAAGAAAATATTCAGTACTGGTTCTGACCAAGAACGATGCACTGGGGTATTTTCTATTCTATGCAATTTAATTTGTCCTAAAAGACTGATTTCATGACCCAGTGGTGGGTTGGGATGCAGGTTGACAATACCACCATACAGCATTAGTCCCATGAGAAAAGGAAAAGTGTTCCTTGGTGTCCGCCTTGAGGTATCCTGACAGACAGCAGAGGCTCCTATAGGGGCTAGCTATGCTTGGGAAACCTACTTCATATTGTTGAACCCAGTGGCAGATCTCTCTTCAAGAAAGAGCCTGACGTAGGCCCCTTTGGGTAGAAATCGGCAAGCTGATTCTGAAATGTATATGGAAAGGTAAAGCACCTACAATGGCCAATTTTGAAAAGGAAGAACAAAACTGGGGGTCGTGATTGAAAAACTGACTAAGCTATAGAACTAAGCTACAGAAATCCAGACAGTGTGGCATTGGCAGAAGGGTATTCAGAGAGCAACAGAACAGAATAGAGAATCCAGAAACAGACCCACACATGGATGGCCAACTGATTTTAGACAAAGGTGCAAAGGCCACTCAATGGAGAAAGAATAGTCTTTTTGACAAATGGGGCTGAAATTATTGGATAGCCTTCTGAAAGAAAAGAAGAAAAGAAAGGGAAGGGAAAAAATGAGAAAAAAGCAGAAACTCGACTTATACCTTGCACCGTAGAAAAAATCAACACAAAATAGATCACGGACCTAAATGTAAAAGCTAAAACTGCACCACATCTAGAAGAAAACATAAAAGAAAATCTCTGGATTAGGCAAAGATTTCTTTCTTTTTCTTTCTTTTTTTTTTTAGAGAGGGAAGGGGGAGGGGCAGAGGGAGAGAGAGAATTTAGCGGAGCGGGACACGGAGTTCGATCTCACGACCCTGAGATCATGACCTGAGCCAAAATCAAGAGCTGAATGCTTAACCGACTGAGCCACCCAGGTGCCCCAAAGATTTCTTAAATACGACACCAAAGGCATGATCAATAACAGAAACAAAAATAAATTGAACTTTATGGAAATCAAAAACTTCTGGCCTATAAAAGACCCTTTTGAAAGAATGAAGGGACAAACTGCAAAATATTTGCAAAACACATATCTTATGAGGGGCTTGTATCCAGAAGATATAAAGAACTCATAAATCATTAATAAGGAATCAACTCAATTTAAAAATGGGCAAAAGGTTTGAATAGACACAGAGAAGATACACAGATAGGAAATAAGCCCATGAAAAGATGCCATTAGCTGTTAGGGAAACTTGAATTAAGGCTATGGTGAGACACCACTCTGCGCCCCCTGCGGTAGCAAACCAACACCCTGGCAGTACCAAGTGCTGGTGAAGACGTGGAGCGACCAGGACTCTCATATTTTGCTGCAAGATGGTACAGCCACTTTGGGAAACATTTTGACAGTTTGTGACAAAGGTAAATGGCTCACCATCTGACCCAAAATTTCATGCCTAACATGTTTATTCAGGAGAAAAACACATGTTCACACCAAAACCTGTACGCAACTGTCTGTAAAGCTTTATTCATAATCACTAAAAACTATAAACAACCCGGGTGTCCTTCAGCTGGTGAATAGACAAACTGTGACACTTCTACGTCTATAAAAGGAATGAATTATTGATGCAGACAACAGCATGAAAAATCCCAGATGCATTATGCTAACAAAAGTAGGCAGACCCAAAAGACGGCACACCATATGATTTCATTTATATAACCTTCTGGAAAAGATAAAACTACACTTGACCCTTGAACAATGTGGGGGTTAAGGGTGCTAACTCCCCGTGCAGTTGAAAACCTGTGTATAACTTTTGACTCCTCAGAACTTAACTACTGATAGCCCACTGTTGACTGGAAGCCTTACTGATAACATAGTCAACACATTTTGTATGTTGTATGTATCGTGTACTGTCTTCCCACAATAAAGTAATCTAGAGAAAAGAATTTATCAAAAAAAGTCTACATGTAAGTGGACCTGCACAATTCAAACCATTGCTCAAGGGTTAGCTGTATCGAGGGGAAAATAGACAAATCAGTGGTTGCCAAAGGTTGGGGTTGGGAAGAGAATTGACTACAAGGGAAGGGAAGTTTGGGGCTGATAGGAACATTCCATACATGACTAAGATGGGCATTCTATGACTGTATGAGTTTGTCAAAACTCATACTGTATATTGAAAAAGGTGAACTTGTACTGTATGTAAAGCATACCTGTGTTATAAAGAAACAGAGAAAACGCGCTGACCGTGGCTGGTCACTGGGGGTCCAAGTCACACATTTCTGGGCTGCCCCCACCAGAGACTGAGCGAGGGGGCACGGGCCTGGCATTGCACCCAATGCAGGCCTCCTTTAATGGGCACTCTGCTCTGAGCTCCCCCTTGGGCTAGCCAAGACCCCGACAGATCTGCACACAGCTTGAACCTCATCCTGCCAATTCCACTCTTCCCTTTCCTGAGTGTCCTACAGGTACCCCAGTCAGGATGCTTTTCCTGCTTGTTCCTGCCACTTCCCCCTTCGTCTTGCTCAGGGGTACCCTTCAGCCAACCTTTTGCAGTCTTAACACCAGCTTATCAACTGCCTCACAGGTGACCCAAGTGGACACACCCAGCATTTCCCAAACCAATTTCATCTCAGGGTCCTTATTTAAAAGGAATACTTGTCTTGATCCTGTGGAAAACACACTTAGTGAAAGCTTGTAGGGTCATCAGTTTTGTCCCTTCGTGCTTCCTGGGAACCCCCACACTACCATCCACCCCGTGCTGGTTTTTCCTGTCCTGAGGGATCCGAGAAGTCGCAGAAAGGGTACGATCCTCTCCCTCCCCATGGGCACCTCCTGGTAGGAAGGTTCCAGCCCTGGAGGGCCAGGGGAGGGGCTGCTCCTGAGGGTGACCACTCACCTTCCAGGATGGGATTGGCCTCCAGGACCTGCTGCTCAATCCACGAATGCTGGCCGCTGACGGTGGCCAGGAACTGCAGGATGAGCTTGGTGGTCTCCGTCTTCCCTGCCCCAGACTCCCCACTGCAAAGAGGACCCTCAGGGCGTCAGTCTGTCAAACAGCCATGTCTTCAATACCCTAGGCTATTCTGCAAACCCCCCACAGGCCCGCTTTCAGGTCTGAATGGGAACTCCCCCTCCCTGTGCACAAATCCCACCGCATTACTAACTAATACACCGTATTAGTTATTGCTGTGTTCCTCTTTTCTGCCCTGCCTTGGATGTGAGCCCCTTGAGCGTGGTTGTATCTGGTTTATTCCAGTGTCACGGGCCCAGGGCTCAGTAACTACAGATGAATGAACAGGACCAGACGATGCAATATTTTGATGTAACATCCTCTTTATGAGCCGTGAGTTTATGCGGGCCAGAGGGGAGACTGCGACTCCGGGTTGTAGGTTTGAGACCCACGTTGGGTGTAGAAATTATGTAAAAAAAAATAAAATCTTAAAAACAACCAACAATTGAGGAAAATCAGAAGTAACATAAAGGGGGACGATTAGTTATGGTCCCTCCGGTCAGAGAACATCATGCAGCCATTAGAACCAAGTCTATACAGAGCTCTCAATTACATGGACAATGCTTATTAAGCACAGTAAAGTGACAAATGTCCTTACTATTCAGTAGAATTTTAACTAAGTGGATAGGGGAAGCTTTTTCTTCCAAAAGTATCTAGGAATTTTTTCTGAGAATATTTTTCTGAAATTTTATAAAATTTTCATATTGAAGATATATTAATTTCATAATGGTGAGGTATGAAAACTAGTTTTTAGAAGTTCCTTAGGGAGTTTAATGAAGTTAAAAATATACTCGTGTCTGGCATATCGCACACACTCGGGTTTGTAGTGATTACTGTATTATTATTGAGGCTTGCATGTCACTTTTGGGTAAATTATTTTTCATTATGGGAGATGTCAAACATTACAAATGGAGGCTGAATAGTGTCTTGCTAATAAAAGCAATGCCTGTCACCTGGTTAGAAATGCAGACTCCTAGGCCTACCCAGCTCTGCTCAGTCAGAATCTGCATTTTCACAAGATCCCCAGGAGATTCCTGCACCTTACGGTTTGCGTTATGAGCTCCCACAGTCCCATTTCCAGCTTCAACTCCTGGCCCATTTTGTTTCCCATCCTGTACTATTTTGAAGCAAATCCCAGACAAATACTGTTTCATCTGACAGTATTCATTTTAAGAAAAGTTTTGATCAAAAATGTTCACAATTACTATGCCAGCCAAGTCAGTCCAATCAACAAACCTCCACTGCCTGCCTCGAACATAAGTTCCCCAAACAACCCTCCGAGGTAGAGACAGGATCCTGTGGGCAGAACGGAGGTGACTTGCTTATGGCTTTTCTTATGGCCTTGGGGGAGGCGAGGGCAGGAAGAGAAGGCAGTTTGACTCAGAGTGATGTTCTATTCATGCAAAAAGCCACAGATCAGGGTGCTCTGCCCTCTTCTTGAGCCACTGCTGTCCTGGAGGTGAAGGCTGGCCCGGTGAGCTTCCAGGCCAGCCTGGGGCCCAGCTCTGCTCTGGAGGCCTCTTGCAGTGAGGCTGGTCCTCCCATTCCTGGGGTGGGGGGGTGGGTGGCGGGGCACATTGGGAGCACATGGAGTGGAGAGGCAGAGCCCGGGAGGGAGACAGAGCACCAGCCCTCCTTGGCGTATAACTCCATTCACTTCCCAAGAAGTGGAAGTCACCCCAGGACACCTCTTGGTCTTCTTTCCAGTGCCCTGGATTTGAATTCCCTACTTAACAGCTGTGTGTCTGGGAAAGGATCTCAGCCTCCGTGGTGCTAAGTACCACGCCGCCCGCAACAGTAAAACAGGAATAAGAGTATCTACTTCAGAGGGTTGCTGAGAACAGTAAATGTGATCATCTATGCTATAGGAGTTCATTCTGGTCTCCGTGTCATCATCCCGTGCAGAGAGGCCATGCTTCGTCTGCCCTCCACCTACAGCAGCAGCCCCATCATGGTCTTTCCTCTTGCCCTGCAGTGCTGTTCTTCAAAGCTTTCATTACCTGCCTGAAAAATTGGCTTATTTATCGCCTCTGTGTCTCCCCTTCTAGAATGTAAGCTCCACGAGGCAGGGATTTTAGTCCCTTTCATTTGCTGCTGTCTCCCCACGGTAGTACAATGCAGGGCGTACAACTGGAGCACTGTGGGACCTCAAATGAGTGAATGAATGAATGAAGGAATGAATGAACGACTCTACTATAGCTCCAAGCAATGTGCCCTGGAGGCAAATTCCACCTCCTCCTTCCTTTCCCTCTCCCTCCCTTCCTTCCTTACCAGGAGGGCCTGTGCAGGAAGCAGGGAGGCCAGGCCAGGCCAGGCAGGGGGTCTTTGAAGCAGGGTCAGGATCTGGACTGGAGGAGGACATGTCCCTCCTGGGCCCCAGCAACCTGAGAGCTGGCCCCTGGACCTGCTGCTACCCCTGTCCTCACCTGAGGCCTGCCCAGAGATTTTTTTCTTTTTTTTTTTTTTTTTTAGTGAGACCTCTCCTATTTGACCCCTGAGCCCCCTAGCATCTATTCTGGGTGCCATTCAATGTGCCTATCCCATTTTTCCTTCCTTGTCTCAGGAAATATTCACTGAGGGCAGGGCAGTCCAGGCTCTGCTAATACAGTGGAAGAGCAGGTTCTGCAAGAAGGAAGCCCTGGAGGGACTTGTCAGGCTGGAGAGGCAGTAGGGGCCAGGGGCAGCCAGCTGGGATATTTGCCGCTGAAGGGGAGCCCCTAAATAAAACAGGCCAACCGGGGGCTCGTTGGGAGAGGTTTAGGGAGAGGAGGTGCTCCCTGCTTTGCTAGACGTTCAGGGCCATGCCCGGCCCATCTGACCCCCCCAGGAATGTGGGGAGCCTGACCCCCACCTGATAATGCAGCACTGGTCCCTTCTGTTCCTCTTCATGTTGAAGTAGCAGTTGTTGGCAATGGCAAAGACGTGTGGGGGGAGTTCGCCCATGTGGCGATTGTAATACAGCTGCGCCTGCTCCGGGGTGTAGAGGGGCAGCACCTGGAATGGGTTTACGGCCACCAGGATGGAGCCTGTGTAGGTCTGGGGACGGGAGCAGATGGTTAGTGCCCTCTGCTCTGAAGGCCCACACTGCCTGGGCCTGACCTTGGCCTGGGGTGCAACCCACTGAGGGCTACCAGGCCTGGCTGAACCTGGCGGGGAAGTGGGGTCTGATTCTGGGCCGGGGAGACAAGACGCTCAGCTGCTCAGATCCTCCCTTTGGAAAGATGGGGGTGTTCACTATGAATGAGAGCTGGGGGCAAAGATTAAATGAGGTGCTCTATGTTAAATGTTTAACATTCTGTCTGGTATTTAGAAGGCTCAATAAAAATAGGCTGACTTTATGAGTCTTCACCTGCCTCCCACAGGGGCCTCCGTGAGGCTGGCCAACAACGGTAGCCTCCACTGATCCCTCCTAGGATCCCCGGTCAGGACCACCTGCTCATCTGGAGCCCCCGAGGTGCCCGACTGCCCCTCTGGGGGTGAGACAGGGATAGCCACCTCATCAAGTCACATGATTATCCACATCCTAGTTTTCATTTTAAGAATGGAGAGTTCAATCTCTCTGACTCCAAGGACTGTGACAACCAGATAAAAGAATGCAAGCATAAGCTCTTCGGAAAGGATAAAGGATAAGCTCATTTTAGCTTATTGGCGTTATCAGTCCCAGGAGCTCTGACTCACATTCAGGCAGAGTGGACTCAGCGTGCCCTGTCCCTTCTCTCCTGCAGGGCCTCCTCACTCTCCTGACCAGCCCTCCCCTCTCTTTGGGGTCCGCTGTTCATTCTCCCACTGCTCTGATCATTCTAGAAAGGCTGCCCAGAGCCACCCCAGCCACCTCTCTCCAGGAGAGGCCCCAGGCAGGCAGTGACTTCCTAGGCCACACCCAGTTAAGGCAGGGCTGGTGTCAGTTTTGAATGCTGCCTCTCCTGGGAATATCTGCACTGGAACAGGGATGCGAGCCTTAGGGCTGGGGTGAACCTCCCATCCACTGCCAGGCTTTGGGAGAAGGACCCACATCTACCCACACAGCCCTTCTGGCCATCACAAGACTCATTTCACAGGGGGACAGGGGTCTTCTGCCTGGTGACTCTGTCTCTGCCACATGCCTAGGAAAGGGCCAGGCAGACAATGCCTACCCCCACAGCCTCCGGTCCATTTGGCCATCCGAGCAGGCCTTCCACTGAGCCACAGTACTAATTGAGCACCTACTGTGTGCCAGGCACTGTGCTGGCATGCTACACATCAGCTTTCTGAGACCTCAAAAGTATTATCACCCTACTCATTTTGGATCAGGGAGCAGAGATGGAGAAGCGTTAAGTTCCTTGTTCCTTGCCCACCTCATGTAGTGAGGGCATGGGCAGTGGGGACTGAACCAGCTGTGCCTGGCTTCAAACCCACAGTGCCTGTTTTTTTCCCGCCCCCCCAGCCAGGAGGTCAGTGCCTGTGGACCGAACCCCCTGGCTGGGGGGTGGGAATGGGGGACTCACATAGATCTTGTGCTTCTGATAGCGGATCAGGAGGTTGTGCACCATGCCTGCCTCGTTCAGCTCCCCCAGGCGGATCATGTCGTCCACGCCTTGCACCGAGTTGGGGTGCATGGGGCTGAGGGTGTCAAGGTCCTCTGCTCGGATCCAGTGTTCCTGGAACAAAGGACACAGACTCCCCTGAAGGGCAGCCAACCCGCTGCTCCTCTTCTCCAAGTTCCCAGCAGATCAGCTGACCTGGTGGCTTGACTAGTCTCTGGCAGAGGTCAAGGGAAACCTGAGGCAGGATCAGGGCAGATTGGGGTCGGAGAAAGAATGTGTCCAGAGCCACGGGTCAGTGTATAGCTAGGGCTAATGGCACGTTTCAGACCGGGGTCAGAGGAACTTGTAGCCAGAAGTCAGATTTGGCTGTGATTAGGATCAGGGACAGTTTGCAGCTGGGGGCCTCACAGATTGTTAGAATAAGAGCATGCAAGTAAAAGTGCTTTTTAAACTATAAAACATCATTTTGCAAATAGAAGATATTATTGTTCATCTTTTCCTGGCTTCCCTAATATGGAGCTCACAGGTCACAGCCTAGAATCTTCTCCCTCGAGGCCAAATTTCCACATGCCCCCTGCTGTAGCACCTCAGCAAAGCGGTCAGCACGAGGAGGACTAAAGGGACCAGCTGGACCCCTCACACTGCATGCCCTTCCCCAGGGCACTGTGCTTGGCCGGGCTTGCTCCCCCAACCCCAGGAGGCTGAGCTGCAGCCCTGCAGGCCACCACAGCTTCCCACTTCTCTCTCACCTGGGCTGTTTTGTTCAGCATGAGCTGAGCCTCATCCCCTTCCTCCTCACATTCTGGGGCCTCTTCGCCATGTATCCTTCTCGAACACCTTTCCATTTCTCCTTTTTGTCCTTCCAGCTCACCCTCTTTACTTTGCAAACCCGCTTTCTGCCGCCCTCTCCTCTCTGCCACAGACCCTTCCTCACTTCACTCCTTCCTGCTCCCCTAATTGGCCAAGTTTTCCAACTACCAACTTGCTCCCTGCTCTTTGATTATAGAAACACTCCCCAAGACAGACCCATGATGTTTACCATGACAAGACCCCACTGTGGTCTGTCCTGCCAGGTAGAATCCCCCCACTTGGGCCCTGGAACCCCTGGTGTTGGGGAGCAGCACCAGAAGAGGAGAGGGGCTCAGGGCCCTGGAGGGATGGGGATAGGAGTGGGCCCTGAGCCCCTAGACAGCCTGGCCACACTGACCTTGCCCTCATCATCTTCAACCAAGATCTTGCCAGGCTTTGTTTCCTTGACAATGCACCCGATGGCCACAGCGGTCTTGTTGGCAGAGAGGGGGCTCAGCCACACATGGTCACCCTGGAGAGCAGAGAGAAGACAGTGGTCAGATGCCTGCTCCACATTCCCCTTCCTGCTCAAGACTTACCCTCTCCTGGCGGCTGTCGCTTCCAACCAGGACCTCCCAAGGTGGCTGGGGTGCGCTCTCCCGCACACCCCTTCCTCCTGCTCCTCTTCATCTTTCCTTCTCCTTCTTCTTCCTTCCCTCCTTCCCTGCCCTCTCTTGCTCTTGCCAGGATGGTAGTGGGAGGTGGGAGGTAGCAGGGGAAGATTCCCTGGCCTTGCTTGGTTCTAGGAAACAGACAAGCCATATTTGTAGGAAAACAGTCCCACTGTGAGTTGGAAAAAGTCTTTGCCCTGTGAATAGCTCTATAGCACCCAAACCCTTTGGGTGGGGAGAAGCAAAGACCAAACTCTCACTAGGTTTCTGCTAGCCTGCAACATGGCATTGACCCACATGAACTTCCTTCTGATCCAAGAAAGCTCACGCCATTCAAAGAGGAGTAATCCAAAAGGAATCAGCACAGGTCTACATACAAAGATACTGAAATCCAAAATGAGGAAAGGAGGAGGTGAATTATTCTCACCAGGGAAAAACCAACCAACCAACCAACAAAACTGCCATGCAACAGTGGAAAGTTGTGGCCAAGTATTTCACCATGGCTTCCAAAACCTTATTGAAGAGTAGAGCAGGAGCAAGAGCTCAGAAATCAGATGCTGAGACAACTGAAAAGGATGAGATGTGAATTGGCAAAGCTCGAGAAAGAAACGGAAGAAAAGAGATAAACGTGGACCAGAAACGAAAACAGAATTGGAAACAGCAGAGGAACAAGCACTACTATACTAAAAGCACAGTGAAGATCACTGAAGACAGGAGGAGAGAGTGAGAAGAAGGACACACAAATGTTTAAAGTGAGGATTAGGAAGAAAAAGATAGATAAGGAAGATGGACAAAAATACACATAAGTGCCCGAAGAAGGTAACTAGAAATAAAACCCAGGAAGATTATTTAAAGTTATAATTCAAGACAACTTTCCAGAAATAAAAGAAGCTTTGCATCTGTGGATTGAAAGCACACTGGGTTCCAGGAAATAAAGACAAAGAAAAATCAGCTCTAGGACATAGACTAGTGAAGGTTATTGAACTTAAAAAATAAAGAAATAATTTTGAGGATGTAGGCAGACAAAAAGATAAGTTCACTTATAAGGAGAAAATTCAGGACAAAGTCAAATCCTATGTGAGGGCTGAACCACTCCTACAAAGATCTCCAGAAAAGAGCAACCCACTTATTAGGATGGCCACTATCAAAAGAGCAGAAAACAACGAGTGTTAGAGAGGATGTAGAGACATTGGAACTTTTATACACTGTTGGTGGGATTGTAAACTGGTGTAGCCACTGGGGAAAACAATATGGAAGTTCCTCAAAAAATTAAAAATAGAACTACCCTATGACCTAGCAATCCCACCTCTGAGTATACATCCAAAGAAATTCAAAAAAAGATCTTGAAGACATATTTGTACTCCCATGCATTGCAGCATTATTCACAATAGCCATATGAGAAAGCAACCCAAGGGTCCATTGACAGATAAGCAAATAAACAAAATGTGATATATACATACAATGGAATATCATGCAGCCTTAAAAAAAAAAAAGGAATCCTATCATATGGTACAATGTGGATGGACCCCCAGGACATTATGCTAAGTGAGATAAGCCAGTCACAAAAGGACAAATGCTGCATTATTTCACTCATAAGAAGTATCTAAAGTAGGGATATGCATTGATACCCTCAGGGCTTAGTGCATCAGAGAGGGCTTCTGCAGCGTGTTCTATGCTCAAACTTCTCTGCCTTCTATTTAGAGGGGGCGTTCCCATCTTTAGGGTGCAAGAAGATGCTAGAGGATGGTGCCAGTTTAGGTGCCGCTAAAGATCAAGAGAAATTCATAGGAAAATGGAAAAGCAAAAGTTCTGATGTTTTGCTTTGGATTCCGCCAAGTTAATCAACTTTCTGAGTCCTCTTTTCAAAAAGGTACCCTACGGCTGTTAATGGAAGAGATGTGCTTAGACTGGAACCCTGATGCAGTATTAATCAGTATCCAAAAAAATTCCTCCCTATCTACCACGATGGTTAGCTTGGTTGACTCTGGTACAAATCCCAGCTCTTCTCAGTTACTTAAAATCTTAAGGGTCAATAGGACCAAAAGGAAAAAAGGGCTCAGTTTCCTGTCCACTTGTTTTTGTCTTCAAGTTTTCCTCTTCCAATACTACAAAAATTGTTATGGAAAAGGAAAGGGAAGGTTCAGAAGTTTTACCTTTTAGTTTATCAAGTTAAATCAACCTGGGTGGTCCATTTGTCAAAAGGTGAGTAAGAAAGTTGATAATAAAAATATACAAAAATTAACATACTAAAGGTTTGAAAAGTCTTTTAAATGTCATACATATAAGAGAAAAGCGCACACATCATAAGAATACAGCTTGAGGAATTATCACAATTATTGTCATCAAGGTAAAAAAATAGAGCATAACCAGCATCCCAGAGGTTCCCCACCTCTTCCTTCCCAGTTGCTCTGCCTCACCCTTTCTCCTCCTCCAATGTAGCCATTACTGTGACTTTTAACACCATAGAATAGTTTTATTTATTTTTAAATGTTATATAAATGGAATCATACAGCATGTAAAAAAAAAGTACCTAAAGTAGTTAAAATCATAGAAACAGAAGGTAGAAAGGTGGTTGCCAAAGGCTGGAGAAGGAAGGGAAAACAGTGTTTAATGAGCACCGAATTCCAAGTTTGCAAGATAAAAAGTTCTCAGATCCGTTCACAACAATGTGAATATACTTAATACCGAACTGTATGCTTAAAAATTGTTAAGACGGGGGTGCCTGGGTGGCTCAGTCGTTAAGCGTCTGCCTTCGGCTCAGGTCATGATCCTGGGGTCCTGGGATCGAGCCCTGCATCGGGTTCCCTGCTCAGCAGAGAGCCTGCTTCTCCCTCTCCCTCTGCCTGCCTCTCTGCCTACTTGTGCTCTCTCTCTGTCAAATGAACAAATAAAATCTTAAAAAAAAAATTTGTTAAGACGGTAAATTTAATGTTGTGTGTTTTTTACCACAATGGAAAAAAAAGAAAAAGAAATCAAATAATTTTTTACCCAAATTGTCATTCACCGGAATATAAAGGTAACAAGCATTTTTGAAGATGTAATATTATTCCCATTAGCCTTCTGGAAAAAAAAATTGGGGAACAAACTTCAGTGGATAGTACAAGGAATGAAAATAGATTCACACCAACACACATGATCATGAAGTTTCAAAATACTTGGGACAAAGAGAAAATCATGAAAGCTTTCAGAGAGAAAAATAAGTTTTATACAAAGGCTTAAAAATTAGAATGGTATCAGACTTCTCAACAGCAATGCTGGAAGCCAGAAGACAACGTGGAATAGACATCTTCACAATTCTCAGGGAAAATTCTATCCAGTAATGGAACCCTATGCCCAGCTGACATTCACACTTGATCAAGCATAAATTAGACATGAAAGTTGTTAAAAAACATTTACTTCCTATGTGCCCTTTCTCAGCAAGGTATTATAGGATCTGCTAGATCAAAATGAGGGAGTAAACCAAGAGAAAGACCTCGGTTCCAGGAAAAGGGATTCAGTATAAAGGAGAGGCAAAAGGCATATTCAGGGTGGCTGTGAAGGAAACCCCAAGATGATGTCAAGATGTATGCCTCAGCAAGAAATAACAAATGTTGGAGAGGTTGTGGTGAAAGGGGAACCCTCTTACACTGTTTGTGGGAATGCAAGTTGGTACAGTCACTTTGGAAAACAGTGAGGAGGTTCCTCAAAAAATTAAAAATAGAGCTACCCTATGACCCAGCAATTGCACTACTGGGTATTTACCCCAAAGACACAGATGTAGTGAAAAGAAGGGACACATGCACCCCAATGTTTATAGCAGCAATGTCCACAATA
>NC_138371.1:99468819-99508348 GCF_054177405.1 Leptonychotes weddellii | reverse complement strand
TACCCAAATTTTGCATCAACATGGATGGGACTGGAGGAGATTATGCTAAGTGAAATAAGTCAAGCAGAGAAAGTCAATTATCATATGGTTTCACTTATTTGTGGAACATAAGGAATAGCATGGGGGACATTAAGAGAAGGAAGGGAAAAATGGGGGGGGGAATTGGAGGGAGAGATGAACCATGAGAGACTATGGACTCTGAGAGACAAACAGGGTTTTAGAGAGAAAGGGGGGTGGAGGGATGGGTTAGCTGCATGGAGCACTGGGTGTTATATGCAAACAATGAATCATGGAACACTACTTCAAAAACTAATGATGTAATGTATGGTGACTAACATAACATAATAAAATAAAATAAAATAAATTTTAAACAATGTGTGCCTCAGAAGTAGAAGATATAGTTGAGGTATTGCAAGTCAGCAACTCTGGGAGAGATTTCCTTCTGAGGATGAGACTGGCTGAACTCCCTATGAATCAGAACATTTTGAGAGTAGACTGACATATGTGGGAGAAAGCTGGGGGTTAAAGGCATGATAAATACACAGAAAACTAAACAGGTGGAGAAAAGACAATGATAAACACTAGCAAAGGAAAGCACAGTGCTAGGAGTACACCGCTGGCTCAACTGGGAGTAGCATTTACTTAGATAAAATAAGTAAACCCTGTATACAAATCTGATCAAAGCTAGGTTTAACAATTTGGGGAGGACAGAGACACAGGTAGTATACTTCTGAGTGCCCAGGATGGGGGTAGGCTCAAGGAGCTAAGGCCTTTCTTACATGGTGGGAAGTCAGTAATAGATGATGCCTGAAGCCAAAAACTCAAATAGCACTGCAAGCATGTTCTTTCTAAACATGGAGGGAAATATCAAAGAACCAACTGGAAGGTTTGATAGTGGTCACTTCTGAGGAAAAGGAAGTAGGGGGCTGATTCTTTAAATGGTGTGTCATACCATTTAAAATGAAAACTAAATTAAAGCAAGGAACAGTTGCTGTAGGATACAGAAAACCAGCATGAGCAATGTACTGGGCTATGTGAACTAATCAAATCACATCAGAAACCCCAGAGACCCAGGAGAAGCTTTCTTACAATGACGATGGAATTGCAGTGAGCAGCTGAAATGGCTGGTAGCTCACCACAGCGAGAAGATGAAAAGTCAAAGGTAGACGATGGGCATCTCACAGCAAACTTGACATTAACCAGAGATGAAAAGGAGAGACACCATTTCTGAGCCAGACTTAGTGAGGAGGCATGAGCCCGACCCGGGCTGGAAGAAGAATCAAAGAATGTGACTTTTGTTCCCTCTATTTGGCCAAAGCTCTCCTAGGAAACAACTGAGAAACCAGGTGGCAGAAAATAGAGCTTCTTCGTGACCACTATCAGCAGGAAAACCTGTGCAAGAGCAGCCAAATCAGGAAAAGAATGAAGGAGAAGAGAACTAGCAGCAGCTATCAGCTGCAAAGAAAGTCAGAGTCTCTACTGAGATTTAAGAAACAGAGGAGGAGTTGCAGGGAGCGGGGAGATCCTCGGAGTCCTCAGAGCCCTCGCTGTTCTTCATGGTGGGAAATACCTGACAACTAGCTGCAGGAAGAGCTCTTGCTGGAGAGAAGGTGGGCGTGCCCCAGCCTGAGACCGAAATTACTGCAAGGAAGCTCAAAGACCCAAAGCCATGAACAACCTGGTTCCTGGAGACCTGGTCCTTCACACTAATGTCTCCCAAAAAGGGTGGACTGTTGGCCTACTTGCCGAAATAGGCACCGTGCCCTGATACTGGCTGCCCACCTGTGATGTCTTTCTCTTCCCATAGTGGAAGAGGTGGCCCTAGAAACGGTCTGTGTCTGCATGTACTTAGATAAATGGAGAGTCAGATGGGTCATCGAGGGCTCTCCAGCAGCAGGTCTCTGGTCTAAGTTCCAGTGCAGGTCCATCAGTAGATCCACAGAAGCCTGTCCCTTCTGCAGGGACAGATGGCATGGTTGCTGCTGGTGCCAAAGACCTGTTTTTCCCAGGAATGCCTCCCAGTACCTGGTCATTGTGCCACCTCCCCATCTGATAAAGTATGGTTGAGGACAAGGTATGATCCTTTACCTACCATCAAGCAAACAAATGTTTATGGCTTCATGCATTGGGACTGGGCCAATCTAACAGAGAGGTGCTTTGAATTTCAAAATATTTCCAACCAGTATTGTGTATTGAAGGGTTTCCAGCCCCTCTGCCCATAGGTATGTAAACATTCATAGTTTCATTTGGAAGGAAGATGGGGTTTCATTAATGTGACTGAAGACCATGCTCTGCCCAAGGTCTTGGGGTGGTTCAGAATGTGTGGCAGCACCAGGTTCTGGGTTTTCTCACTTGTCCATAGGGTAGGGGGTAGAGAAGCTGGTGATCATGGCAAAGAGAGGTCTATTTGCATGTTCTTCCTTAAGTCAGCTACCACATGATAGGATCCCCAAAGCCAAAATCAGGGAAAAGCTAATGGTTGAAACAATACATTGGCAATGCAAGATCAAATCATCTTCTTTAAAAGTCTTCAATTTTTGTTTGAGGACTCCTCTCTCCCCAATTCATGGGGTTCTTGGAGAGTACCATCTCTTCCACCTCAGGGGTGGGGCAAGTGATCCAGCCCAATCCACTCATCCTATCCCCTCAGCTGCCAGAAAGGGATGCTGTATACAATGCATAATTTGTAAATCCTTACTGTGTGGTCCAGGCCGGAGCTTCCATTAGTAACAGGGTTCAAACCACACATGAAATTGAAAATGGTCAAGGGGCCACATTTAAAATGTAAAGAGAAACGGGTGAAATTAATTTTATGAATGTTGTTATTTAACCCAATAGATTCAAAAGATTATCATTTAAATGGGTAAGCAATGTAAAAATTGTTAAGGAGATGTTTTACATTCTTTGTTCATGCTGAATCCTTGGATCTGGCATGTGCTTTCAACTTACAGCACATCCCGGTTTGGAGCAGACACATTTGCAGCACTCAGTACAACCTGGGGCTCATGCCACCACTGTGGACAGAGCAGATGTAGCCCTGACACCAATCTGCTCCCAGTACTTTCCCAGATGCACCATGACCTGGTTCCCTCTGGGCCTTTGCATGCTGTTTCCTTTGCCTAGACCACTCTCCCCCACTGTACACATTCAGAACATCTAGCGGTCCTAAAGTTGTTATCAAAGTTTGGGATTATATGTGGCTTCCAATGACCCAGTGTAACCCTCCCAACAATGGTGTCATCATTCCTATCTCACCACAGAGATGGAAGTGGTAGTGTTGGGATTTGAACCATGGCCAGTCTGGCTCCAAGAGGTAGCCTGAGGGGGCAGGAGGAGGCGGTTGAAGCAGGTTGGAGGAAGACTGGAGGACTGGGTGTCAGCTGACCGGGGCAACAGGTGTGGTCTTCGTACCTCAGAAGCTGTAGCTGTGTCTCCCCACCCTTGGGAAGGATCATCAGGTCACAAAGGGCACTCAAGAAGTCTCGGGCAGCCCCACGTTCATCTGACAGATGGTAAAACTAAGGTCTAGAGAACGGAAAGCTTGGCCAAGGTCACACAGCAAGCAACTGGCAGAATTTTCCAGAGCAGCAAGTTAGCCAGTTTCTTTGAGAAAGGAACCCTCAGCTGCTGCTGGGGAAACCCCCACCTCACTCCTGGCCTGGCTATACTTCTGAAGTGTGAAAATCAAATTTCTCCCAACTCAAACCCTATTTTAATTATATTAGAAGAGTTTACAAACCTGGGGCCAGTTGGCGGGTGGTGGAGGGGGTGCGGGGGGGAAAGGGGTCTGCTGCTAATTGCTTTCAAAAAAATAGACTTTTTCCATGATGTAGTTATTCAATATGTTTGCATTTTCTTAACAATAGAGATTAAAGCAAACATTAAAGTAGACGGAATTGTGTCCTCCCCAAATTCATATGTCAAAGCTCTATCCCCCAATGTAACTGTATTTGGAGATAGGGCCTTTAAAAAGGTAATTAAGGTTAAATGAGGTCAAAGAGGTACAGCCCCAATCTGGTAGGACTGGTGTCTCTAGGAGAGGAAGAGACATCAGAGAGAGGTGTGTGTGTGTGTGCAAAGAAGGAAGCCCATGGGAGAAGGTGGCTGTCTACAAGGCAGAAAGAGAGGTCTCACCAGACACTAACCCTGCTGGCACCTCGATATTGGACTCCAAGAGTCTCCAAGACTGTGAGGGAAGAAATTTGTGCTGTTTAAGCGGCCCAGTCTGTGGTATGTGTTATGGTATTTTGTTATGGCATGGTTTTGCAGAGCAGACTAAGAACCCCTTTGAAGTCAGACAGACCTAGGTTCTCATCCCTACTCTACATTCCATGAGCTATATGGCCTTGGGCAAGTCACTTAACCTTTCTGAGCATCAGTTTCTTCATCTGTTGAACAGGGCAGCGTCACTGGGCTGTTGTGAAGACGGAATGTAACATGGGTCAGGAGCCTGACTAGTGCCCAGCACGGAGTAGCACAGATGGATGATATGTCAGGAATAAGCTCAGTCAGGAGTCATTGGACCCTCTGAAGGGATCACTGTTGAATCAGATTATCACCCTCTTTCCAAGGACCTTGCAATCTTAGAAGACAGAACAGGCCCACAATGGCAACTGAAAATAATATGCCTCCAAGAGTTATTTTCTGAACTCTGCTTGAAATTAGTCATGTTCCCAGTGGGACACTTGGGACTAATGCCTCCCATGAGTGTATCCCTTTGTGAAATAAGCCTGGCTTTGCCTTACAACTCGTGCTCCTCATGCTCCAAAATGGTGCCAAGTTCTAATGTTTGTGATTACCAAAAGTCCTTGCAATTTGAATTTTGAGACCATGTGTGTTCTCTCTCCAGCCTAAATCGGCCTATCTCTATTCCGAAAAAAAAAAAACAACCCTAGCCACCGTTCTTTAACTCAGATAGTTGGAGGGCTTGGTTTCAGGAGCCCTTGGTTGCTGGGGGATGCTGCCCCCATTCAGCAGTGTGGATCCAGCAGCTGGAGGAAACAATGGCCACTTTGTGGCTTTGCATGCAGAAGAAGAATATTTGGGGCATTTTCTTATCAAAAAGGAATTTCCACCATCTGGCTTTCCCGGGTTTGGGCTGGAATTCAGGGTGGGTTGGGGTGGGGGCTCTCCTCTGGGCCCTCAAGTTCTCTTGTCCTGCATGCACCACCCCAGCTGCCTGGAGGCCTGTGTCCCCCACCCTAACCCCAGTGCAGGGCAGGGTCTCAGCATTTGCTCCCACATGGAGCCATCTCTTGGCCACGGTGATAGAGCAGGCCCTTATATGTCTGCTGAGCTGATGGAAGATGGTGCAGAGCCCGAAGTGGACATCGGGCCCAGTATTTGATTTCCATCCACTCTAAGTAAGCTCCTTGCAACTGGTGCAATGAGACAAGACAAGAGCAATCCCTTTGTCAAGGCATCTGAGCCCTAGGTCTAAGTGAGGGATCACAGCACAAGTGCGGCCGCCTGCCCAGGCCCAGAGCTTGGCCAAACTCATTTTCTTAGGTATCGTAATCTGTCTTGTTCCTTGTGCTCCCCATGTAATCTGTCTTGTTCCTTGTGCTCCCAATGTAATCTGTCTTGTTCTTTGTGCTCCCTTGCCTCGGGTGTTTTCCTTGTAGGCCCTCATTGCCTCTCACTGAATGACTTGACTTAGCCTTTAGTAACTTTCCAGATAAACCCTAGGTGGGATAGGTGCGATTCTTACCAGCCGGAAGGTCGACATCTTGCGGCAGCAGCTCTTCCCAGCCTGCGTGCAGAGAGAAAGCAGAATGTCAGTCCTCATGGCCCTGCCTTGGAGCCCCCGGAGGGCAGGGGCCACGAGTGTGTCAGCATGTCCCTGAGCACTGGGCTCAAGAAGTGATGACTCTTGAATACATGGGTGAATAAGTCACAGTCCCATCCAAGTGTGAGAAGGTGCTTTCTCAGTTTCTTCCATCTTATTTCATCTTTACTGATCATATATTTTGCACTCAGTACTGGGCTTGACATAGGGAGTGTGGGTGGTTTTGAACATACTTAAGACCCAGTCCCTGTCATCCAGAAGCATAAATTTTATCTGCTCAGACATTCATGAAAACCAGTCATCACCCACACACCATGGGGAATGCTGAGGTAAACAGCCAGTGTAGCTAGAGACATGTGATGTCCTTTATCTGAACCTCATAGCACCCCAAACACAGGTCTTCCCCCATTTCTTACATGGGACCCCACAGAGGGCGGGTGAGCCGGTTAGTTAGCAGCACAGCTGGGAATCCAACCCTGAACTGCCTCCTTTCAAACCTGCCCCTAGCACCTGGCTGCCTCCCGTGAGGTTTGGGGGCACTCTAGCAAGCCTGATTAGCTGCATCAGGCTGGGGAGGGAGGTCGGGGGGCCCTGGCTGCAGCTATCCTGACCTGGAGCCCAGGCACTTTACCTCCTCTGTAGCGAGCAGTGTGAGGTGTGCTGGCTCTGTTTCGTTCATCACTGAGCTCCCTGCATCTAGCACAGGCCTGCCCCCAGGAAATACTTGTTCATGAAACTGTGAATGATGCCCTTGGAGAGGCTTTGACACTGACTTCAAAACATGAGTAAGGGGGCGCCTGGGTGGCTCAGTGGTTAAGCGACTGCCTTCGGCTCAGGTCATGATCCTAGGGTCCTGGGATCGAGTCCCACATCGGGCTCCCGGCTCAGCGGGGAGCCTGCTTCTCCCTCTGACCCTCTCCTCTCTCATGCTGTTTCTCTCTCGCTCGCTCTCTAATAAATAAATAAATAAAATCTTAAAAAAAAAAAAACATGAGTAAGAACTCACAGTGGAAGGAAGGGAGGACCTTCTCAAAGGATGGTGCAACTGTAGCGAAGTCAGAGGGAAAAGTGCAAATGATGTTGGGGTCAGCGTGTTTGGGCTGAGCAGAGTGAGTGGGGAGGTAAGAGAAAAGTACGGCTGTAAGCAGCAGGTGAACATGACAAAGAGCCTTTTGCTACTCTGTTCTGGTGGACAAAGAATTTTCTTATTCCAATTTGAATTTAGTGTATGGGCATTTATATGTTTAATGACAATCTAAGTCTTCCACATTTGTTGAGCACCTACAGTGCAAAGGTCAAAATCAGATTGTAGATTCCTTTGTAAGGTCTGAGCTTACATTTTTCTCTCTAACCCCAAAGGAGCATGGTACCTCCTGTCCTGGTCCTGTCCCTGTTCTCCTGGGCTGGGATGTTTGGGGGTAAACAGAGGCTGAGAATCTAAGAAAGGTGTCCTCGGGGGCACTGCAGCCCAACCTTCCCACTGGTGCTCAGGGCCCTTGGCTTCCCCGCCCTGCACTGACCCCATGGGAGCGTGTCCCCACAGGGACCTGGGGAGGTGGCGGGCATGGGGGTGGGGGGTGCAGGGACTGGAAAGTGTGGCTTGCCATCTACCAGCTGCGAGAGCTGAAGCAGGTCCTGCAAGTGATGTAGCATGCTCTTTCCTGAAAATGAAATGGCTGGAGTTTTGCAGGGTCTCTGTGAGGTCAGAGACACACAGGAAGCACTCATGGAATGTTTGCTTGTGCCTCCAGCCCTTCTCTGGGATGCCCTTCCCCGCTTCCTGGGCAAGCACTCCTGAGGATCCTGAGGGATTACCGTTCCCAGGCATGAGGCTGCTGACACTTGAGGCCACATTTCCACTCCTTTCTCATGGAGAAGTAGGCCCAGGTGACCCGCCCAGGTGACACCTGCAGCTAAGGTGGAGCCAGTCAGGCAAAGCTTTGGAATCTGTTTATTCCCATTTAGGTGGTAGAAACCTTGACAATCCAATAACTAGCAGCTGCCCTCAGGAGAGGATTTCCCATGGAGCAGACACTGTTCCAGGAGGAGATGCTGCTATCCCCATTTTATGGGTGGAACAACAGAGGCCAATAAATAGACTTTGCCCAAACTATTCAACTGGTCAGAGGAGAAGGGGATTCTTCTGCCCAACTCCAAAATCCATGCACCTGGCCCTGCTACCTCTGCTTTGGGAAAGTTTAAGGGTCTGTATAAAAGTGTGAAGATGGGGTGCCTGAGTGGCTCAGTCGTTAAGCGTCTGCCTTCGGGTCCTGGGATCGAGCCCCACATCGGGCTCCCTGCTCACGGGAAGCCTGCTTCTCCCTCTCCCACTCCCCCTGCTTGTGTTCCCTCTCTCGCTGTGTCTCTCTTTGTCAAATAAATAAATAAAATCTTAAAAAAGAAAAAGGCAAAGAAACAGTCACCTGAATCCTGGCTCCCAGCAGTTCTCCCAAGGGAGGCTGGTCCATCTCCCCGCCTCATATAACCAGGGAGAGATGGGTGGGAAAGACGCAGAGGGACACCGCCCTGCCTCTGGCTCCCCACTGCTGCTCTGGCTCCTTGCTTCCCCGCCCCAGGTAGAAATTTGAGGCCCACCCATGGGCTCTGGCTCTGTTGCCCTCTGCCCCCTCACCCATGGCATCTGACCTCCATGTACATCACATCATCCCTCTCCAGACACCAGGATGCGCCCCAAGGTACCGCCCTGCCCATCCTGGACTCCCACTCCTCTGACTCCCAGATTCCAGTGACGTCCACTTCCCCGCCACTGGCCCTGGTCTTCTCATGTCCCAGAATTGCTCCACCTCAGAAGCCATGTCTCCGGTCACACCCCAGCCCAGCACCATGCCCTCCCCCATGAGGAACCGTTCCTTTGCTTCATTATGACCCCTTGGCCCCTTTGTTTCTCCCGGTCTGTCAGCCTGCATCCTAGCTTCATTTCCTTCCCAGCCAGTCTGGACAGTGCCTTACATCTTTTTTTGGAACAAAGTGGTTTTATAATACCTATAAACATAATACAAATATAAAGTACAATAAACTGCATGACACATGCACCTCTCTGGTCTACCATACTCCAGGGAAGTAGGACTCCTGCTCTCACCTTGCAAAGTCCCAGCCCTGAGCCAAGCACACCAGGGACGTGTCACACCACCTCAAAGAAGGCCAGGGCAGTTTCATGGCCTGTACCTCTTCTAGGACTTTAGAAATGCCCGAGACCCTCCCATGGGCCCTGGTCAGCTCTTTCTGCAACCCCCCGCCCCCATTTCAAAACTCTCTCCCACTACTCACTCTGCAGAAAACCTTGATCTGCATCACTGAAAAAAGAGAAATGACCCTCAGCCTCCAGCTCTGCCTACTCCTTTCCTTCTACCTGTGAGCACATAGGGGACTGCCCAGGGGAAGGGATGCCCTGAAGGCCCCCATTAACCCTTCCAGCCCTGCCTTCTTTGGCCTCCTCCATTGGGGGCTTTTGCTTTATCAAATACTGTAGTGGTTAATATATGTCCACAAATTCTTTAACACTCTTCCCTTCAAAAGATGGAGACTCGGGATGCCTGGGTGGTTCAGTCAGTTAAGCATCTGCGTTTGGCTCAGGTCATGATCCGAGGGTCCTGGGATCGAGTCCCACATGGGGCTCCTTGCTTAGTGGGGAGCCTGCTTCTCCCTCTGCCTGCTGCTCCCCCTGCTTGTGCTCTCTCTCTGACAAATAAATAAATAAATAAAAATGTTTTTTAAAAAAAGATGGAGACTCATTCTCCTGTCCTTGAGTGTGAACTTAGTGACTCACTTCTAACAAATAGAATAAGGTGAAGGGATGGGGTGAAGCTTCTGAGACCAGTTCATAAAAGACTTTGTGGCTTCTCCCTTGGTCTCTCTAAGACCGCTCAGCTTGGGGAACCTTGCTGCCATGTCATGAGGACAAGCAGCCCTAGGGATGGGCCCATGTGGGGAGGAGCTGGGTCTCCAGTCAAAAATAGCCAGTAACCTTGGAAGCAGATCTTCCGGCCCTGGTCAAGGTCATAGATGCCCACAGCTCCAGCCAACATCCTGACTGTTACAGGCTAAATTGTGCACCCCTCCCCCCATTCATATGCTGAAGTCCTAACCGCCAGTCCCTCAGAATTGAACTCTATTTGAAGAAGAGGCCCTTAAAGAGGTGATGAAGTTAAATCAAAGCTATTAGGGTGGGGCCTAATCCAACAAGACTGATGTCCTTGTGGAAAGAGGGAGAGACACCAGAGGTGTGTGTGAGTAGAGGGACGACCATATGAGGACAAAGCAGTGAGAGGGCAGCTGTCTGTAAGCCAAGGAGAGACGCCTTGGAAAAAAACCAACCCTGCCATAAATATCTGTTGTTTAAGCTGCTTGTTCTGTGGCATTTTGTTACGGCAGTCCTAGAAGATGAATGCAAACCTCAAGACAGTCCTTGGCGAAGAACTGCCCAGCTAAACTGCTCTTGGATTTCTGACACTTGGAAAGTGCATGAGATAATAAATACTTGTCGTTTTAAGCTGCAGGATTTTGGAATCGTTTGCTATGTAGCAATAGATAACTAATACAATTACCCCTCACTCTTATATCTACACCCATTCTCACTGTTCCTGCCTTTCCTCTCTGCATAGAGATAAACTCAGGTCTCACCTAAAAATGAATTTTCTTGGCCTCATGACCCCCTCCAGCTATTGCCCTCCTCCTGTTTTTGCTCCACTGCAGATCTCCTTGAAGGAGTTGTCCCTCCACCCCCATGCTTCCTGTACTCTCTCACCCTTCATGCCCTTCCCCACCTTCCCTTTGGCTCTGGGGGCACCCTTCATCTCCTCCTAGGGCCTTTTCCCTCACCTTGACCTCTTCCTGTCTGAGGGAGATGCTGATTGTTTTTGTCTGCTTGAAATGCCTTCCTCTGTTCCCTTTTGGGGAAATTCTCCTTCCTTTGCCCAAACTGTGTTTCTAATGAGGACCATAAAAGACATAAATCACAGTAACCCAGAGTCAGCCTGTGACCCAAGCAAGGGCCAACCACAGGCTTTCCCTGAGATGTTCTGATTGGAACTAGGGATTGGCTTTCCTCTCTAGCCATAAAGTTTTGAAATGTGATTCCAGAACTGGCAGGGGCTTTTGTCCTAGTGTCCTGAAAATAGATGATTTGAGAGAATAAAGTTGGTAGCTGGGAGGGAAGGAGACAAAGACAGAAATTCTGCTTCTGTCTTTTTGTACTTGATTATTTGAGCTAAGCCATTTGGATTCTATCATTGAAACCAAAGAATTCTCACTGATCTGGTAGCCCTCATTCTATTCTCTTTCAGCCTGCACACTCCCCTTGTGCATGTCCACCCTCTCCTAGGGCCACTGTCAGGATCAAAGCACTTCCAAGTCCAAAATCAATGTCTCCAACCCCCCATCTCCAACCTGAACTCCAGATCCACCAAGGCTCTATTTTCTGGATATGTCCAGCATATAGGTGGGCACATTAAACTCAACGTGACCACAGCAACTCATCTCTTCTGTTTCCACACCTGCTCGTTCCCATGCGTTCTTTCTCTCAGTGAATGAAACTAGCAACTGTGAAGAAAACACTTGAGTCATCTCTAAGTGATCACTAAATGATCTGAAGATTTCATCTGTTAAAACTTAAGGCTTCCAACTATATGTTGTCTACAAGAAAACCACTTTAAAAGTAAAGACACATATTAAAAGTAAAGAAATAAAGATATATCATGCTAACCCTAATCAAAAGAAAGCTGGAGTAACTAAAGTCATTTCAGACAGAGCAGACTCCAGGGCAAGGAGAATTAAGAGGGACATTACATAACAATAAACAATAAATTGGCCCGGAGGGCCAATTCCCAGAGAAGACATGACATTACTTAACATGTATGCACCTAACAACAGAGCATCAAAATATATGAGGCAAAAATTGGTAGAACTACAAGGAGAAAAAAAATGAATCCACTATTATAGTTGGAGACTTTAACACTGTCAGTAACTGACAGTCTTGCAGGCAGAAAATCAGTAAGGACATCGTCAAATTCAATAGTGTCATTAATCAATTGAATGTAGGTGACATTGGTAGAATACTTCATCCAACAACAGCAGAATATATATTCTTCTCAAATTCATGTGGAACAGTCACCAAGATAGACCCACATTCTGAGCCATAAACATACCTGAGCAAATTTAAAAGAATAGAAATCATACCATGTCTGCTCTCAGACCATGATGGAATTAAACTAAAAATCAAAATAGCAGAAAAATCCCAAAATGTTTGGAGATTAAGAAACATATTTCTAATTAACACATGAATCAAAGAAGTCTCAAGAAAAAAATTTTAAATGTTTTCAACGAAATGAAAATGAAAATACAACTTGTCGAAATTAGTGGAATATAGTGAAAGATGTGCTTAGAGGGAAATTTATAACATTGAAAGACTATGTTAAAAAAGAAGAAAGATCTAAGGGGTGCCTGGCTGGCTCAATCAGTGGAGCATGTGACTCTTGATCTTGGGGTTGTGAATTTGAGCCCCACATTGGGTATAGAGATTACTTAAAAATAAAATCTTTCAGGGGCATCTGGGTGGCTCAGTGGGTTGAGTGTCTGCCTTCAGCTCAGATCATGATCCCAGGGTCCTTGGATCCAGTTCCACGTCAGGCTCCCTGCTCAGCAGGGAGTCTGCTTCTCCCTCTCCCTCTGCCCCTCCCCCTGCTCAGCTCTCTCTCTCTCTCAAATAAATAAATAAAAATCTTTAAAAAACTTAAATATTTTTAAAAAGAAAAAAGATCTAAAATTAATAATCTAAGCTTCCACCCTAGGAAACTGGAGAAAGAAGAGCAATATAATCCTAAAGCAAGAAGAAGAAAAGGAACAATAAAAATTAGAACAGAGATCACAAATCTGAAAACAGGAAATCAATAGAGAAAATCAATGAAACCAAAAACTAGTTCTTTGAAAACATCAATAAAACTGATAAACCTCTAGCCAAGCTAACCAAGAAAAAAAGAGAGAAGATGCAAATTTCTAATATCAGAAATGAAAGAGGAACATCCCAAGAATAATTAACTTGATCTCATGGACATTAAAACAATAAAAAAGGAATATTATGAGCAACTAGATCCCTACAAATTTGGTAACTTAGACGAAATAGACCAATTCCCTAAAAGACAAAAACTGCAAAAATTCACACAAGAAGAAATAGACAATCTGAATAAGCCTATACCTATTAAAGAAATTGAATCAATAATTAAGAAAGCACCAGCCCTAGATGGTTTCCCCAATGAATTCCACCAAACATCTAAGGAAGAAATGGGGCCCATTCTCTACAATATCTCCCAGGAAACAGAAGCAAAGAAAACACTTCCTAACTCATACTATGAGGCCAGCATTATCCTAATACCAAAGCCAGATAAAAGACATTGAAAGAAAGGAAAAACTAGAGGCTCTTTCCTGTCTTGCCCATCCCTTAGTCCTCTATCATGCTTCCCTTGGGAGACTGGAAGCCTTACAGGTAGACTTGCTGCTTCTGGTCTCTCTAGAAACTATTCTTCATTCCACCAACTAAGTGATCTCTAAAAGATGCAAATAATTGGCACGTCATGCCTCTCCACAGCTAGGAGTGTGCCATATCTTTTTTTTTGGCTTGTTTTTAAGTAGGCCCCACACTGTTTCAGGCTACAATGTGGGGCTTGGACCCTGGACACTGAGATCAAGACCAGAGCTGAAGTCAAGAGTCAGATGCTTAACTGAATGAGCCACCAGGCACCCCAGAGTGTACCATATCTTTATGGCAGTCAGGTCCTTCAAGATCATGGCCCGCCTAGCTTTTCAGCCTTGTATCTCACCTCTTCTCCCACAGGGTGCCATGAATTTCATGCAGTTCTGGAAATAGCCCATATTCTCTCTCACTTGGGTGTGTGTGCACTTGATCTGATGTGAGTTTGGCAGGAACATGTACACACGCATGTCTGTATCCACACCCAGTCACCCTCTCATGGTGCAGCTATAATTTCCTATCTCAGCACTTATCCCTGTTTTTAAGCATCAGTGTGTGTGTCTCTCCCACACTGGTGAGAATCTTAAGAACAGAACTGTGCACTACTCATTCCGGTAGGGGCTCGCAATATGCTTGCTGAATGAATGGATAGAAGGATGAGTGGGTGGGTGGGTAGATGGATGGATGGCCACCCAGAAGATGGAAACAGCCCTGCTCCCCATCCCAGGAAAGCAGGTACGGCGTTGCCCCTGAGGGAAAGCCCTGGGGTATTCACAAGTTCCTGCCTCTTGTTAGTGAGATGCTTTCTTCTTAGCTCAGGTGCCCCTGTCCAGCCCTGTGGCAGGTCAGTGTGTTGCTGAGTCCACTGGGGTCAGTGTCCTGCACTGGCCCCAGGGTCTACCTAACCTCAGGCACAAGAATGGGAGTGACGATCATCTGGGGGGAAAAGGGTGAGCTGCTGGTTCCCAAAGTCCTTCTCAGAGCTGCAGGATGTCTAAAGCTACACATACCACTATCATGCGCTTCTGGGCATCCCTGAAGTAGAGCATGGGGGAAGGGGTAGGAAAATGCTGAAAGGTGAGTGGGGAGAGAATCCAAATATTGCTGGGACCAGGAGGGGCTGCGTGCCATGTGGTGTATGAGGCACACAGGAGGAGGCTGGAGTCTGAGAAGCAAAACCCACACTGAGATGCTGGTCTATGGGAAGCTAGTCTAGAGGGGGACGCTACCCTGGAGGGCTGACAAAGCATTGCCCAGGGAAGTGGTGCAGAAAGGGTGTCTGGGGCTGGGGCTGGGGGAGGGACTGAGAGGCTTGGAAGTTACCCGTGTCACCAGCCAACTCCTCCAGAGCCAAGGGTCTCTGATGTGCAATCTGTCACCCCAAGGGGAACAAAGGCTGCACAGTGGGGCATGGGTGAGAACGGCTACCACTCAGGGGAAGGCAGCCCAGCACAGAAGGTGATAGGGGACCTGGCTAGATCATCCCACTGCAGACACTCAACATAGTCACATATTGGTGGTTTTGGATGCTTTGATCTAATATATATGCTGATATAGGAGTATGTAATAAAAGCAAGTTAACTTTTATAGTATTATGCCATTTTTGTGTAAACATATAGAAGGTGCATATATATAAAGAAGGAGATACATCTTTTTTAGAGTAATTATATGGAGCCGTTACCAGTGTTTTTTTCTGGAGCTGAGGACTGGGGTGGGGTGTAGAGGGATGGAGGTGGAGAAAGATTTTTCCTTCACAATTTGCTCCTTTCAGTCATGTTTGGCTTTTCCCTGTCCATATATTTTTATTTATTTTGTTGTCTATGGGCTTTTCTGGGTGCCTGAAATCCCACCCCTTTCTCACAGGGACGACCATCTGCAAGAATCAGCCACCAAGCTCAGGGACAGGAAGGAATGGGAGGGGCTGACTGGCACTACTGTGGTGGGAGCTCTCCCTGGTGCTGGGTTTGGCAGTCCATGCTGGGACCGGGCCTGTCAACCCAGATTCTGAGCTCCTCCGTGTGTCCTGATCCAGCCGGGATGGCTCAGCCCCTCTCTGCAGCCCAGGGCCCAGAGGGATGCCCCCTCCGTTGAAAGGGAGTCCCACCCCACACAGGATTGCTTGGCATTTGGGGCGATGTCCGTGGGGTGCCATTCCCATGAATACCATGTGACTGGCAGTTCAGGAGATAGACGTCCCTGAGAGGTAGCCCCTGGCCCAGAGACATGATGCTCCTGGGTCCTCACCACGGCTCCCTTCTCTTTTGCCCAGGTAAGGCCAGGCTGAGGATGTGAAGCTATAGTCCTCCATCCCATCCTCCCCTAGTGGGCAGAGGGCCTGGTTCCCCCCACTGCCAGAAACCGTGCATTGTGTGCTGATGTAGTGCTGAGAGACCCTGCTTCCTTAGGGTCTGGTTCCTAGAGCCCCCTGGGGAAGTCAATGATGGCAGGGTGGCCTTGCTGAAGAAGCTCTACTGGGAGAATTTCTCCTTCCAGTAGGGCTCTGCTCCCCCTCCAGAGGGGCAGTGCAGCTGCAGGGAATTCAGCCGGGGTGCTGGTCCTCCACAATGCGGTATGATGAGCACCTTAAACTAAGTTTATCCCTCCCCCACTCACACCTAACACACACGCCTGGATTCAGGTGCTTTAGGGCTCCCTGCAGGGGCAGGTGAAGTGCTCACCTCTACAACCTCATCTCTGACCCACTCAGACCTGGCTTAAGTGTCCCCTTGCAGCTTCCCTGACTGTCCTCACCCATCCTCACTAATGTCTACCTTCTCCGATCCTAGAAGACTCTGGCCAGTCCTCAGGAAGGGCATTCTTGTCCTGTACTGAAACTCGTGGTTTACCTTCGCCCAGAGAATAGCTTCTCCCTAGCTTTGGTTTGGCAGAGTGCCCTCAGCCTGCCCAGGGACAACTTGGAAGAGAGGGCCCTTGAGAAGCCCTCTTGACTTTGCTATATTTGCCAATGGCATTTCCTTGCTTGGTATTCCCTTTATGACATCCCATCAGGAAAGATGGGCTTCTTCCCAGAAACTGGCATGTTCTTAACAGGGACATGTTTAAACTTGCCACTGCTTCTATTTTGTTTTTGCATTGCCTACCAGGAGTCTCAGAGTAAACTTGGTGGCTATGTTTAGCAAATATACTGGGCCTTCCTTTACTAACCTTTCTCTAGCTGAATTGTACTTTCCTACCTTACTTTTCCCTTCATCTTGCTGTCTCATTTATTTTATTTTTGATTCTGTTGCATTATAGGTATCTCTGTAAGCTGCCTCAAACGACTCTCTTTTGTTTACTTTTTGAATAAGGCAGGTGATCTATGAGAGGGAGATTTACAGATACATGTATCTGGGCATGTCGATCTGTTCCACTGCGCTATGGTTCCTTTGCCTACCTTGAGCACTCTGTCCTTAGCCCCCAGAACAAAGTAGGGCCTCAGACTGTACTTAGGCTCCATGCTGAGAGTTTTCCAATAGTAGCTCATTAATTTAATCTGTACAACAATGCTGCAAGGTGAGTGATATGGTTCCATTTGACAGGTGAAGAAACTGGGGCTTCAGGTCCCACACCTGGTAGGTGACTGAGTCGGGATTTGAACCCCTGCTCATCTGGCTGGGAAATCCTTGTTTATTCCACCTCAGCCCTCTCCTTAGTCCGACATGCTGCACTCTCTAGGACTGCATTGTCCAATATGGTAGCCACTAGCCATATGTAGCGATTTATGTTAAATTCATTTTAGTTAGCTCTGACTTACTTTCTTCTGCTCTTGGGAAGATTTTCCCTGAACCATTTCATGAAGAATGCCTGCTTTTGAGATTCTTAACAAGACAACATCTTAGATTCATGCTTTCATTTGACCAACTCATATCCCTAGACTGTAACCTACATCGTACGGTCTGCCTTCCAAGGCCTCGCCAGCCCAAGGTGAAAACGGCAGCATCAGATTAAATGGAAGTTTATCATAAAATTCGATGATCTGAAGGCTGGCCGGAAGGAGACCAGCAATTGCTACGGAACACCCTAATGCCCACACCCCTGTCACTCTTCAGCATCACAAGATGAGACTTTCCTTAATTGAACACAGATTCTCAGCAAAGAAAATGTTTGCTCATTACCAAAAGTGTCGGGGGGCACCACCTTTCGGAGACCCCTCCTCAGCAGATCTTGCTAGTGCTGGGTGACTTCAAGACCAACACTCCTTGACAACTAGGGGGTTAGAACAGAGTCGGAAGTGATGTCCTATTGCCCTGCCCCTGCCGTTTCTCCCACCCTAGTCTTCAGCAATCATACGATAGCTGCCGAGGCTCCTTCTGACCTCTGGCCACATTGCCCCAGCTCTGGAGTTAACGCTACTGGGGTGGCAGGGTTTTGGGGGAATATACCAAGCCCCCAAAATTTAGGCATGGAGTTACCTTGCTCCTCTTAGGTTGGAGCTGATCCCTAATTCTTCGTGCATCCAGCCTGCAAGAGGGCTATTGCCAACTCCCTATTTAATACTGCAGTGCCCTTTGAGGGCTCTGGGAGCCCTGTCTTGTGGCCCCGTCACTCTTTCCAACTCCTCCACTCCCAGCCACTGGACCATATATTTTTCTCTCCTTTAACCTGTTAATACATGATCTAAGCATGGAATTCCTCTGATCATAGGTAGACTTCTTTTGAAACAGTGTTAGATTCTGTATTTTAATGCCGTAAGATCTTTACACCAATATCCATAGTGTTTTTTCTCCCTTGCAGTTTTATTGAGATGTAATTGACATACAACACTATATTAAGCTTAAGTGTCCAGCATAATGACTTGATATAAGTATATATTGTGAAATGATTGCTGTAATAAATTTAGTTAACATCTATAACCTCAAAAAAAATTCATTTTAGTTAAAATTAAAAATTCAGGGGGTGCCTGGGTGGCTCAGTCGGTTAAGCGTCTGCCTTTGGCTCAGATCATGATCCCAGAGTCCTGGGATCGAGCCCCACATCGGGCTCCCTGCTCAGCGGGAAGCCTGCTTCTCCCTTTCTTCCCTGCTCCTGCTTTCTCTCACTATCTCTGTCTGTCTGTCTCTCTCGAATAAATAAATAAAATATTTTTAAAAAATTAAAAATTCAGTTCCTCAGTCACCCCAGCCACACTTGAAGTGCTCAGTAGCCACATGTGGCTAGTGGCTACTGTACTGGACAGGGCAGAAGAGAACATCTCTAACAGCACGGAAGGAGAATCTACTGCTTCCCTAGTCCCGCACTTGGTTCCTGCTAGCAGGCAGCAGCGCCCAAGACAGACTTGTACTTTCTTTCCTCTGCAACTTTGTGATGCCCTTTCCTTAGCCTGGAACATCCCAGCTCTCCACCTTGTCATTGAACCATCTTTTCCTATACAGCCCACTTGTCCCTTCACCTCCTTCCCCAAGTACACAGCCCACTTGTCCCTTCACCTCCTTCCCCAAGTGCCCCTTCTCTGCCATGCCCTGGGTGGGTGTGGGGGACAGAGAAATCCTGAGGAGATCCAGCCTGTGCCCTCAAGGTGCTCATAACCAGTGGCCTGGGGCAAAGAATTTTACCCTCCTGTATCTCCATGTCCTCTTTTGTGAAAAACATACAATTCTTGCTCTTCTTCCCTGCAGCTTGTCGTGGGCCCTGAGTGACAACATGGAAGCAAGAGCCTTTGTGGAAGACATGAAAAGCACACAGTGATATAAATGCACCTAGGTAACTGGGAATGTTCATCCTGCCAAGCCACCTCCCCACAGAGCTGCACACTCTGAACGCCTGGCCCCATGCCCAAGTGAGAATGCAGCCAGACCCAAGACACACATGGACAGGTCCTCTGGGAAGAGGCACCCAAAGACCAGACAGCAGGGTGCCCAGCAGGTCCTGGGCAGTGGGGAAGGATTCCTACCAAAAGCACTATTGAGCTGAATGGTTTTTAACAGTTTTACTGTTGCTGTGTGTTCCAAGCCTGGAGGGCCACATGCAGAATTGTGTTGTTTCTTTTTTTAACTAAAATCTTGAATGGAGTTCAGGGATTTTACAGGTCAGAACAAAATTCAAGTCCAGAGTTACAGAGTATGGCCTTAGAGGGAGGCCTGGTCGTGGGGAAACAAACACACACAATTTAGGAGATTTAGGATGGGGTTCCACACCTGCCAATGGCCAGACCCTCCCAGTTCTGCATCTCAAATTTCCTCATCTGTGAAATGGGATGGATGCCCACCATGCTGGCAGCTCAAGTGAGGCCGCTCATGGAAACCCATGGCGGAGTCCCTCCCCCAAACACCCTGCCCCCCAGCAACCCAATCCTCCACTCCAGGAGGCTTTGAGGCCAGGGAGGAAGGGTCCTGCCTCACCCAGGGGCCTAGGCCTTTCAGAGGCGATTAACACAATTGTCCGCAGTTGTCCAAGAAGGTACACAGGTGAGACAGAGGAGCCTGGACTTTGGAGTCCAGTCTCGACTCTGTTTCTTTCTGTGGGCACCCCAACTTCCACAGTCCTCAGTCTCCCTTGTCCATAAATTGGAGGTACTAACACCAGTGTGCTCAGCGGGAGGACACAGTAAGATGGCACATATGGCGGAGCTGACATCTGCCAGGCGCCAGATCGCCGGCACCCAGGCTGTCCCTCACGCCCCATGATTGCTTGGTGAGTCCCTTGCTAGGAGAAGCCTGATGGCTAGGGTAGCCCCGGCCCTGGCCATCCCCTGTGCCAGTGAGTCTGCCTTCCTACAGCAGAGGGCCAGGGCAGTGTCTCCTCCTCCTCCTCGGCCCTCCCGGCCGGCCCTGTGCTGATGGAACAAGTTTCTGGGCTGGAGTTCCTGGTTTCCCGGCTCCTGAAAGGAATCTCCGGCTCTCTGCTTCACAGGCCCTTCCCACCTTGTTTCCAGGTGAGCCCTGCAGTGCTTCCCCAGATCTGTGCCTCCCACCTTCCATCCAGCCAGCCTGGACGGTGACTCTCTCGTCCCATCCCAAAGGCCTGGGTGCATCTGGCAGGCCGAGAAGCCTCTGGTGCTCCCTTACCTTCTCAGGACGGGCGTCTCGCTGACTCCCTTCTCCTCCACCCCAGGCACTCTGAAAGAGCAGGGCAAGGAGGCAGTGCCAGGGCTCTGGGTGTGTCAGAGAGTAAGGGAGAGGCGGAAGAGGCAGAAGGGCCCCAAGAGGAAATGGCCCAGCAGTCTGGGCCCATGTAATTTATTACAGGACTTTGTCCTTGGGCTCCAGGCACATCCACTCCCACATGGCTGCTGCAGCCCTAGCCAGCAGAGCCTCACAGCAGCCTGATCTTTAACCCTGGCCTCTTCAGCAGAGTCCCCACGGCCATCAGAGTCTGCTCTCCATGAACCTATTGCTGGCCACGAGCCAAGCCCCATGGTGACAACCAGCTGATCATCCAGGGAGTTCAGCATATTCCCAGGCATCATGGGGACTCAAAGGAAGCCCATGCAGGACCTCTGCTCCCAAACACCCCACGTCCTAATTGGGGCATACACACAGGAGATGCTAGGAAGCCTGTATCAGAGCCAAAGGCCATCGGGGCAACTAGATTTCCAGTAGGGTCCCTGGAAGCAGAGGCAGCTGGCTTGGGCTGGGACTCGAATGAAGAGGGGTTTCTGTGATGAGGCAAATACAGACCCTTCAGGTGGTGCACCCTGGGGGAGGCCCTGCTGGAAGGGACGGGCCATCCCTGGAAGTATGAGGGTGAGGGCTCTGAAGGCAGGTGGAAGGTAAGTCCACAGGAGGTAGCTGCTTAGCATGAGTGAAGAGAGACCTGGCTGGGTGGTGCTCATGATTGGCCCAACTAGAGCCAGTTAGGTTTCTTCCCGGGCCCAGGGCTTGGGAGGAACTTGGGAAATGCAGGCCGAGGTGTGGGAAGCAGCTGTCGTCTTTTAGATAGAATTGAGGCTCCAGCAGAGCAGCAATCCTGACCTTGACCTCTTTTGGGGACAGGAAACAAGCAAGCACTGGTGGGAGAGAGAAGGGTAAAGTAGATGAGCTGTAGAGCTGGAGACGGTCCCAGATGGATGCAGAGGCCACCATTGCCCAGTAGCATCCTGTGCTTCCGTGGGGGTTCCTTGCAGTCCCAACGTCCTTCTGCTGAACCCTCCTTCTGCTGAAACAGCTTGAAGGAGTTTCTTTCTTATGAGCACGCAGCCCATGCCAGAGGCAGGGACTGAGCTGGGGGATGACTTAACAAAGGGCCATTTGGAGGAAGCATGTAATCTGAGACTTTCAGCCAGCTCCACACCCGCTCCCCGTGAGTGCTTGCCCAAGTCCTACCTTGGCACCAGCTGGCCTCTCGCTCCCTAAAATCTCAGCCAGTTTCTGGGCCAACACTTGTTTTAGGGGGGTCTCCTGTGGCACATGGCTTCTCTGGTTTGGAAAGATACCATCTCACTCTCAGAGGATTGGCACAGCTGTTCCTGGCAGCTCCCACAAATGGTGAGCCCCTTGCTCTGGGACCCCTGGCCCCAGGCTGAGTCCTCAACAGTCCTCTTCCACTGCCCTTGTGCAAAATAAATAGCAGAATAGAATATGTGTGCAGATTAAAGAAATTTGTAAGATATCTCTAGCCAGAGCCTGTCTTAAACAAAATTTGACAGAAACACATTTTGGATACTTACAAACAAACTTGTTTCCCACTTTGTTTTTTACATTTCACATTTATATCATAAGCATTTTCTTACACCCTACCAAATTCTAACCACCAGTCTTTAACGACAGTGTTCTAGTCCCTCCTACAAATGCCCCATCATCTGTGCAATCACCCTCCCTGGATGGACATCAGGAAGCACCCAATCCTTTGCTATTATCCACAACACTGCAATGAACAAATCTGTGCTCACAGCTCTCTTTGCATTATGACACTACAAGAAAGTTCCAGAAGGGAACTTACTGAAGCAAGGGGCATGAGTGTTTAGTTGCTAACCTCTCTTGAGTGGTACGTCAAGTCCTCCCTGCCAGCAAAGGGTGTGCATGTTGTTACTGCAAGGACCTGGCCTGGCTGCTGTGTGAGTTGGCAGGGCTCGCAGGAGGACACCCTGAGGGACACTGCTCCTGCAGCCTCAGGTGTTCCATTGCTGAGGTACCCCAAGCCCTGGAAATCAGGGAGAGGGGCTGACAGCAGTCAGGGCAGGCTCTTCCCGGTCACACCTGTGACCAAACTTGGCTTTCCTGCAGCCTAATGTGACTGCCACAATTCTCCTCAAGATGCAATATTCTTTTAACCTTTAAAAATATGTTTCTGAGGGGCGCCTGGGTGGCTCAGTCGGTTAAGCGTCTGACTTTGGCTCAGGTCGTGATCTTGGGGTTCCTGGGATCTAGCCCTGCCTTTGGGCTTGAAGGGGAGCATGCTTCTCCCTCTCCCTCTGCCCCTCCCCTCTGCTTGTGTGTGCTTTCTCTCTCTCTCTCTTAAATAAATAAATAAAATCTTAAAAAATAAATGTTTCTGAGCTGAGCCAAAATGCTTCCATAGGACAACTTATGTTTCATTCCATTTCTGCCCAACCATCCAGCCCATTGTATCACCATAGCAATGAAAACAGTTGCTCTTCGTTTCACCTCTACCAACACATCCTAGAGCAACTTGTTTCCTGGTGGCCCTAACCTTCCCCTCTGGGCTACAACAGCCGAGTTATCCATTAACACTGTAGAACGGCACAGCCGGCCCGTAGGTCTCTGTGACTGAGCCACTCTTCAGAGAGTGTGAGAATTCCCAGTCTCAGAGAACTAGCACTCAACGAGTGTTTGTAGGTGCTGGGCTCTTTGCAGGTGCCATCTCACATCCTCATCAAAACCCACAAATTAGGGGTGCTTAGCCTCATTTCATAGTGAGGAAGTGAAAACCAAAGAGGTTAAGAAACTTGCTTACGTCACACAGCTAGAAATGGCAGGGACAAGATTTGAATGGAGGTCGACCTGACTCCAAGGCCTGGGCTCATCCTACTTTATGCCATACCAACCCGCACACAAACCTGGACTCCCTCCTCCCCCAGCCCCCGGGGACGGAGGAGACATCGTGTTTTCAGGAATTTTCAGGGAAGGCGCTTCCCCAGCTTGCTCGCCCTGGCCGGGGATCAGAAGAGCCTTTCACTTCTGAGGGCAGAGGTCTCTGAGGTTCCGAGGGCAGAGGAGTATCTGGGAAGGGGCGGGGCTTAAATGCCTTCCTGCCAACACAGTTATGCTCAGGACAGGAATGTATATCACAGGACACATTTTATCTGCGTAGTTCAGGGTTTCTCAATCTTGGCACTACTGACATTTTGGGCTGGATTATTCTTTGTTGGGAGTTTGGGAAGAGCTGTCCTATGCACTGTAGGATGTTTAGCAGCTGCCTAGGCCTCTACCCATTATGATGCACTCCCCCAGTGGTGCAATCAAAATGTGTCCAAATATTGCCAAATGTCTCCTGGGGGACAAAACCATTCCCAGTAGGTCCAGGTGCAGCTGAGGCTGAAAGAGGAGAACATCAAAGGCCAGAAGGGGACATCCTCTTGGAAGAGGTGATGCTGCACATGGCCTCCTTGAATGGCAGGAAGATATGCTCAGAAGATACGGAGGGTGCAGAGAAGGGACTATCAGACTGGTGCCCCCAGGGGACATGTCAAGGAAATGACTGTCTTCAGGCCAGCCCAAGTACTTCATCCTCCTTGGATCAGCAACTATGAGATAGACATTGCTAGACCGGGCAGAGCTCGGATCCAAAGTCCTGATGAGCCAGGGAGGCATCCACCTTCTCAGTCATGGAGGAAATGACTCATTTCTGATTGTGCTTTATCACTATAACCCATCTGAGGGATCCACCCAGGGGTTTAGCCAAGGCAGCAGGAGGGCCAGAGCAGTGACACAAAATGAGAGTCCTTTCTTCCCCTCTGGGGTGCTGTGGGAAATCCAAGGGATAAATTTCAGTCTTGGGTCCTGGTAATTAAACCTGGACCACTGGTCATAAACAGGGGACCTCTGCCATGATCAGGGTCAAATGGCATCCTAGTGACTAATTTGATTGCCCTGGGGAGGTAATGGGAGGAGAAGGCAAAACTTGATTATGTGTCAGTTCAATAAACCAGGGAACCAGGGAAATGATGTTGATGATGCTGACTATGATGATGGTAATGATATCTTGTCCCACTCTTGGAAGAGGTTGAGGGTGAGGGGTGCCTTGTGAAGGGCTTCCTTTCTGAGAAGAGAAGCATCAGGATAGAGTTTTTACCCTTGACTGCAATGCTCTGTGTGCATCAAGCCCAGTTTCTTTTCCTTCTGGTCCCATAGCTAAGATACTCTTTCCAACCTCACTCACAGGAGTGGCCACGAAATGAAGGTAAGTACTACGCTCCACTTCCAGGCCCTGTGATGTCCTGTGCTCTCTTCTTCCCTCTGCTGGTGACATGCAGAGCATCCAACAGTGGATTCCGAGGCCCTAAGGTGAAGCCACAATACAGAAAGAGCCTGGGTTCCTGAATGACCCCTGGGAGCAGAGTACCATCTCTACCGTACCACTGACCTCACTGACCCTATTTACAGGAGCAAGAAATAAATTTTTGTGTCAAGCCGCTGAAATTTGTTGTTGTTATAATAGTTAACCTACCATGATTAAAACATGATCCTTCTCCCATCCAAATCTTCTTTTGTATTTTAAATACCAGCTCAAATACTCTTCTTCCAGGAAGATGGCCCTGACTGCTATAGTTTACTCTAGCCTTTAATACCTATGGCACTTTTTACTCAAATCACATAATTTACCTCTTAGCATGTATTTTTTTTGAAGTAGGACTTCTTGATGGACTATAAACTTCTCAAGACAAGAATCACATGTTAGATTTCTTTGTATCTTCACAGTGCCTAATAAAATAATAACTATCATATATATTATTTTCCTGGAACCATTATTTATATATAAACACATATAATCCTCATAACAACTCTATGAGTTAAATGCTATTATCCGCAACTCATAGATGAGGACATTGAAGCACAGAGAGGTTAAGTAATTTGTTCAAGGTCATACAGCTAGAATATGACAGAGCCAGGATTCAAACCCATAAACTTGGGGAACCTGGGTGGCTCAGTCAGTTACGTGGCTGCCTTCGGCTCAGGTCATGATCCCAGGGTCCTGGGATTGAGCCCTGCATCTGGCTCCCCGCTTAGTGGGGAGCCTGCTTCTCCCTCTCCCTCTTCCCCTCCCCCCTACTTGTGTGCTCTCTCTCACTTTCTCTCTCTTTCAAATAAATAAATAAAATCTTTAAAGAAAAAAACAACCACCCATAAATCTGAGTAATCAATGAGCTTCCAGTAGTTATACCATCTTAACCGTAATTGTCCCAGGAATGTTAGCTTGTATGTCCAATTGAAACTGCTGCCTCTTTTGGGCAGGGAGCAGTGGTGTCAGTCCCATGTGTTCTAGTATCTGAAGCTGGCTAGATGCAGGGGAGCTGTCACCCACACCTGCTAGCTGAGGGAACTGCAGGCCAGCTGGAAACAAATTGTGCAGGTAGGGCAGGGCAAGATTTGCTCTTGTTGCTGGTATGTGTTCACTACCCAGAGCCCTGGAAAAAAATGTCAGTCAACCTTTTTTTTTTTTTTTTTTGCCTAGTCCCTAAAAGTAGAGATTACAACCCCTAGTAACAAAATTTCTCCTGAATCTGCTCTTGATATAATTATCTTTCCAGGGGTGCCTGGGTGGCTCACTTGGTTAAGTGTCTGACTTCGGCTCAGGTCATGATCTTGGGGTCCTGGGGTCAAGCCCCGCATCGGGCTCCATGCTCAGTGGGGAGTCTGCTTCTCCCTCTCCCTCTGTCCCTCTCCCCACTTGTGCTGTCTCCGTCTCAAATAAATAAAATCTTAAAAAAAATTATTTTTCCAGCTTTACATTTCCTGTTAAACCTAGACCCAAGAATATCAACTATCTTCAAACAGAGTTTGGAGCCAAAAGGAAGGCCAGGATCTCAATCAAGGTGGCCTGTTGTACAACTCTTTCCCTGACACAGTCACTTAGTCACTTGCTTAGTGGGTGTTTACTGAGCCCTGCTCTGCAGCAAATCATTCTGGGTTCTAGGGTACGGGGGACTCACACAGCCCCCATGCCACAGACACAGGAGAGATGGAAGGAACTTGCCAGGATATCTTCTGTTTACTCATTTGTTTTTAATAAAAGAATTCCACATATCTCCCCTGTGGGCTGGACTTAGTGACTTGCTTCCAAAGAATAAAGAATGGAAAATGAGAAATAGTAACCTAACATTAGAGAAACCTAGAAGATACTACCCTAACTAACCCCAAGTATTATGGGCTGAAAGGTGTGTCAAATTTCATATTTTGAATTTCTATCCTCCCAGTACTTCGCAATGTGCTGCATTTGGAGATATGACCTTTAAAGAGGTAATTAAGGTGAAATGAGGTCATTCGGCTGGGTCCTAATTCAATCTGACCCATGTCCTTATAAGAAAAGAAGAGGTTGCAGATATGCACAAAGGAAAGACCATGTGAAGAGGGAGGGAGAAGTTGGCCATCTACAAGTCAGGGAGAAACTCCTTAGGAGAAACCACCCTTGAGGCCATATTGATAATGGACTTCCAGCTTCCAGAACTGTGAGGAAACAAATCCCTGTTGGTTAAGCTGCCCAGTCTGTGGTATTCATTACAGCAGCCCTAGCAGACTGATTGTTCCTCATCTACGAAGTGACCAAGTTTAACATTGCCTGCAATAAGACATGTCCCTAGGCTGTGGTAAGGAGGGTGCTTTACTCTGGAGTATTCTTGCCCAAAGCCACAACCCCAGTCTAATCATGAGAAAAACATCAGGCAAACCAAACTGAGGGACATTCCTCCAAATATCTGTCAAGGATGCCTCAGGACTGTCAAGATCATGAAAGACAAGGGAAGTTTGAGAAACTGTCACAGACCAGAGGAAACTAAGGAGAAATGACAGTTAAATGCGGTGTGGCATTCTGGATGGGGTCCTGGGACAGAAAAAGGGCGTTTGTAGAAAGACAGTCAAAATCTAAATAAAGTCTACAGTTTTGTTAATAGTATATGCCAATGTTGGTTTCTTGATTTTGACAAATGTGATGACAACTGGCAATATAAGATGTTAACATCAGGGACACCGGGACGCAGGGACACTGGATATATGAAACTACACTATCTTTGCAAATTTTCTGTAATTCTAAAATTATTCCAAAATTAAAAGTGTATTAAAAAACAAAGACTCCATTTGAGCCCCCATTTTCAGTTCTTTGGGATGTATATCAAAGAGTGGAATTGTTGGGTCATATCGTAATCCTATGTTTAACTTTTTGAGGAACTGCCAAACTTTTTCACAGTGGCTGCACAATTTTACATTCCCACCAGCAACTGTATGATTTCAATTTCTCCAGGTCCTCAACACTTGTTAGTTTCCACTATTTTGATTATGGGCATTCTAGTTGGTATGAAGTGGTATCCCATTGTGGTTTTGATTTGCATTTTTTAAAAATGACTAATGATGCTGAGAATCTTTTTGTATGCTTAGTAGCCACTTGTAGGTCTTCTTTGGAAAAATGTCTATTTGAGTCCTTTGCCCATATTTAAAATTGGTTTGTTTGCCCTCTTGTTACTGAGTTGTAGAAGTTCTTCATGTATTCAAGAAGCCCTTATCAGATATGTGATGTTCTTCCATTCTGTGGGATGTCTTTTCACTTTTTTAAAAAAGATTTATTTGTTTGAGAGAGAGAGAGTGAGTGTGCAAGCAGGGTGTCAAGCAGAGGAGAAGAGAAGCAGACTCCCCTCTGAGCGCGGAGCCAATGCATGGCTCGACATGGGGGCTCCATCTCAGGACCCTGAGATCATGACCTGAGCCGAAATCAAGAGTTGGACGCTTAACCAACTGAGCCACCCAGGCGCCCCTCTTTTCACTCTTGATAGTGATCCTTTGAGGCACAAAAGGTTTTAGTTTGAAGGAAGTCCACTTTATTTTCTCTTTTGTTACCTATGCTTTGGGTGTCATATTCAAGAAACCATTGCTAAAGAGAAGGTCATGTAGAGTTGCTTCTATGGTTTCTTCTGAAAGTTTATGGCTTTAGCTCTTACATTTAGGTCTCTAATCCTTTTTAAGTTAATTTTTGGTGGTGTAAGATAAGAGACCAGCTTCATTTTTTTTTTTTTTGTATGTGGATATCCAGTTTTCCCAGCACCATTTATTAAAGAGACTGTTCTTTTCCCATTGAATGGTCTTGGCACCCTTGTCAAAAAATCTATTGACCATAGTTGTGAAGGTTTATTTCTGGACTCTCAATTGTATTCTATTGGTCCATATGTCTATCCTTATGCCAATGCTAAACTGTTTTGATTAATGTAGTTTTGTTGTTAATTTTGAAATTAAGAAGTGTGAATCCTCCAACTTTGTTCTTATTCAAGATTATTTTTGACTCTTCAGGAATTCCTTGAAATTTACTATGAATTTTTGGATGGGTTTTTCCATTTCTGCAAAATAAAAATGTCATTGAGATTCTGATAGAATTGCATTGAGTCTGAAGAGCATCTTGGGTAGTATTACCCATCTTAACAACATTAAGTCTTCTGATCCATGAACGTGAGATATCTTTTCATTTATTTATATCTTCTTTAATTGCTTTTGGCAATGTTTTATAGTTTTCAGTGCACAAGTCTTGCACTTCTTTGGTTAAGTTTATTCCCAGGTACTTAATTCTTTTTGATGCTATCATAAATGAGACTGTCATCTTAATTTTCTTTTCAGATTGTTCACTACTAGTGTACATAAATAAAATTAATGTTTGTGTGTTGATTTTGTCTCCTGCAACTTTGCTATCTATATTCACAGTAGCCAAAAGGTGGAAACTATTCAAGTGTCCATCAACAGAAAAATGGATTTTGTAAAATGTGGTATAGACATACAATGGAATATTATTTAGCTGTAAAAAAGAATGAAGTCCTGACACATGCTACAACACTGATGAACCCTGAAAATATGCTAAGTGAAATAAATCAGTTACAAAAAGAAAAATATTACATGATCCCACTTACATGGGATATCTAGAATAACCAAATTCACTGAGAAGAAAGGTTAGAAGCTACCAGGGCCTGTGGGGGAAGGGAAAATGGGCAATTATTGCTTAATGGATACAGAGTTTCTGTTTGGGGTGATGAAAAATTTGGAAATAGATAGAGGTGATGGTTGCATAACATTCTGAATGTAATTAATACCACTAAATCGTGCACTTAAAAATGACTAAAAAGGCAAGTTTTATGTTATATGTATTTTGCCACAATTTTAAAAAATAGTTTAAAAAAAATGTGAAAGTCACTTGGCGCAACCATGGTTCCAAAGCTGAATTCCTTTCTGACACACTGGCAGTCTCTGCTTACACACATTCAGTGATGTAGAGCTCACCACAAAAAACCCAAACCCCAAACCAAAACCAAACCAAACCAAACTAAAACAAAACAAAAACAAAGAATTCTTTTGTAACTTGAATAATTATTCAACCACACACATAATTACATATTGAAGTGGGGCTTTGCTCAGGGCCAGGCACACATCTACGGTTTCTCTACAAGGTGAGACCAGAGTGAGTCCACAAAGACATCTTTGCTTGGATCATCGGGACTGGAGATGAAGCCCAATCATAGCAAATCGACCTGGATGGCTTCCACACCATGGGCAAGTAAAGACTGGCACTACCAGTTTTCAAATTGTGGGCTACCTATTAGTGGGCTGTATCATTTGATATGACATGACAACATTAAATAGAATCAGATAGACGCTATCATGTGGACCAAGAGTAAGGACTATGTGTTATAGAAAAACTTAATGGCTTATTCCCATCCTCTCCCTCCCTCCCCCAACAGACAACAAATACATTTTTTATACTATTTTTCAAATTTTTAGAATATAGTTACAAGAAACAACAAATATATGTTATCCTCCCCTTGTCACAAAAGATGGGATACTCTAACACTGTTCTGCATTTTGCATTTTTTCACTGAATCCAGCTTAGATATCTTTTGTATCAATATATAAAAGAGTTTCCTCATTTTTTGTTATAGCTACATAACATTCCATTATACAAATGTATCATAATTTTGTGATCATTCCTGTTTGGATATTTCAGTTATTTCCAATATTTTGCAAGTAGTGCTGCAATGAATAATTTTGTAGATATGTAATTTGTACCTGGTCAAGTATATTTGTAGGATACATTTGCTGAAGTGAAATTGGCCCATGTGCTGGGCCAAAGACCATATGCACTTGTAATTTTTATAAATATTTCCAAATTGTGTTTGTAGAGGACTGTACCAATATACCCCCACAGCACCTTATGAGAGGACCTCTTTCTCTATGGCCTTACCAATAGAATGTTACCGGATTTTTGCAATCTGAGAAGTGAAAAATAATATCTCAATATGATTTTAATTTTTTATCTTCTTTTAGGGTGAATATCTTTTCATGTATCTTAGAGCCACTAATATTTTCTCTTCTGTGAATTGTCATATTAGTTACCCATTTTTCTGTTATCAATTTTCTCTTTTTTTAAAAAGATTTTATTTATTTATTTGACAGAGAGTGAAAGAGAGTGCGTGTGTGAGCCTGAGCAGGAGTTGGGGGAGAGGCAGAGGGAGAGGGAGAAGCAAGCTCCCCGCTGAGCAAGGAGGCCTATGCGGGACTCCATCCCAGGACCCTGAGATCATGACCTGAGCCGAAGCCAGACGCTTAACCGACTGAGCCACCCAGGTGCCTGAGTTATTGGTCTTCTCATTGATTTCTTCTATAGTGTTCTCTAGGGAGATTAGCCCTTGGTCTCTAATGAGTTGAAAAAAAAATTCTTCTCCTAATCATTTATATTTTGGTTGGGCTAATAATGTGTTGTTTTTGCCATGCACACATTTAAGTTTTCATTTCATTACTTTTTTAAAGTTTTTATTTTAATGTCAAATGTTTTAGGTTTTTATGGCTTTTGGCTTTTCAATCTTTGTTGGAAAGTCTTTTTCTCTCCATATTTACTAAGGAATTATTAGGCTGGGTTTTTGTGTGCTGTTTTAGTTGTTCACATAAATAAAATTATACCACTTATAGTATTCTGTATTTTTTTTTCACTTAATCTGGATATCCCTGTGAGAACTAAAGATCTGCTTCAATTATATTAGTGTGCTATGCCATGATACTGTTGTTTAGTGATTGATTATCCACTATTAATGGCTTTCAAGTGAGTCTCAGTTTTCAGTATTACAAACAACTAGGCAGGACAAATTTTGCATGTGTCCCAGTGAGTTGTGAGGCTGGGATGTGTGAGAAAGAGCACAGGGGTGCAGGCTTAGGACGTACTTGTTCCATTTGTTTTTTCACTAGCAGGGCCCCCTAGTGGCTCAAGTGTAAGAAGGAGGATCAGACTTGGGAGCCTGGGCTTCTGTGATACAGCATAATGAAACTAAGGGGCCTTCAAATCTTCTGATTCAACTCTCTCATGTGACATACAGGGAAACTGAGACTCATGTAGGAGGACAGTAGCTCATCCCAGCTCAGCAAGCACAACAACCCCAGAGGTTGGCCCAGAACCCAGATCTCTGAGCCCCAGGTTGCAGCTCTGCCAGTGCCAGGCTGTTCCTTATATGGTGTGACCTCTCATTCCCGGACACGTTTTTGGTAAGGTACAATCTCTCAAAAGGCTGGCTGAATAAATCTTGCATTCACTTAGGGAACTGTCTTTGGGTTATCAGTTAAGGGAAAAAGTGAACTGCTGCAAGCCCTCCCTCCCTTCATCTCTTCTCTGTCCTTAGTATCTTTTGTGGGAAAAACAGCCTCCCTTTTGGGTGCCTCTCCACCTCCACCAGCATGGACCAACTGTGCTGGGGCTGGAGTAGGGCATGGAGATTGGAGAGACGCCAGTCCTTAAAATGCAAGGCAGCTGAGACTCAGAAAGGCGTATCTGTGCTGCTCTAGCATTTCTCTATTGGGGGCTCTAAGGGACAGCCAGTTGGTGAAAAAGCTGCGAGTAACTCTCCGGGACCTGTATTTGCATTGACAAGCATACTACTTTAACTAAGACTCTGTTTATTTAATTCAAAAGGTGTGTTCTGTCTCACTAAGTACATTGTTGGCTTCCTGAGCACAAAAACTAGATCTGATGCTTCTTTGCAGCCTTCTGGGTCTCAGCACATTGCTGCATGTTCAGTTGGCTTCTGTCTCTCCATTGTTCCAACCACTGGAACAGTTAGAATCTTTATGTTAAAATTCAGTAATTAGGGGTGCCTGGGTAGCTCAGTCGTTAAGCGTCTGCCTTCGACTCAGGTCATGATCCCAGGGTCCTGGGATCGAGCCCCGCTTCGGGCTCCCTGCTCCGCGGGGGGCCTGCTTCTCCCTCTCCCACTCCCCCTGCTTGTGTTCCCTCTCTCACTCTCTCTCTCTGTCAAATAAATAAAAAAAATCTTAAAAAAAATTCAGTAATTATCCTCTTGCAATTGCATTGTTTAGCCCAATCACTTTCATGGCTGTTGGTCTTGTACCTCCAGTGAAATTACAAGCTCTTTATGGCAGGATTTGCACTGGGTTCCCTCTACTGAATCTCTCTTCCTGGACTTCTCCCCTATTCATCTTGCCTTATTTACACAGGTGTACTCTCACCCATTCTCTTTAGAAGAGAGCATAGATCCTAGGGTTTCCTCTATCAAATGAAGGGAAGTTAATATTTTAATTTTATACCTTTGGTTTCAAGCACTGTTAATTCCTTGTTCTTATGATTCTTGTAACAGCCTGAGATGTCATTCCCACAGTAGGGGGCAGGCTTAGATTTCAAAGCTGTTTCTATTACACAGGGGAAGGAGGGAACTCTCTTACAAGAAAATAAGAATTTCTAGAGAGAAACCACCCCTCTCTCTTCCTTCCCTTCCCATGCCCATTTCTGGAACCTAGAACTGGGTTCTGCCAGCATATTCTGACTGGCTAACAAAGGGTTCAAGGAATATCAAAGCAAGGATGTGTCTTGACTAAGGGCACTTTGAGAATTTATAGCAGAGATGGCATCAGAGAATCCACATCTATCAAGCCCAAGGTAGGAGGTGGACTTTCCGGGGCACCAAATGAGGCCTTACAACAGGCTAGGCATATCTAGAAATCCAGTCTATGCTTTGCTAACAAAAGGCCCAATGTATGCAGGTCTATGCATCCTGGGGAATCTTTGCTTACCTCTACTGGCCCTCCTCTAATCAAAAGGCAAGAACATTCTCTGCTTTGAGACAAAAGCAAACAAGTAAGGAAATGGATTTTATTTAGATTGTAATAGGGAGAGCTCTCCAGATATGAAGATCAGAGTGCCTGCTGAGGTTGTTTTTGCCTTAGGCTTTCATAGGGAGGAAAGTGGGATGATTTGCAATCAGAAGAAGTTTCAGTCAGTCAGGTGAACAGAAAATGTTTATCTCTGTGTCTAGCTAGTTTCAGTATGGAGGGCAGACTTCTGATCTCAGCCAATTATTCATGAAACAAAGAACAGGAAGTTGCAGGGTCTGAGTGGCCCTTAGGAGCAGGCTCAGACACAAGGGGAAAGGTCTTCTTTGCCTGGCCTATGTTACAGGCTAACAAAAGGGTCATGAAAGAGTGGAGAGTGAGTTTTATCTAAGTCATAGGCAGGAGGGTGGTTCTTTACAGAAAGCCCTTCAAAGATAACTGATAGGTCACGAGGTTTCTTAACCATTGCTCTTCACCAGGGGCACAGGGCTCTAGTAAAGTTTAACAATGTCTTTCATAAGGGGGCCCTTTTGGAAGTAAAAACTTCTACTCCGTATTACTGACCAAATAGTTTCTTAAGATGGGAATTAAGTCATTATTATTTTTAAGTAGGCTCCATGCTTGGGCTTGAACTCACAGCCCCAAGGTGGGGCTTGAACTCACAACCCTGCAAGACCTGAGCCGAAGCAGTCCGACGCTTAACCGACTGATCCACCCAGGCGCCTCAAGTTATTTTAAAAAGATTTAAAAAAGGAAGAAAAATGCCTTGAAAGGGGAACCTTTCAATCACGCCAGTTAGTAACGCACCAGAGTTGCCAAAGCTTCGAACTACAAGCCCCAGAGAGCAGTGCGCCACTTCCGTCCCGTACTAAGGGCGGGAATCAAGCGCCTCGCTGCATGACGGGAAGCATACTTAATTTGCCGTATAATGAAAATGTAGTTGTAGCGGGTCTTCATTTTCCAGAAGCATAATTCAAGAAGATCTTCCAACAAGGCGCACGGGCAGAGAACCAATAAAGTAACGTTATCATCTCCGTGGGGAACATAACCGGCTCCTGCAAAAGAAGGTATTTAACTGAAGCTGGAGCTCCCGCTCAATTTACCCAGTAGTCTCTTTTCCGGCCACGCTGTGCGTCATTGCCGTTGCGTCTTCTCATTGGCCAGATGATAGGGGATGGCGCCTGCGCGCTGCATTCCTTTGAGGGTCGTGGGCAGACGCCATTTTCGCCCCAGAGGTGCTTCTGGGAAGTAGAGCGCGGATCCACACGCCTGCCCGCTTGCCAGGTACGGCCTTTTGTGCCGGGGCTTTTAGTTCGAAGTGTTTGCGCCTGCCGCAGCTGCTGTTTTACTCTCCGCACTCTCGAAACCCTCTAGTCGAGCGGGAGCTTCTGAGCATCGGGCCGCGCCATCGGGGGGTCACATCGCCAGGAAGGAGGTGACGGGGGTGGCGCGGGGCGCGGACACTCCCCGCCGAGAGCCCGCCTGCCATGGATTCGGAATATTACAGCGGCGACCAGTCAGGTGGGGCAGGGACTTGGGGGACAGGGCTTGGGGGGCGGAGCAGTTATTCAGCGGGGCTTGGCCTCTCATCCTCGCGGGGTAGGGGAGGGAGGCCCCGGAGACGTTCCCTCCCCCGACTGGGCCCTCCGTGGACTGTGAAGCGGAGCGCGAAGAGCCCGCTGATCCGCTGCGGCCCCGAAGTTAGAACCTTGGAGAGGGGATTCTAGACGGAGAGCCGTCTTCTGAATCGGCGAAGTTTTTTGCTGGAACTGGGAAGCCACTTCCACATTTTAAGTGCTTCTATGTGTAAAGTCCTAGGGACGGTCTTTCCAGTTACGGCTTTTTTTTTTTCCTGGAGTTACGAGTGTTTTGCGAGAATTCAAGGGAGCGGTTCAGTAGGGGGTGCGGTATCTTTCCTAGACTTTTCACACGGAGTTAGGGCTGGTTTAATCTCGCCGGTAACAGTGGTTTCCAAGTAAAGAAAACGTAGGACCCTTGTTTGAGTTGTATAAATATTTTAGAGTAAGGCGTGTACTCTGGCACTGGTGATTTTGTGCCTTTCCTTCATCTTGAGACCTTTCCTCTTAATCTTTGTTTCCTGTTTATTCATTAAACACTGGGCACCCCCTTTGCTAACACTGTACTAGGCACCGGAGATACAAGGACGAATAAGGCATGACCTAGTGGGGAAGAACTTTACATTTCCTTTCACTTTGTGTCCTACTTCCATGAAGTATTCTCTGTCCGGAGTGCCTAAATGTCTGAATGTTAATCTCTTTTCTGTTTTTGGGTTCACTTCGCTTCGCTATATGATAGCGAATAGTGATGACTACAAAACGCGTTTCCAGGCATGCACTGCTGTTTTGCTTAGAATGTTTGCCTGATATTTTCAAAATAGATTTCAAAATAGTTCTTTCTAAATTATTAAATTATTTTTCAAATAAAGACTTGAAAAAATAACAGTTCCCTGACTTTTCATTCTTATAGCAGTTTTTTTAAATTTTTACCTTCATATTCTTAATTTATGCTCTTTCTTGTTGCATCATTTTTAGGCATTCCATAATGATGTGCTAGGACAGGATTTTAGCCTCTTCTCCCCCACACTCTCACTATTGCAGCATATTTATTCATTACATCAGAATTATTTGTAATTTGTATAAATATTCTTTACTTCTTAGCCAAGTAGAGTAGCTCGTTAGTATGATAGTGATTTCATGCTTATACAGCTTTTTGGTTTTGTGTAGTTGACTGCTTCATTTATTTTTATTAAACTTCTAACCAAGTCTTCCCATATGCTCCAACAGCCCTAAATCCCTCTCAAAATACAATTTTACTTTATATTTTTATATTTTTAAAGTATTGGTTAAAGGTAGGTAGCAATTCATTTTTACCATTTTGTAACAGTACAGTATATGCTTTATTTTAAGTTTATACTATTTCTGTACTGGAGTTCCTTGTGCTCTTCATTCATAAACAGATATGGAGAGATGTGGAGAGAATAGACTCAGGTGTTAATGTAAAGTTGAAATAGTTAAAGAGCACACTATTATTTAGAGGTTGTTGACTTGGTCCTTAGTGATGTTTCTTAAGCTTCACATTTCTTTTATGATGTATTTTTGCTGCCACATATGTCACAATATGTGTTCTGATTGTTGGTATTTATATATAAGCGTTATACTGTTGTCTTATTTACACCATTAGCATCATTAGTCATGCTTCATCAGTGGTAACCTTTGCTCTTACATTATTCTTGATTCATTGTGTTCATTTCAGTTGTAGATGTCATCCATCTTACACCTTAAGTGGGTTTTTGTTTTATTTTTAAGCAGATGATGGTGGCGCTACCCCAGTACAGGATGAACGGGATTCAGGGTCAGACGTTGAGGATGATGTAAATGAGCAGCACTCTGGATCAGACACTGGAAGTGTAGAACGTCATTCAGAGGTATTGGCTAAACAACATCTTTGGGGAGCCTTTTCCCTTGCATTCTGTGAGACGTGTTTTTATTTAGGAGTTGTAGAGATCCTGTCACATGTTGTAGGCTTCAAACCCTGGGAGTAAAGGATTTTAAATTAATAGAGAATTGCTTTAAAAATAAACAGGGGTAGTCTGGTTTCTTAGGAAATCACAGGGAAAGAATTTCTGATTGGGCCCCTCTTCAGATAGTAGGCAGTTTTCAAATGTGCATATTGATTCAGAAAATGGGCCAGGCCCTTTGATATTTGAGTAGGTCTCCCCATCCCAAAATGATGTCTGATAGGGGCAATGCGCATTTGCAAGCTGAAGAAATATCAATTGGGATAGAAAGTTATGGGGATTATCACCTATCAGAATTCTTATCAGGATTTGGCTTTCTCAGTCTGAAGTGTTCCAGTGTATATAATGTATGTAATGACATTAAATAGAATTTAAAAAGCTGTTTTTGATTAATAATACAGAGTAATGTTGGATCTTGTGTACAGCATTTCAACATATTTGGCCTAATAAACATTTTAAAAACTATTTAATTTGCTTCCCTGGTTTCACAGTCTGTACTACACAGTGTTAACAAAATAAAATTGAGACATTTTTCCGGTAATTCAGCTATACGTTTTTGGTAAACAAACTGAAACCCATAGGAATGATAAAGATGATGAGATTTCTCTTTTAAGAAGTTCATGTCTCATATATTTTGTTTGATTACACAGGTACAGAAAATTGTCCAATTTTAAGTAGGAGATACAATTAGAGATTGTATTATTGATTCTGTTCTTTGACATATCATGTGTTTAGACATCCAACAAATATTTATTGAGCATCTGCTATGTGTTGGGTTCTTTTGAACTATCCAGGACTAGATGAGGTCTCACCATCACCAAAGTGCTTCTCTTCTTGGATTTATTTTTCATAAGGGGGAGAAAGACATTAGACAGTATTTTTTAAAAATTGTGTAGTTTGTTAGGAGATGATAAGTGCTGTGGAGAAAGAAGAAAGTTAGAAAAGGATGAAGGGTGCCAGAATAGAGGGCAGGTTCTGTTGTTAAATAGGGAGGTACACATAGGCCTTATTAAGAAAGTGACTTTTGATCAAGGTGTGAAGGGAGGTAAAGGAATAGCCCTGTGGCTGTGTAGAAGAACACACACACACACACACAAACACACACACACTCTCACACTATTCCAGGCAAAGACCCTTAGGTGTGAGTGTGCTGGTAAAGGAATAGCCCTGTGGCTGTGTAGAAGAACACACACACACACACACACACTATTCCAGGCAAAGACCCTTAGGTGTGAGTGTGCTTGATGTGTTCAAGGAACGCCAAGGAGCCAGTGTGGCAAGAGGGGAGTAAGGAGGGGGCACATGAGATTGGAGGCTAAATGGACTGGGAGAAAGGCTTATCTTTTGGTTATTTTGATGCCGCTCAGTTTTTTGTATGCTCTTAAGTATTTAGACTAAATTCTAATAATGTATTAATTGATAGGTAGAAATTACTTGATAATGTAAACATTGTTACAGTTTATTAGTGTGTAGGGCTTTATTAACGTTTCCACTTAGGAAAATAGCATGAGATGATTGACTCAGGGCTTCATGATTCAGTTGTAAATGTAATGTAGGCTTACCTTTAAGCATCTTCAACTACTTTTTTGTAATGAGGTGGATTCTAAATAAATGTGCATGCTGAAAATTTGGAAACTGTATTAAAAGCTTAAAGAAGAGAATTAAAATTGGTATACTGTTATCACAAATGACTGTTAACTTTTTATATTATTTGTCCTGCATTTTTATTGTCTCATATATATAATGTGTGTGTACATTTTAAGTTACTTGAGATTTTACTGTATATTTTGTATCTATATAATGTTTTTTATCTGTTCACTTAAGGTTGTACATAAGAATTTCTCTGTGTCATTAAAGAGTTTCACTAAGCATAATTATATTGCTTATATAATATTTCATAAAATGGATGAACCATTAATTGTTCAACACTTTCCTGATTGTTGACCTTTAGAGTGTTTCGATATTAAAAATGAAGTCTACTGTGAACATATTTTTGTTCTTTCCATAGATAATCCCTTCCAGGAGGATTATCCTAATTTTTTAAACTACTAGGGTGTAGTTTGAGAATGCCAATTTTACCCTTATTAAGTGTTGAGTGCTGCATTAATGCTCTTTTGGCTGTTTAAAATGGCTTCTCAAGAGAAATTTTGGGTTGTTTTCCTATGAAAAATATTTTCTAGAAGGTAGTGGGATGTTAAAAGAGTACCGTTTGTATTAAATTGAACAATTCTGATGACAGGCCCAAAACCTAAAAAATGTGTATTAGTTTCCTTTTGCTGCCATAACAGTTTGACACAAATCACTGGCTTAAAATAAAAGAGATTTATTATCTTATAATTCTAAGGAAATTGGAAGTCTAAATTGGGTCTCAAGGGGTTAATGGGTTAAAATCAAGTTATTACCAGGGCCATGTTCCTTCTCTAAAGGAGAATCCATTTCCTTGCCTTCTCCAGCTCTGTAGATCAGTTGCATTTGTTGGCTTGTGGTTCCTTCATCATCAAAGCCAGCACCATAGCATCTTCAAATCT
>NC_138371.1:99410353-99468719 GCF_054177405.1 Leptonychotes weddellii | reverse complement strand
TGGCAAGATTTTGTTTCGGTTTTTTTTTTTTTTTTGATGGCTGCATAATATTCCTCTCAGTGTCTGTGTGTGTGTGTGTGTGTGTGTGTGTGTGTGTATGTATCACATCTTTATCCATTCATCTCTTGATGGACATCTTGGCTCTTTCCATAGTTTGGCTATTGTGGACATTGCTGCTATAAACATTGGGGTGCACATACCCCTTCGGATCACTACATTTGTATCTTTGGGGTAAATACTCAGTAGTGCAATTGCTCGGTTATAGGATAGCTCTGTTTTCAACTTTTTGAGGATCCTCCATACTGTTTTCCAGAGTCCGTCTCCCTCTTATAAGGACCCTCATAGTTGTATTGGGCCTACTCAGATAGTCCAGGATAATCTTCTTATCTCAGGTTCCTTAATTACATCTGCACAGCCCCTTTTGCATGTAAAGTTAACATGCACAAGTTCTGGGGATTAGGATGTGGACATCTTTTGGAGAGGCATTATTTTGCTTACCACAAGATGGTACTCAAAACATGGTTCTCCAATAATGCAAAAAAGGTTTTTCCCATTAGCATTTTAGAGTTTAGGCTGGTTTCTGAAAAAATTCATTTCACTTAATAGTATTCACTCTGTGTGTATTTGTTTAGATCTCTAAGGAAAGTTTTGAAAAAACTCAAGATAATTTATTTTTTAAAAATTTTATATTGTTATGTTAATCACCATACATTACATCATTAGTTTTTGATTCAAGATAATATTTTTAAAATTAAAATTAAAAATATAAAATATGGAAAGTCAAGATAAGTAACAGTGCTTTGCTGGTCCATATTGGAGCCTACAAAAGGAAAAATCAGTAATACTGTATTTTTAAAATCTTGATATCTTGTTCATTATGGATTTTTCTACATCATCTGATCTTGAAAATTATCACTTGTCTTTTTTTAAAAACCGCTTTATTGAGATAAACTTACATACCCTACAGTTCGCCCATTTAAAATGTGCAATTCAGTCATCTTTAGTATATTCACAGTAGTGCAGCTGTCACCATAGTCAATTTTAGAATCTTTTCGTCACTTCAAAAAGAAACTCTTTAGCTATGACCTGCTTATCACTCACACCCTTCCCCCCTTCCCATCCTTCTGGACACTCCATGTGAATGGAATTACATAATATGTGGTCTTTTGTGACTGGTTCGTTCACTTAATGTTTTCAAGGTTTAGTCATTGTAAACCATATATGTTGGATATATGTATACACCATACCCATATATGTTGTAGCATGTATCAGTACTTATTTCTTTTTGAGGTAATACTCCATTGTATGGATAAACCACATTTGTTTATCCATTTGTCAGTTGATGGACATTTAAGTTTTTGCCTTTTGGCTGTTATAAGAAATGCTTCTATAAATATTTACATAGAAGTTTTTGTGTGGACATGTTATTTCTCTTGGGTATGTGCCTAGGAGTGGAATTACTGGGTCATATGGTAACTTTATTCTTAATTGTTTGAGGAACTCTCAGGCTGTTTTCCGCAGTGGCTGCACCATTTTACATTCCCAGTAGTAGTGTATGAAGGTTCTGATTTCTCTATATCCTTGCCAACTCTTGTTATTACCTGACTCTTTGATTATAGACATCTTAGTGGATATGCAGTAGTATCTCATTATGGTTTTGATTTGCATTTCCCTGATGAGTAATGATGTTCATTATACTTATGTGGGTATTGGCCATTTGTGTAACCTCTTGGGAGAAATGTCCATTCAGATCCCTTGTTCATTTTTTAACTGGGCAATTTGTCTTTTTTATTATCGAGTTCTAGGAGTTCTTTAAATAGTATGGATACACGTTAGATGACTGATTTGCAAATATTTTCTCCTGTTACATGAGTTATCTTTTCACTTTAGTGATTTTTTGACACAAAAACGTTTCTAATTTTAATGAAGTTCAATTTTTTTTTTCTTTTGTTGCTTGTACTTTTAGTGGCATGTCTGAGAATTCTTTGCCAAATCCAGGGTCATGAAGATTTACCTCTGTGTTTTATTTTAAGAGTTTTATAATTTTAGTTCTTACATTGAGATCTTGGGTTCATACTGGGTTATTTTTTGTGTACACCGTGAGGTAAGTGTCCAGTTCCATTCTTTTGTTTGTGGATATCTAGTTGTGTCAGCACCATTTGTTGAAGAGATTGTTCTTTCCTCATTAAATGGTCTTGGCCCCTTGTTGGCCATAGATGTTAACGGTTTATTTTTGTATCTTCAGTTCTAATTGATTCATATCTGTGTCTGTACTTACACCAGTGCCATAGTATCTTGAGTAAGTTTTGATATCAAGGAGTGTGAGTGCTACTTGTTCTTTTCCAACATTGTTTTACCTCTTCTGGGTCCTTTGCAATTACATATGTATTTTAGAATCGGCTTGTCCATTTCTGCAAGGAAGTTAGCTGGGGTCCTAGTAGGGATTGCAGTGAATCTATAGATGAGTTTGGGTAGTGTCATTATCTTGACAATGTGAAGCTACTGATCCCTGAATATAGGGTATTTATTCATTTATTTAGGTCTTCAGTTTCTTTCAACAATTCATTGTAATTTTCAGTATACAAATGCTGCATTTTTAAAAAAATTTATTCCTGTATTTTTCTCTTTGTTTAGTGAGTGGAATTGTTTTATTAATTTCATATTCAGATTGTTACCATTTTTCCTATTCTAATTAATTGTATTATGGTCTGAGAACATGCTTTGTATAATATCTATTCTTTTAAATTTATTGAGGTTTGTTTTATGGCCTAGTGTATGGTCTGTCCTGGAGAATGTTTCATGTGCACTTGAGAAGAATGTATAATCTGTCTTTGCATCCACAGTGTGTCTCCTGTACTTGGCATATTGTTGGATATGTATTTTTTTTAATCTGGTTTCTGTCTCTTTTTGGGTGGGGAGGGGCAGAGGGAGAGGGAGAGGGAGAGGGAGAATCTTAAGCAGGCTCGACGCCCAGTGCAGAGCCCGATGGAGGGCTCGATCTCACAACCCTGAGATCATGACTTGATCTGAAATCAGGAGTCCAGCACTTAACTGACTGAGCCACCAGGTGCCCCTCTGGTTTCTGTCTCTTGACTGACTTGTTTAATCCATTCACAATCTAATGTTTTTGATAGAGTTGCAGTCTGCCACTTTAATGTGTATTTTATAGTGTTATCTCTTATTACAGTCTTTGGTTTAAAATTTAATTTGTCTGATATAAGGATTGCCACCCCAGCTTTTTTTGATGTCCATTAGCATGATAAATGGTTTTCCACCCCCTCACTTTAAATCTGGAGGTGTCTTTGGTTCTAAAATGAGTCTCTTGCAGACAGCATATAGATGGTCTTCCTTTTTTATTGAATCTGATACCCTGTGTCTTTTGATTGGGTCATTTAGCTCATTTACATGCAGAGTAACTATTGAAAGATACGAATTTAGTGCCATTTTACAAGTCACTGTTTCTGTATATTGTCTCTGTTCCTTTCTGGTCTATGTTACTTTTGGGCTATCTCTTCCCCTAAAGGATCCCTTTTAATATCACTTGCAGGGCTGGTTTAGTGATCACAAATTCTTTTCGTTTCTGTTTGACCTGGAAGCTTTTTATCTCTCCTATTTTAAATGACCTCCTTGCTGGGTAAAGTATTCTTGGCTGCATATTTACCTCATTTAGCACCCTAAATATATCATGCCAGTCCTTTCTGGCCTGCCAGGTCTCTGGTATAGGTCTGCTGCCAGTGTAATGTTTCTACCGTTGTAAGTTACGGACCTCTTGTCCCGAGCTGCTTTCAGGATTTCCTCTTTGTCTCTGAGATTGCAAGTTTCACAATTATATGTCGAGGCATTGACCAATTTTTATTGATTTTGAGGGGGATTCTCTGTGCCTCCTGGACTTGAATGCCTGTTTCCTTCCCCAGGTTTGGGAAGTTCTCTGCTGTAATTTGTTCCAGTATATCTTCTGCCCCTCTCTCTCTTTTCTCTTCCAGGATCCCAATTATTCTAATATTGTTTCACTTTATGGCATCACTTATCTCTCAAATTCTCCCCTCGTGATCCAGTAGTTGTTTATCTCTCTTTTTCTCAGCTTCTTTATTCTCCATCATTTGGTCTTCTGTATCACTAATTCTCTCTTCTGCCTCATTTATCTTAGCAATGAGAGCCTCCATTTTTTTATTACATCTCATTAATAGTCTCTTTTATTTCGACTTGATTAGATTTTAGTTCTTTTATTTCTCCAGAAAGGGATACTCTAGTGTCTTCTATGCTTTTTTCCTAAGCCCAGCTAGTATCTTTGTAATTGTTCTTCTGAACTCTAGTTCCAACATCTTATATCCAGACTGATTAGGTCCCTGGCAGTCAGTTCTGCCTCTTGTTCTTTTTTGAGGTGAGTTTTTCTGTCTTGTCATTCTGTCCAGAGAAGGCTAAATGAACGAGAGAACAAAATACTAAAATGGCAACAATGACCTCAGAGAAGTATACCCTAAACAAATCAAAAGAGACCTGAAACTGGGGGGAAAATAAATAAATAAATAATTAAAAGAGAATATAATTAGACAAGTGAACAGAATAGAGCAATACACTGGATCCTGTATGTATTTTGGTCTGTTTGTTAGAAAACGAGATCCCAAAATTGTAAAGAAAGAAAAACTTATATAAGTACAAAAATAAAATTAAATACAATGAAAGGATAGAATGTAACTGTAAAAATGAAAATTAAAAGATAAAAAGAGAGAAAAACAGAAGGAATATAAACAGACAGGTGAACAGAATAGAACAATACACTATATCCTGAGTGTATTTTGGTTGGTTTGTTAGAAGAAACTACATCTCAAAATTATAAAGAAAGAAAAACTTTTATATATACAAAATTAAAATTAAATACATTGAAAGGGTAGAATGTAAAGATGAAGATTTAAAAAGACTTTAACAAAACAAAAAAAAAAAGAAGAAGAAAAGGGAGAGTATGATCAGATAGGTGAAGAGAACAGAGCCATACACTAGATTCTGGGTTGTTTTGGTCTGTTAGAAGAACTGCATCCCAAAATTGTAAAGAAAGGAAAATATATATACAAAAACAAAATTAATTACAATGATGTAGCTGTAAAAATGAAAATTACAAAATATTTTTAAAAAGAATTGATAAAATAAGAAATTGGCTGAAAAAGGAAAGAGAAAAAAAATTTGAAAGACTAAAGAATCATGGGGAAAAAACCCATGAATTCTATATACAATTTTCTGCTAGTGCTGGAGTTTTGCAGTTCTCTGTGATGGGTAAACTTGGTCTTAGCCAGATGTTCTTGCTGATCTTCTTGTGTGTGGGTGGGGTCTGTTGCCTTGATTCTCAAGTGTCTTTGCCTGGGCAGAATTGCACTGTCCTTGCCAGGGGGCCAGGCTAAGTAAGCAGCTCTGGATTGCTCTATGTGGCTTTTGTTCCCTGAAGGCTTTCTGTGCTGCTTTAGGGGCTGAGAATGAAAATGGCGGCCTCCCAATCTCCAGCCCCATAGTCAAAAACCTTGGGATCCCACTTCTCAGAGCCCCCCAGGGAAAAGCAGTCAATCACTCCTGTCTCCTTGGTTTCCTTCCGCACTTGTGCTCACCTAGCCTATGACTGTTTCTATCTCAGGCATGTGACCCTGTTTGGAATCTCCAAACCCTGCAGACTCCTGCGGCACACATGCATGCCGTTCCTCCCAAGGGAGGAAGGGGGCCTCTCGGGGGTTCTGCCACTTGCTGGGCCCCTGCTCAGAGAGCAGTTGCCTGACTGTGCCTAGGTTTGTGATTTATGGCAACCCTGAGCTGAGAGCCCACTCCTGGGCTCATTGTTTACAGCCGGTTTCCCCCACTTTGATGCCTGGGAACTCTGCTGCACTCAGGCACCCCTGGTCTTCCTGTGACTCCAAGGATCCTGAGACCATACTGTCCCACCTAGGATTCCAACCCTCTTCACCACCTGAGCGCCTTTCAGGCAGGGCAGTCCCTCACCAGAGCAGACTTATAAAAGTTCTGATTTTATGCTTCCCTGCTATATCATTTTCCAGTGGCCAGCTTACAGAGCCCCCCCCCCCGCACAGTTTATCTTCCCATATGTCCCCTAGGATTCACTTTTCCGCACCTCCTACCTTGCAGAAAGTGGTAGCTTTTCTGTTTATAGAGTTGTAGCTATTTTCTTAGATCTCTGGTTGAGTTCACAGGTGTTTAGAATGATTTGATAGCTGTCTAGCTGAATTCCTGGGACCAGATGAAACTAAGGTCTACTCTTCCACCATCTTGGACTAGTTCTCTTTCACCTCTTTGGTTAAGTTTATTCCTAGGTATTTTATTCTTTTTGATGTATTATTAATGAGATTATTTTCTTATTTTCTTTTTTTAAAGATTTTATTTATTTGACAGAGGGAGACACTGTGATAGAGGGAACACAAGCAGTGGGAGTGGGAGAGGGAGAAGCAGGCTTCCCGTGGAGCAGGGAGCCCGATATGGGGCTGGATCCCAGGACCCTCGGATCATGACCTGAGCCAAAGCCACTTAATGACGTGAGCCACCCAGGCACCCCTCTTATTTTCTTTTTTTTGAGGTTTTGTTGTAAGTGTATAAAAATGCAACAGATTTTTGTATATTGATTTTGTATCCTGAAACTGTTGAATGCATTGATTAGTTCTAACAGTTTTTGGTGGTCTTCTATATATAACATGACGTCTGCAAATAATGACAGTTTTGCTTCTTCCCCTCTGATTTGGATGCCTTTATTTCTTTTTCTTGCCTAATTGCTGCAGCTAGGACTGCCCCACCACTGTGTTGAATAAAAGTGTTGAGAATGTTGTCTTTTTCCTGATCTTAAAGGAAAAGCTTTTAGCTCTCTCCATTGACTATGATGTCATCTGTGGGCATGTCATATATGGCTTTTATTATGTTGAGATAAGTTCCCTCTTTACCAGTTTGTTGAGAGGTGTTTTATCATAAGTGGATGTTGGATTGTGTCAAATGCTTTTTCTGCATCTATTGAGATGATGATTTTTAGCCTTCATTTTGTTAATGTGATGTAATGCATTGATTGATTTGTTGAACTATCCTTGCATTACTGGAATAAATACCATTTAGTCATGGTGTACTGTGAATTTGGTTTACTGATTTTTTTTTTTAAAGATTTTATTTATTTATTTGACAGAGAGAGACACAGCGAGAGAGGGAACACAAGCAGGGGGAGTGGGAGAGGGAGAAGCAGGCTTCCCGTGGAGCAGGGAGCCCGATGTGGGGCTCGATCCCAGGACCCTGGGATCATGACCTGAGCTGAAGGCAGACGCCTAACGACTGAGCCACCCAGGCACCCCGGTTTACTGTTTTGTTGAGGATTTTTTCACTTGTGTTCATCAGAGATACTGGCCAGTAATTTTCTTTTCTTGTAGTATCTTTGTCTGGTTTTGTTATTAGGGTAATGATGGATTCATAAAATGAGTTTGGAAGTGTTCCCTCAGCTTCCTCTTCTACTTTTTAGAAAAGTTGGAGAAGGATTGGTATTAATTCTTCTTTAAATGTTTGATAGAATTCAACTGTGACTTATTAACATCTTTTTGACTAGGTTCCTAAAAGGGATATAAACATCAGTGGGATTTTCATCAGCTGTATTTGTTCTTTGTAGTGCATGTTGAAAACTCAGAATCTTCACATACCTTTTGTGGTCAGGCAGATAGTGAAAAGGGGAAAGCTTTTAAAAAAATCTTTTTCAGTAGTTATCACCAAAACTATACATTTTTAATAAAGCAATTTGAGTACGAATGTGACTGGTTATAACTAGTTGCCAGTTCTAATTTTTGTTGTTTTACTTGAATATTTTCTTGGACAGCATGAGATTAGCTTTGTGGTTTATGGTCAGCTGGTTTTTGTTCCATGGAAAATATATTGGAGGAAATACGTATTTTAAAATCCAGAAGCCTGTAGATTTCATCTGTGTAGAAGGTAGAAGAGGGTCTCACACAAGAAAATAGTATGTGGGAATATTGACATAGAGGTTGTTTGGAAATGGAGCCTGGCTTCTCATTGTTTTCTAACTGTAGGCAAAGCAGAGTGGGCCCACATCCATCTACTGTTGAAGTTGGGGACAGTCCCATTAGCCCAGCCTCATTTTGAATTGCAGTCTCTTCTTGCTTGGATCTTTCCACAAGAGTTTGTCCTAATATAAGGGAAGCATTCCTATGGAGACTACATTAGAGCAACTAGAATATTCTTTTGGCACTGCTGTCCTTGTTTACCGTATTTCTTGCCAGTTCTTTTAGTTCCATCTACACTTTCTTTTCTTTGTGTTAGGTCTCAGGCTTTGCCGTTGAGTCTACCAAATTGAGGAGAAAACGTTATTTTGTGTTGGTTCTTTGCCGTTAAGCATTGTCTTATGGGGTTTTGTTTCATTTTGGTGAATTTAAGTGTCTTCTGTATACTAAAGGTAAAAGATACATTTTTTAAAAAATGGTCTCTGATCTTAAGGTCAGTGTATTATAAAGGTAATTGTGTAAACATCACCTTTCGGGGCGCCTAGGTGGCTCAGGTCATGATCCCAGAGTCCTGGGATCAAGCCCCACATTGGGCTCCCTGCTCAGCAGAGAGTCTGCTTCTCCCTCTCCCTCTGCCTGCTGCTCCCCCTGCTTGTGCTCTCTGTCAAATAAATAAATAAAATCTTAAAAAAAAAAATAAACATCACCTTTCAGTGAGGTAGAGGTACAAGATGCTATGGGGGTATGAAGGAATGGTAAACCAGCTCAGCCTTTTCAGATGATGTGTTTGAGCTGAGTCTTAAAGGGTGAATAAACGTTTTGCAATTAATTAGTAATAAAATATTTTGTTACGAATGGCTAATAGCATTTATTGAGTGCTCACAGGCACTGTGCTAACTACTTTTCATACATATGATCCTCAAAACATCCCTCTAAGGTATTGGTACTATCCCTAACTCCATGAGATTGAGAACACTGAGGCTTAGAGAAATTAAGAAAATTTTCCTAGATGACAATAGAAGGTGGCTGAGCTAGGGTTTGGACCCCAGATTTTTCCAGTTCTAGAGTCTGTGTTGTTAACTGTTAACGTTATGTTGTACACAATCCATTCTGTCTAGAGAGGAAAATGGAAGAGTCCTCAGAAAGAGGCTATTTTTGCCCAGTTTTGAGGTATGAAAAAGGCAAGATGGGGAAAGGATATTCAAGGCAAAAGGAACAGCATTTGTAAAGGCATGGAGGTAATGAAGTAGTAGTTCCATGTGTCTGCAGTAGAATTTTAATGTGTGGTTAGAATCACTTGGATTAGATGTCAAAATGCAGATTCTGTGACCTCTTCTTCAGACTTACTGGATTAATATCTGGAGCTTTTTCATCAACAGCTCCCCAAATGATTCTAATGCAGATAGAATCATTTGGGAAGTTTGGGAACTGCTGGTGCAGTGCACAGGGTTGATATTGGAGAGAGGGTAGAAATGAGTCTGGAGAGGTAGTAGGCAGGAGTAGGAGTTTGCTTCATCATTATGAACTCTTAAGCTTTGTGTGCAACTTGCTTTTTCTGCTACTCATCAGGAGTGCTTTTATTTTTGACTATCTGATTCTAAGGTCAACCAGCTTTTGACAAAGAAATGCTTGTATATAGCTTCATTTTATTATGTGTATGTTTGCTGTAAAATTGGGAGTTTCTCAAAGTCCACTCCAGGAGCTACACTGGATAAACAGCATTGTGTATAATAGCATTATGTAATTTTGTTGCTGGATTTCTTAGATTCTTTCATATGCTAGTAAAGATGATACATACTGACAACTTCCAAGATGAGGTTTTCAAATACATCTTCTGGAACTGAGGTCCATTGAAACATATTTTTGAAATCTCCTGTAGAAATGTCTTCATGGCATTTAACTGTGTGACTTGGTATTGAATGTTTTACCAATTTATAATGGTAGGTTAGTATGCAAGTTCAACAGTTTTGTTTGACTCTTTTAATGGGTTAGGAAGAAACAAGTATCCTGAGTTTGGTTCTTTACAAGGATTTCTATTTGACATTTATACACTTTGAAATTTACAAATTAATACTTGCTTTATGTCAGTTTTATTATTTACTTTGTAACTCTTAAATGTTAATCATCTCTGGGTTCTTGTATTGTGGCCCTGGTCCATATGGAGTGTGGTTTCTGTTTGTATGCTGAGCCAAACAACCAGATTATTCCTTAATGGGTAACCAGTATTTGTATCTACAATGTGAACGATCATAAGAGGGAGGTGTGAGGCATTATAGACATTTTTAAAGATTCTAAAAAACCTCACAGTGGTCAGTTTCTTTGACAGTTAACAATTAGGGAATTTTTTAAATTATTAAAAACATGGCGTTTAAATGGCAGTTCCTACAATTGATTTGTTATACTCATATCTGACTTTTTAAAAAACTGTATTTTGGGTTTTTTAAGTTTGCAGTTTAAACTAATTGTTGAAACCAGCCTAAAAATTTTGAATATTGTTCTGATAACTTTTAAGTGTAACTGTATGACTTCTAATACACTTTTCCTGAGTCCTGTGGTATCACTGCCTAAGTGCATTCTTCAACTTGAATCTGTTGACAAGCACTTTCTTAGTGTGCTTAGCAGTGATTTCTTACCTTTTTGTCTTCCACCATATCACACATAATGAATAGATACCCAGTTTTTATGAAATTCCTCAAAAATTGATGAGAATTCCTAAGTTTCACAATCCTGACCATATGTAATGTCTTTGTCATGGTTGCTTGTTTTATTTATTTATTTTTAAAGATTTATTTATTTATTTGAGAGAGAGAGCAAGAGGGGGGGAGGGAGAGGCGGGAGGGAGAGGGAGGAGAGTCCCTGCTGAGCAGGAGCTCGACAAGGGGCTGGATCCCAGGACCCTGGGATCATGACCTGAGCTGAAGGCAGACGCTTAACCTCCCAAGCCACCCAGGCGCACCATGGTTGCTTGTTTTAGAATGTATACACCATGTGTCTGGAAATTCAGGGTAGAATATAGCAGATAAGTTTTGGGATGACTGTCTAGTTCATGATATCTCTTCCTCTCTGGCAGTGGCTCCCAGTGCTCTGTCCATGCTCTGGCTGTAACCCAGTGAATACTGAGTCATGACATCTGATACTGCTCTGGCCATTTAGATCACCTGTCCTGGGAGTTTAAAATTTAGATCCTAGACACAGAAATTTAGCTTGGTTAGAGTGAGTCATGGTATTGATAGTGCTCTAGTAGAAAGGTCCTTGAGTTCCCTTTTCTAAACTCTGAGCTGCCTTGGTTCCTACCCTTTCTGAGTCTTTAGTCATTCATTCCACTTTGATTCTGGGAATATTGTTCTTTTTTCTGAAGATAGCCAAAGATGGTTTCTGTTGTTTGCAATAAAAGTAAATTGAGCCACACACAAACATGCTGTTAGAATTATGTTATGGGTGTGTCATGGACAGCATTCCAAAAGCCAGTTACAATTTTACCTTTTGCCTCCTGCTTTAGTTCCTCTGCTGGTGCTTGTATGTCCCACCTTCCCTCCTCAATAATCTTGTTAATTTTTTTTAACTCTTTTATCACAAACTAGTTGCAAATACCTGTTGTCTACACACCTTTTATAGCTCAGTCTCATATAGATCACTTCCTGTTGGCTTTCAAAATAACATGCATACCTTCATGATAGTGCATATTAGTTTATGTTGTTATGATACATTTGTCTGGATCATTAGAAAGCAGCTTCTTAGGATCAGGCATTAAGACATGTTCAGCCTTAACTCCCAGCACTTGCACATAGCTTGTTGAGTTAATTATTCCTCACTTTAAAGTATAGTTGGCCCTTGAACAATATGGGTTTGAACTGCGCAGGCCTACTTATTTGTGGATTTTTTTTCCCCCAATAAATACAGTACAGTACCGTAAATGTATTTTCTGTTATGACTTTCTTAATAGCACTTTTTTCTAGCTTACTTTATTGTAAGAATATAGTATATAATACATATAATATACAAAATATGTGTTAGTTGACATGTTATGTTATTGGTAAGGCTTCCAGTCAACAGGAGGCTAATTAGTAGTCTAAGTTTTTGGGAAGTCAGTAGTTATACATGATTTTCAACTGTGTGGGGGGGTCAGTGCCCCTAAAGATTCCACCCCCCCTAATGTTGTTGAAGGGTCAACTAGTTTCCCTAAAACTTAAACTTTTGTTCCAGGCTTATTAGATGTATGACTGAGACTGCTCTAAGCCTCAGTTTTGTTATCATGAAAAGTACTGTTATGAGGAGTAAATGAACTAACAGGAGAGAGCCTAACGGCATTGGGCTCTTAATAGGTACTTCGTACATGTGAGCTATCCCTCTCCTTGTTTGTTTAGATTTGCCTGGGAGAATGTGTCCCGTATATCATTTGGCCTTATAGTTTCATAGTTCTTTTCCTTAAAATAACTTTAACTTTATAAAACCCAAGAATGTTTCTTTTAAAAAGAACTTGGGTACCTGTTTGCTTGTATTTCTTTGAACAATATATTTAGGAGCTAGAATTATGTGAGAACATTAGAGTTTTGTTTTTGTTTTAAGTCCAGCTCTTCAAGATATGTCTCCTATATAATAATCTGGAGGTATACTTTACAGATTTGTTTTGGTGAAGATCGGTTATCTTTTCCCATTTTGGAATCCAAACCATGTTAGCCGTTTTACAGGTAGATGATCTTTTTTAAAGTGGCATGTTTCATATAAGTATAAAACAATAATTTTATATTGAAGTGTGCATATTCCTACATTTTAAAAAATTGTTGAGAAATTTTAACATTTCACTACCAAAAATTTTTGCACTTACCTAATTTTTTCACCCTTGATTTTTCAGAATGAACCTAGTGATCGAGAGGATGGCCTCAATAAAAGGCACCATGTGACAGATTCTGAGAATGATGACCCCTCAAATCTTAATGCCAGTGACTCTGAAAGTGAGGAGCTTCAAAGGCAGAAGGACAGTGACTCTGAATCTGAAGAGCACCCAGAGCCTCCTGCAAGTGATTCTGAAAATGAGGACACTAATCAGCATGGGAGCGACTCTGAGAGTGAGGAGACCAGGAAGTTACCTGCCAGTGACTCTGAAAATGAGGAACTTCTTAATGGGCATGCAAGTGACTCAGAAAATGAAGACGTTAGAAAGCATCCTGCCAGTGATTCAGAAATGGAAGAGCTCCCCAAAAGTCCTGCCAGTGACTCTGAAACAGAGGATGCTCTAAAACCTCAAATCAGTGACTCTGAAAGTGAGGAACCTCCACGCCACCAAGCCAGTGATTCTGAAAACGAGGAGCTTCCCAAACCTCGAATTAGTGATTCTGAAAGTGAGGAGCTTCCTAAGCCTCGGGTCAGTGACTCGGAAAGTGAGGAGCCTCAGAGGACTCAGGCCAGTGACTCTGAAAATGAGGAGCTTCCCAAACCCCGTATCAGTGACTCAGAAAGTGAGGACCCGCCAAGGCACCAAGCCAGTGACTCAGAAAATGAGGAGCTTCCCAAACCCCGTATCAGTGACTCAGAAAGTGAGGGTCCCCCAAGGCATCAAGCCAGTGACTCAGAAAATGAGGAGCTTCCCAAACCCCAGATTAGCGATTCGGAAAATGAGGACCCCCCAAGGAACCAGGCCAGTGATTCAGAAAATGAGGAGCTTCCCAAGCCCCGAGTCAGTGACTCTGAGAGTGAGGAGCCTCAGAAGGGACCTGCCAGTGATTCTGAAACTGAGGATGCCTCCAGACACAAACAGAAGCCAGAGTCAGATGATGACAGTGATGGGGAGAATAAGGGAGAGGATACAGAAATGCAAAATGACTCCTTTCATTCAGATAGCCATGTAGACAGAAAAAGGATCCAGAGTTCTGACAGCGAGGAAGAAGAACCCAAAAGGCCAAAAATTGACAGTGATGAAGATGAAGAAAAGGTGGGGGAGGAGGAGAAAGTAGCGAAGCGAAAAGCTGCTGTCCTTTCTGATAGTGAAGATGAAGAGAAAGCATGTAAGGCATTGTTTTGGACTGTTTATGCGTATTTTTAATTATTGTCTAAGCTTGTAACTGTGAAGCACTGTGTTTCTGAAATGTTAGATCTATATTCTCTTTATTCAACTTGATGTTCTAAAATATTACCAGGACACTAGTTCTGCTTTGTTTTCAGTGGCTGATCTTAGTATTAAATTTGCTTTGATTTGTTCTAGGAGTATTAAGATCTGACTAGTTCAAAATAGTAAACTAATGGGAGTTTCAATGGGAATATGAAAGATTTAGTTTTTTGTGGGGGAAGGGTAATATTTCAAAGAAATATGTTTACATGAAAACCCAGCTGTATCCAGAGTTGGCTGCAGGTGTGACAGTGCAGTAGTTTCCATCTAGATAGTGACTACGTTCCCAAGTCTTTTTGGGTACCTGTCTTTTGTGAAACATGGTTGAATACCCAAATACGATGAAGTTTGTGAGGGGGACTGTATTTAGAGACTCTGTCTCTGTAGCATGTTCTAGTCTTTGTTACCTGGGACCCTGTTTTCATGGATAATAATTTTTTTTTTAAAGATTTTTATTTATTTATTATTGAGAGAGAGAGAATGATAGAGAGAGAGCATGAGAGGGAGGAGGGTCAGAGGGAGAAGCAGGCTCCCTGCTGAGCAGAGAGCCCGATGCGGGACTCGATCCTGGGACTCCAGGATCATGACCTGAGCCGAAGGCAGTCGCTTAACCAACTGAGCCACCCAGGCGCCCCATGGATAATAATTTTTACTTGATTAGTTTTTTATGAAACTTCCTTGGTAGGGTGGGGAGACCTATTCCCTTATAACCTGACAGTTGTTACAGAAGAAGGAAAAAGACCATCACACATGTGCCATCCAGTTTACTAAGAGAGATAAGAAATTCCAAACTGACCAGCAGTGATGGGGGAGTATGGGGATTCCACAAAAGTGTATCTAAGCCTTTTCAGTTCTGCTAATACTCGGCAGAATAGAAGGGACTCTAATTCTGTACATCAGTGTAGTCTTATTTTCTCCATTCCACCAAAGGAGAGGTAGCTCTTGGTGTCCATTTTTAATATGATTTTGTTCTTCAACTTCTAGTCACTTTTTCCTAAACAATAACATAATTATAAGATGACTCTGAACCTTTTAGTTACTATTATTTTTTTAATAAAGTTTTTATTTAAGTAATCTCTATACCCAGTGTGGGGCTCAAACTCACGACCTGGAGATCAAGAGTCACATGGTCTGATTGAGACAGCCAGGTGCCCCTGGTTATTTATTTTTAATTATTCTAAGCTGTGTGTTAGGAGCCCTTTGATTTTTGCCGAGTATTGCCATTTTAAAGCACCTGTTCCTCTTAGTAATATCATGACCGTGATGAATAAGATTAATGATATTTTGCACCTTTTTTGACAGCAGCAAAGAAGAGTCGTGTTGTCTCTGATGCAGATGACTCTGACAGTGATGTTATATCAGACAAATCAGGCAAAAGAGAGAAGACTCTAGCATCTGACAGTGAAGAAGAAGTAGGGAAAGAAGAGTTGTCTGATAAGAAAAATGAAGAGAAGGATCTGTTTGGGAGTGATAGTGAGTCGGGGAATGAAGAAGAGTAAGTGACAGTATAACATGAGTTTTCAAGGGTTCATATGAGGTGGTAGAGAGGGGTTTGTCTTTTAAGTTTTTTAAACTTGTATTAAAATTCCGTAATGAGAGGTAATACCTGCCTAATTGCATGATTTTGGGGGATTCAGGAATCCTGAACTATTGCTGCACACTATAACATAGATGAATCTCAACAGTATTAAGTGAAAGAAGTGAAAAGGACGTGTCTGAGTCTACTGATGTGAGGTTCAGGAGTAGGCAAAGTTAATCTGCAGTGATGGAAATCAGAATGGTGGTTGGCTCTAGGATGTTCTTGTAGGGGACTGACTAGAAAGGGCCACAACTGAACTCTCTGGGGAGATCAAATTGTTCTGTATTTTGATTAGGGTAATGGTTACATTACCTTTTCTCAAAAAGGTACTTTTCTCAAAACCCACTGAAATGGATGCTTAAGATCTGCACATTTTACTATACATAAATTGTACCTTATTAGAAAAAGATTTTACAGTTCCTGTGCAAATGAGAAGAAAGCAAATGATTTCCTTCTCTTCTAGAAATCTTATTGCAGACATATTTGGAGAATCTGGTGATGAAGAGGAAGAAGAATTTACAGTAAGTATAAGGGAGATATTTCCTCTTTGTGCTTTTTTGTTTCTGTGGCAGTGGTTCCCAAATAGGTAATTCCAATAAGTAGAAATAAACAATTGTAATGTATTCAGTAGAAAAATCTAGAACAGAGGATTCAGAAAATGAAATAAAAGTGTGTACAAAGGCATAAAAGGCAAAATTGAATTAAGTGGGGGGACATATTAAGAAATGATGGAAGGTACATTATAATGCTAAAGGGAAAGATTCACAATACTTATGAAACTTTTAATTCTAGCAATGGCAGGCTAGGTAATTTGGACCAACCCTTCTGCTAACGACAACTAGAAAAGCCAGGCAAAGGTTTAAAAATCTCATCAGCAGAGGAACAAGGTAGCAAAGAATGACTAAGCCAAACCCCAGCAACAGACAGATATCTAAAGAGGTAAGCTCAGCATTTAGAACTGCTTTTTCTGGAATGTTTGCCTGTTTAGGCTGAGAGGCTGGTCATATTTTTGACAGCCTCAGGGCTCAAGAGACAAAATTTGAAGGTCAGAGCCTGCTGAGGTTAGAGACCCTGAAAACCTAATGCTCTGATTTAGGACTCCTTGGATTAAGGATGACGTGGAAGTGATAATAGTCTCTGCTCAGATTTTAGGCGAGTTTTGAGTCGTCTTTTTTTTTTTTTTTTTTATAGAGTTTATTTATTTATTTGAGACAGAGAGAATGAGAGACAGAGAGCATGAGAGGGAGGAGGGTCAGAGGGAGAAGCAGACTCCCTGCCGAGCAGAGAGCCGGATGCAGGACTTGATCCTGGGACTCCAGGATCATGACCTGAGCCGAAGGCAGTCGCTTAACCAACTGAGCCACCCAGGCGCCCCAGTTTTGAGTCTTCTAACAACCCAGAGAACCTCAGTCCCAGAGATTCGATCACAGTGTCTCTTAACTCATTGGCTAGTGCTCTCAGGCACCTGGAGTATGCAAACAAATCCCTTTAGGACAAAGGTTAACACAGGCCTCAGATTATTTCTGTAGTTTATCAGATACACAGTGTGGTACACAATCATAGATAATGTTAAAAAGAAACAATAGTGACAACAGATAATAGAAACAGACCTAGAGGTTCTAGATACAGTAATTTTAGTTATTTCCTTAAAAAACAAAAAAACTGTTCAGGGAGATGAAAGATGAGAAATTTTGTCAGAGCAAACAATTTTCTTTTTTTTTAATTAAAAAAAATTTTTTTTTAAGATTTTATTTTTAAGTAATCTCTATACCCAGCATGGGGCTTGAACTCACAACCCTGAGATCAGGAGTTGCATGGTCTACCAACTGAGCCAGGCAGGCGCCCCAGAGCAAACAATTTTTAAAAAGGTAGATTTGAAAGAGAACCAAGTAGAAATTCTGGAACTGTAAAATTATAGTAACAAATTAAAAATTTGGTGGGTGAGTTTAACAACAGATTAGATTCATTCGAAAAGAAAATGAGTGAACTGGAAGATAGGTTAGAAGGAGCTATTTAGAATGAAGAATTGAGATATGTAAAAATAAAATACAAATTATACATGAGAAGGTTTATTTTAGAAAAAGTGAATTGGAATCTCAGGAGAGGGAAAAATATATGTAGCAGAAGCATTTAAAGAAATGATATGTAAAGCGAGAGTTTCTAGAAGTTGTACAAATTATAAGCAGAATAAATGCAATGATACAGTGAAAATCTGTACCTAAATACATCATAGTAAAATTGCAAGAAGCCAGAGAAGACAGGGAAATCTTAAAAGTAGCCAGGGGGGGAGATATTACATTCAGAGAGGCAAAATCAGATTAACAGCTGACTTCTTAACAGAAACCGTAGAATCCAGTAACTGCAAACTTAGTGTTCTGTTCCATTCAGCAAAAATACTTGTCAAGAATGAAGATTTCCTCCTAATTCATGTTACCAATATACCAGTTGATAGAGATAGTCTTAAAGGCAGAAAGAAAACCTCAGGTAGAAAATCAGGGATTTAGGAAGAAAAAAAGCAACAGAAGTAATGTGGGTAAGTCTAAATGAGTATTGATGCTACAAAAAAAGTCATGTCTGGTGTGGATAGAAATATGTATAGAATTAAAACATGACAGCAGTAATAAATTGGGAGTATACATGGTCTTTGCAAATGTGTGTAAAAGGACATTAGTAGACTTTGCATTGTAATCTCTACAGTGGCCACTGAAAAGACAATGGGAATATGTAGCCTGCAACCAGTAGAGGGGGAAAAGCAGAATAATAAAAGCTATTAATCCAAAAAAAAAGGGGGGGTGGTGCCTGAGTGGCTCAGTCGTTAAGTGTCTGCCTTCAGCTCAGGTCATGATCCCAAGGTCCTGGGATCGAGTCCCGTGTCAGGCTCCCTGTTCAGTGGGAAGCCTGCTTCTCCCTCTCACTCTCCCCCCATTTGTGTTCCCTCTCGCTGTCTCTGTCTCTGTCAAATAAATAAATAAAATCTTTAAAAAATAAATAAATAAAAGCTATCAGTCCAAAAGAAGGCAAGAGAAAAAGAAAGAGGTATAGAACAGGAATAATTAGAAAGTAGTATATGGTAAGATAGCAGATTTAAGCTTTGATAATATCTCAGATTACATTAAATTGAAATGTATCAAGTGCTCTAATTAAAGGACAAAGATGGTCAGATTGGATTTTAAAATGTAACTGTTTACTCATTTCATGATTCATCTGAAAGAAGATAAAAGGTGAAAATAAAAGGATGGAAAAAGATACTATGTGTGAACAGTAATCAAAAAACGGGCACAGCTATATGAATATGAGACTTTGAGGCAGAAAAACATTTGAGATAAAGAGGGTCACTTAAGGGGTGCTTGGGTGGCACAGTTGGTTAAGCATCCGACTCTTGGTTTCGGCTCAGGTTATGATGTCAGGATCATGAGATCGGCCCCCCCCTCAGGCTCTGTGCTCAGTGCAGAGTCTGCTTGAGATTCTCTCTCTCGCAAATAAATAAATATTTTTTAAAAAAGAGGGTCACTTTATATTGATAAAAAGGTTTTAGAATTGTATATATATACTAATGTGGCTGAAATACATATATACAAACAAAAATTGACAGAACTGCAAAGAGAAATGGACAAATCTATTATCTGAGTGGAAGGTAACCAATAGAACAAGCAGACCAAAAAGCCACAGAAGAGTCTCTTTTTATGTAATCTGGAAACAAATGCAGATAAGAATACAAAAGAAAAGATTGGGGATTATAAAAGTTAAAATTATTTTCTGTTCTTTGGCTTTCCTTTCCACTTTCTTAATGGAGTCTTGTGATGAACAAAAGTTTTAAATTTTACTATAAATCAACTTTATCCACCTTTTCCTTTATGGTGAAACTTTTTGAATTCCCACAAATTTTTGCTTATTCCTAAGGTCATAAAGATACTCTCTTGAATGATCCTCTAGAAGCTTATTTCACATTAAGTTGTACAATCCCCCTGTAATGGGTATGTATGAGATAGCAGTCAAGGAGTTCCTAGTTGGCTCAGTTGGTGGAGCATGCAACTCTTCATCTTGGGACTGTAAGTTCGAGCCCCACGTTGGGTATATAGAGCTATTTAAAATTAAAATGTTTAAAAAAAATTTTTCCCCCATTTGGAATATCCAGTTCACCCAGGTCATCCTTTCTTGCTCCTCTCTAGTGCCATCTTTGTCATAAATGAAGTGTCTATGTAATTTCCAGTCTGTTTTAGCAGTTTCTTGTCTGTTCTTTTAGTCTCTTTATCCTTGCAGTATTAATACAGAACTGTGGATATTTGGTGGTTTATGTCCTCTAAGCTTGTTATTCCTCAAGAATGCCTTGGCTTTCTTTTTTTGCATTCCCATATAAATTTTAAACCAAGCTTTTGCAAAAATTACAAAGTATAAACAACATTTTGTGAATGCAGAGCAGTGAAATTAGAAATTCATTACAAAATCAGCAAAATATCCTCGCCACCCAGAAATTTAAGACTTCCTTGTCAGACAGTTCTTGCATTGAAAAAGAAATAGTACTTTAATTACTAAAGAGAGTGAAACTAGTGAATTTAGATGCTGATTCAAGATGGTAGAAAAATAACAAAGTGAACCTCAGGAAAATAGGAGTAATAGGAATAACTCATTCAACAAATATTTGGGAGCCTGTATGCCAGAGATTGTTTGGACGTTGCCCTCATGGAGTTCATACTCAGTTCAGCAGCATTTTTACAAGAATAAAATGTGTTTCTCTAGAGAGTTAACATCAGCTTGATTATAGGTTTAGTTCAGTGAGAAAAACGACATACTAGGTGAGCTATTGGAATGATCTAAGTACAACATGGAAGAAGCTATAAAGAAAAGACTTGACCATTTTTTTTTTTTTAAGATTTTATTTATTTATTTGACAGAGACACAGCGAGAGAGGGAAGACAAGCTGGGGGAGTGGGAGAGGGAGAAGCAGCCTTCCCGAGGAGCAGGGAGCCCAATGCGGTGCTCGATCCCAGGACTCTGGGATCATGACCCGAGCCGAAGGCAGATGCTTAACGACTGAGCCACCCAGGCACCCCAAGAGTGACCATTTTAATTACATAAAAATAAAAAATTATGCGGAAAACATTACCGTAAACAAAATGAAACTGTACATATGTGAGGACTGTGCAGTCCCTGTCACAAAGGGCTAATTTTCCACAGTTTTAAGGAGGCTTTCCATACCAATAAGACAAAGATCCAACAGGAAAATGGACATAGGATATTGGGAGTTCCATAGAGAAAGAATTAAAAATGACCTTTAAACATGAACAAAATACCCACCCTTACTCTTAAGAGAATATAAAGAAAAATGCCTTTTAGTTTTCGGTCCAGAGATTGGCAAATATCAATGTTTGATAACCTGTAGTAGTGAGAAGTTGGAGAAACAGGTGTACTTATGCTTTGCTGGAAAGAGAGTTAATTAGTATAACCTCTATGAAAAGTTTAGCAAATATTTCACAAAATTTCAAATATGTATACCTAAATGTCAGTGGCAAAATACACAAATTATGGTTGCAGTCCTAGTGTGAAATAGTCTAAAGCCTTAAAATGAATGAGGATTCTTTATGCCAATATGAATTGATCTCCATATTCTATTGTTAAATGTGGAAAGTGCAGACCAGTATATACTGTACCCAGTGTATAGAGTATGCTGTCATTTGTATAATGAAAGGGGAAAAGAAATACATATGTGTAGAAATGTGTGTAAATGTAGGCTATTTCTGGAAGGAGACATAAGAAAACTAGTAACACTAGTGGCCTGGTGGGAGGGAGCTTTTTTGCTGTATACCTTTTGATACCTATTTAATTTTTGTTCTTTGTGAATGTATTACTTTAAAAATGCAAAAAAAAAAAAAATTAAGAGCAGTTATAGCGAAGAAAATCTGTAAGGAAGTTGCGATAACCCTGGCAAATTTACCTGGCCTGTAGGGTTTTAACCAAGAAGATTTAGAAGAAGAAAAAAGTGAAACACAGGTAAAAGAAGCAGAAGATTCAGATTCTGATGATAACATAAAGAGAGGAAAACAGTAAGTTTGCTTTATTTTTTAAAAAGGAATTTGTTAAAAACTGATGGTTGCTGGAGGGGAGGGGTTGGAGGGATGGGGTAACTGGGTGATGGGCATTAAGGAGGGCATGTGATGTAATGAGCACTGGGTATTATATAAGACTGATGAATCACTAAACTCTACTTCTGAAACTAATAATATATGTTAATTAATTGAATTTAAATTAAAAAATTTTAAAGATCATAAAAAAAGGAATTTGTTAAAGAGTACTTTAAAAATGAAGGTAGAGACTATCAAACTTTGTTTTTACTTATTTTGGTTCCTTACTAAGTGTAGCAAAGACTCTTTTCCTTTTTTCTCCCTTCTACTTCTCTATAGTATAGTATTTTCTGTCTGAAAATATATTCACTCTTACTATTTTTCATTCATTTGCCCTGTGCTCAGCTTCTTAATTTGTGGGGTTCTATGGTGTTACCCTTACTGAGTAAGCTCTTCTTGAGTTACTGAAAAATAACATAAAAATACATTTTTTGAAAGAAAAGTTGACTTTGGGGTCCCAGGGACAATGAGGCAGAGTTCTAACTACAAAATATTACTTGACTGAATTTCACATACTTTTGTTGAGATGATTGGAAGCTGTGTTCAGAGAAGTCTGATATCTGCAAAGGTGCCAAGTTGTAAGTATTTGCACTTGGGAAGAAAGTAGCATTTCGTGGAGTTAGAATTAAGAAAGTGGGTGGTTCTTAACAGTGACAAAAGGAAATACGTATTTAAAAGGGAATTTGTATTTCACTTGATTTTGTGTTGCTGCTTAGTATGGACTTTCTGTCGGATTTTGAGATGATGCTGCAGCGGAAAAAGAGCATGAGTGGCAAGCGCAGGCGTAACCGTGATGGTGGCACTTTTATTAGTGACGCTGACGATGTAGTGAGTGCCATGATTGTCAAGATGAATGAAGCTGCTGAGGTGAGAAGAGTCACTGGTTGCTTCCTCTTTTCTTTCCTTACTTAATTGGTTGTGTGGCCTTTTAAAGGAAGGGAAAGGAAAAGTATCTGGAGACATAGCTGAAATAAGACTGGTCATGGGTGTTTAATTGTGGAAATGTATGTGATAGGAGTATATTAGTTTGTTTTCTGTCTTGGTAGAATTTGACATTTTCTATAATTAAAGTAGGAAAAAGCACCCAAGTAAATATTGAAACTCTTCTTTAGTAACAATAACATTGTTCCTCTAATAATTTTTTAAGCTAATCTAATAGTTTTGTGGGTTTGATTAACACAGACAGAATTTGGGGTTCTACAAAAAGTTCATTTTTTGGTTATCCTTTCTTGTAGAAAAAATTGTTACTCAGGGACACTGCTGCTTTAGTGGTTACAATTCATTATTAACAATAAGTATTGCTTTTTTTAAAAAATCTTTTTCTTCCTGAGTAGGAAGACAGACAGTTGAACAATCAAAAAAAGCCAGCACTGAAAAAATTAACATTATTACCTACTGTGGTCATGCACCTTAAGAAGTAAGTATTCTGTTTCCTTGAAAAAGTTTTTTCCTTTTAATAGAATAATATTCAAACTATGTACTGGTGTTCTAGAGATGTCATGTAATGACTGCTGTCTATCAGTTCACAGAAAAATAATAATAGAATTTCCTAAATTATGTTACTTCCTCACAAATTTTTCTTTTTATTAAATTAATTTTTTTTTTAAGAGGTGGGTGAGGGGCAGAGGGAGAGAGAATCTTAAGCAGGCTCCATGCCCAGCTTGGAGCCCGATGCAGGGCTTGATCTCACAACCCTGAGATTATGACCTGAGCTGAAATCAAGAGTTGGTTCTTAACCGACTGAGCCACCCAGGTGCCCCCTCACAAATTTTTCTTAAACCTTGATGCCTGTTACAAACAACAAAACAAATAGCAAACTGACACTAAGGAAAGAAAAGTATGTAAACCACTACTTTAGTTATCGACTCTCTTGGGTCTGGTAAAATTGCATCTCTTTTCCTAGTGTGATGGAGCACCAGAGCAAATTCTGGGGGGACTACTTGAAGCATGTATTGTAGGAGGCTTATATGACCAGTTATATCATGAAGTATGTCACTGATCTTCTGGGATAAGGACCCTTTTTTGATAGATCTTGATACTAGGCTCTTTCATTGGTTTACTCATATTCCTGAGCAACTGATTTCTCCTTGAACCTAACCAAGTTAGGTATCCTGCAAAGAATAGCACAATTCTGGGTTCTCTCTCACCTAAGCCAGTTTGAGAATCTCTATTCTGAGAGATTAAAGATTACTTTTTTTAGTTGTAATAATTGGAGCTCTTTATTCTTACTGTCTGTACCATTCATATCAGCATTAACCTATCTTGTATAATTCAAGTTTTTAACAAATGATCTTTGCCTGTCAAATCTGTTTATTTATTTTTTTAAGAAGGAACTAAATTTTATATTGCTTTTGAAACATGAATAGGTACTCAGTAAATAATGTATATGAGTAACTTGAGAAGCAGTTTTTGGAAATACCACTAAATATGTAAGAAAATCCAGAGGAAGCTATGGTAGAACCAAGGTTCATAGACTTGACTTTTTTTTTTTTTTTAATTAACTATAGACAGGACCTTAAAGAAACATTTATTGACAGTGGTGTGATGTCTGCCATCAAAGAATGGCTCTCCCCTCTACCGGATAGGAGTTTGCCAGCATTAAAGATTCGAGAGGAGCTGTTGAAGATTCTGCAAGAGGTTAGAGGCAAATAGTCTGAGTATATGTTCTTCATTAATTATCTGATGTGGTTTGTATCATCACAGCCTCTGTGTCACCATGTACGTACACATTCTCTCTGCCGTAGTCTGCCAGAAGAGGGGTTTCATTATGTATGTCTATTAGAAACATACCAAATAAAATGAACATAAAAAGGAAGGCCTTATAAAATTTCATGTACCTATAGTACTGAAGGAAAAAGATCTTGGAGTTGCTATTATTTATCTGAGATGAAGCATACAGCAGTGGACATGTTCTAGGGAGGCACTTGAAGTAGAAAAGGCACCAACTTCAGATTCAGATAAACTTGATTGTGAATCTTGAGCTGGGCCACCTTTATGTGGCTGTGACACCTTGGGCAGGCTACTTAACTTCTGAAGGAATTCCCAAGGAACTTCCTATGTGCTAGGTGTTTATACATGTATTGCTTCATTTATTCCTCACAACAAACCTGCAGGGTAGGTGTATTGTTTTCATTCTACAGATGAGGAAATGAAGACTCAGAGAAGTTAAATGACTTGTCCAAGGTCACATACCTAGCAGATGGCTATGCTTGGGTTCAGACGTAGGTCTATTTGATTCAGAGGCCTGTATTGACGCTTGTATTAAACTGCTAACCTCTGAGTATGGTTAGTTTACACTTTCCACATTGTTAAGTTTTACTTTGACTCGGTGTAATACTGAACTCTCAACTCTTGGTGTGAACACAGAGTATCTTTGTGTTCAATGTCTGCAGATCCTGAAAATGGAATTTTCATTATTCTATTGTGAAAGAACCAGGTGTTGGAGGTCCTCTAGAATAGATTGGCAGGACTCCCAGCTTTTGAGTGATTAATGTGTATGTATGTGTTTGTGTTCCCCAGCTACCTAGTGTGAGCCAGGAGACCCTGAAGCATAGTGGGATTGGACGAGCAGTGATGTATCTCTATAAACACCCCAAGGAATCAAGGTCCAACAAGGATATGGCAGGGAAATTAATCAGTATGTACATTTTGCTTTTTGTTTGTTGTGTTTGTGTATATCAGAAAGACATGTATGTATAAAAACAAACTATATTTTTACCAATATTCATTTAAAATGAGTTCATGAAGTAGAATAGAAATTTTTTTTGGCAATTTCTTGTGGGTACCAGCTTTTTTAGCTTTAGACTTAAAGTGTTCCTCAGCATATTTAAGTATGCTATCAGTATTAAGGTTAGCAAGTGAAAAGTTTTCTAATCCTGGATCAAGAGCATGTACAGAGACGGGGTTAGTGTACAGGCCCTAGAGTCAGTCATACCTGGGTTCGAATCCTGAATTCACCACCTACCCTACTGCGTATCTTTAGGCAAGTGATTTAAGCTCTAAGCCTTGGTTTCCTCCTCTGTAAAATAATGATGTGTTCACTTTGAATTGTAAAGATTAAATGAGAGGATATATGTAAAGCACAGGGCCTAGCACATAGTAAGGCCTCAAGAAATGTTAGCCGCTAGTGCTATTGTTGTTACTTTTATAGTGGTCTCCAGAGTGTTCTGCATGTTCTTACTTAATGATAACCGAGAAATCCAGGAGTCTAACTGGAATTAATTTAATCAATTACTGTATCATTTATGAAATCCTTTAGTTTTAAGAATGAAAACAATGTATGTTTTCGTCATTCTTAATTCTTCCTGTGTTCCATGTTGCAAAGGAATTTTTTAAACTTCAAGGGTATATCAAAAAGTACTCCTATATGTGAATACAGTAATTTTCTACTGATTTTTGAGATTATCAAAATTTTTTAGAGAAATTTATTTTTTTTATGAACCAGAGAAGTATTAACATTTTTGATCTTGTTAATCTGCAGTGTGCTATTATATGATAAACTTCTAATGCTTTTATGCAGTGGTTCTCAACTCTCATTTTGTCCTAATCTGAGAGAGGCAGAATATTCCCACCAATACCCATGACTTACTGTAACAGTAATTCTGAATCTAATAGTGGGGTCGGTAGACTATATGTGTAAAGATATATAGACTCCCTGAGACTCCCTGCTTCCTTATTTGATAACACCTAATATTCTGTCTGTGAAGGTTCTTGCTTGTTTTGATGGTGTATTAAATGCAGCAGTAAGCTACATTATGTTTGAGAACAAAAACATCAGTTGTCAGCCATGGACTTTTACTGACTAAACAGTGGGCATGTTGTACTTTGGTTCATGGTCACATCACTGTAGCAGCTTCCTTAGACTTAATGAAATCTAGACTCTGCGCTGCACTGTTAAAATGCAATTCTTGAAGATTTAGACCATTTGACAAGAAATAAGCGAGCTTGTTTTTGGTTAGAATAGGAAGCTAGAAGAAGTTCAAGATTTTCTGTTTTCAGTAGAGTAAATTTACAAATTAGGCTGTCTATGAAATACCAACACAGTTAGCTGATGACTGTCAAAGTGAGTCAGATACTACTTTCTTTAAACCTCTGTGATGAAGGCTTAAATGACTTTAGACACTGAATTTTCTGAATCAGCTGAAGATGGTTATGATACTGGTATTACATGCTGTGTTTATCCTAAAATGGTCCTGAAATAATGGTATCTTTAGGGAAAGTATATTCTAAATGCCTGGAATATTACATCACACTAGGGTGTGATTATTTCAGAGAACGGTAGCAGAAATGCTACTTTCTAGTCTAAACAATTGATTTTTCCTTGTTACAGATGAATGGTCTCGGCCTATATTTGGTCTTACTTCAAACTACAAAGGTATGACAAGAGAAGAAAGAGAGCAGAGAGATCTAGAACAAATGCCTCAACGACGGAGAATGAACAGGTATGAGGAGTAAATATTGTTCTCATAACTCAGTTGTTTTGTAAATAAAGTCATTAAGAATCCTGCAAAGCGGGGCGCCTGGGTGGCTCGGTCGTTAAGTGTCTGCCTCCGGCTCAGGTCATGGTCCTAGGGTCCTGGGAACAAGCCCCACATCGGGCTCCCTGCTAGGCGGGAGGCCTGCTTCTCCCTCTCCCTCTCCCCATACTTGTGTTCCCTCTCTCGCTGTGTCTCTCTCTGTCAAATACATAAATAAAATCTTTAAAAAAAAAAAAAAGAATCCTGCAAAGTGATAGGATTTTGTCTTTTCTCTCAGCTTGGTATGTCTGTGTATTCATACCCTTTTAGTTTAAATGTGGTACTGTACAGTGAAGGCCCACACTCCCTCCTTTTTTGGTTTGATCTGGCGGATTGTGGTCTCTGCCACAGTTTCAGAGGTTGCTTGTGTTGTTCCAGCCAGTTGCAAGAAAAACTTTCTCAGGCCCATTTTCAGATTCTTAGGAGAAAAAAGATTGTTGCTGGTTGTTTGTATCAGCAAACCGGATACAGTTGCATCCAGGTTGGCAGGGTTATAAGTTACAAAAATGGCAGTTACTGCTCACCCATGATGAAACCTGGTATGCAAACAATCATTAAAAGAAGTCATCCTTCTACAAGATTTGGAGTAATTTTCCCAGATTCAGTGTAAAGGACCTAGTTGTGGTCCAAGTTTGATATTTCGCTTCTGTTTTTTTTTTTCTTAGTTATAAGGTTCTAACGTTCCTGGTAATTGATTACTTTTTTCACAGCACTGGCGGTCAGACACCCCGAAGAGACCTGGAAAAGGTGCTAACAGGAGAAGAGAAGTAAGATTTTTTATTAATTGTTCTTCTTAGACTTCAAATAGAAAATCTTCTGCTTGCTGCTTTAAGAAAAATGGCAAATGAAGCAATGTTATGTTTATGTTGGTGGGGGATGGTTTTTAGTTTAACATTTATTGAATATCCACAAATAAGGTGGTGCTCTGGAGGATATAAGATTTAGAAATAGTTCCTTCAGTAAAGATTGAGATGGTGGAAGATGAGTTTGAGAATATAGACGTGGGCTAGATTTTGAACGGCTTTAAATCAAGATGAGGAATTGTCACTTCTCTTTGTGATTCCGTGGAAAGTGGACATAGATGTGAAGTTCCAGATTTATTTGGAACACTGGTGCTGGTGGCATTGTGGTGTAGGGTGGGTTAGAGTGCAGAGGAGCTGAAGGTAGTGAAACTGAGGTGGTAATGGGGAAGCGGAAGGTTAGGAGACTTAGCAGGAGCAAAATTGCCAAGAGTTGGTGACTCCGTGGGCGAGGAGTTTGGCTAACGTTGAAGACACCAATCAAAATTTTACCCCAAGTAACCAAGACAGTGGTATTACCATTTGCTCAAGTGGAGAGGAAGAGTAGATTTTTTGGACATAGGTGCATTCTGCTTTGGGCATTAGTAAATGTGAGATGCCTAATGAAATAGTCCTATAAATATTATGGGTCTAAAACTTGGATTTGGGGCTAGAGACATAATAGATTTGATAGTTATCTCCACAGAAACGATTATGGAATCGAGAAAGTATAGAGTAAGAAATAAACCACACCACTGGGTGTAACCAGTGAAGGTAAGTGAGTGGGTATTGTCCTGCATGTTGGAGGAGACCCTAGAGAATGAGACCATGCTGGAGAGGGTCAGTGGCAAAGGGCATGGGCCATTGCAGAGGCTACAGAGGAGTTTGTGCAGTGAGTGTTGGCAGTCAGGCAGCACCCAGATTGCAAGAGAGAGGGAGAGGAGCTAGAGGGCGCCAGTGTTGTTGGTTTACGGATAGGTTTGATGATGGGACAGGTGGCAGCTTTAGGGGAGAATAAGTTACGAGAATTTTCTTTGGCTAGCCACTTAATTTAATCATGTATTTGAAGCTTATAGAAACTTGATATTAAGAATAGATTAAACTCGGGTGCCTGGGTGGCTCAATCAGTTAAGTGTCTGACTCCAGATTTTGGCTCAGGTCATGATCTCAGGGTTGGGAGATCGGGCTGTGCACTGGGGGTGGAGCCTGCTAAAGATTCCCCCCTCTCCCCTCCCAACTCCCTTGCTCTCTGTCACGCTGTCTCTCTCTTAAAAAAAGATTGTACTCTGTACAAGGGAATAAAAATTATTTAGAATTTTTTATCCTTCTCTCCCACTCCAGCCTTCCCCCACACAGACACACGTATACCCACTCTTCATTTACTGGTAGGGTGAATAGTTACCTAAAGGTTGAGTGATTGGAATACCCAGACATTTACAAATAGGCTTTACTTTTAAAGGATGCTAGTCTTAATTTAGTCTCAAATTTGTACATAAAAGTAACTGTATATCACACCATCAAATGCTGGCAAGGATGTTGAGAAACCTCATTCATACCTTGCTGTAGGTAAAATGATACAGCTACTCTGGAAAACAGTTTGGCAGTTGCATATAAAGTTAAACATGCAACCACCATATGACCCAGCACTTGCACTCCTGGGTATTTTTCCCAGAGAAATGAACACTTATGTTTGTGCAAAAAACCTATATATGAGTGTACAGCTTTATTCATAATAGTCCAGAACTGGAAACAACCTAGATGTCCTTAAGCAGGTGAATAGTCAAACTATGGTACATTGGTACCATAGAGTACTACTGAGCAATTAAAAGGAATAAAATATTGTTAGATGTAACAACTTGGGTGGATCCTCATGGACATTGTGTTTAGTGGATAAAGCCAGTTTCTAAAGATTATGTAGTGTATTCCATTTATATAACATTCTTGAAATGCTAAAATTACAGAAATGAAGAACAGAATTCGTAGTCACCAGGGGTTAGGGGCTGGCAGATGGGGTAGGAGGGTGGATGTGTTTTTATAAAAGGGCAATAGGAAGGACCCTTGTGGTGAATACACAAACCTGCACATGTGATAAAATTGCATAGAACTAATAAACACAGAAACACACACAAATGAATGCAGGTAGTAAAACTGGGGAAATGTAAATAAAACCGATGGACTTATATCAACATCAGTATCCTAGTTCTTGTAGGATAGTTTTGCATCTTTGACCATTGGGAGAGACACTGGCTCTCTCTTATTTCTTAAAACTACATGTGAATCTCTGATTATCTCAACTTTTAAAAAGAAGCAAAAATTATTGTATTACTTGCGTATGAAACACCACAAAAACTACTTTATGGGCATACTCAGTTTTGGGGGATCATTTTGGCTACCAGATTTTTCACCTCACAGGTGAGCCCATGAGGGACTCCACTAGGCCAGAGAAATTGGAATTTGGGGTTCTGATGTGGGAACCAGCCCTGGAAAGGAGAGAGGCTTGATTATATCTGAAGCTGAGGAGAGGCTAAAAGGACTCCTGAAAATGCAGAGGAAGTTGGTTTTGGGAGGGAAGTTGAAGAATTTTTAGAGTAATGTGAGTGATGGCGAAGTCAGCTACAGCAAGAGGGTGGATTGGGTAACCTGGGGAGGCAGAGGAAGTTTGAAATACCTGGGCAGCTGAATCAGCTGACCCAGCTGTGGTTGGCTACATAATAGCATGCTCTTCTTCCCATTCTCAGGGCTCTCAGACCTGGAGATCCTGGATTCTGTGCCCGTGCGAGGGTCCCCATGCCCTCAAACAAGGACTACGTTGTCAGACCTAAGTGGAATGTGGAAATGGAGTCATCCAGGGTAAGCAGGGAGGGAAATAGCGAGGTGGATCTCAAGTGCAAGTTACTGTTTTGTCTTTTACTTCATGTGTAATAACTCTTAACAGCTCTTGAGGTTTATCTGATTTAAAGAGAGCTGTTTTCTGGTCTCTTAGCTAGCCAGATCATTCATTGCTTGTGAGCTTTACTTCAGACTTAAAGCAACATTATCGAGCCCTTTATTTCAGCTGAATCTTGAAGCCTAGAGTGTTCTCATGCAGTCATTTTTTAGAATCATGAGAAACAGTACTCCCTGCTTCTTCAATCTACCCCTCCCTTTCTCTTCAACTGTTTTAAGTAATTCTGTTGTGAAATATTTAGGGTAAACACTTCCTCTGTCATCATTGTAAATACTACTCCGTGATCTTCATTGCTCTTCAGTAATCTTTTTTTATTCTCCATTCAAACTACTCTTTCTAGCCTGGTATTCTTAAAAAGGGCCTAAGCCGATTGGAAAAGCATAAGAGGCGATTTGCAGAACAGAAACGACTCAGCAAAGTGCACCGTGCTGTCAAGTTCAGCATTGAAGGCAACAGGATGCCCCTGTAGTCCTGGCCCTACCAGAGTGTATCCGGGAGGTATCCCCAAGGAAGCATGCTCTGTGCATGAGCTTGAATTGTCAGCAGCTAGAGTGGAAACAAGTGTGCGTGTGCTTTCTTAACCAGAAAAGGCCCGGCCCACTTACAGTTACTGAAATAATGACCTTAACAAACACTTCGTGACTTTCGAGTCCTATTGAATATTTAGAAATTGAAATGGAAGTCCCTTCCTTTATTAGTACCCCGGAAACTCATAATTAATTCCCCGATAAGCATTTTGATCTTCCTGTTACCCATTTTTATTAAAAAGGCTTTTTTAGGGTCCAGAATCATAGTGGTCTGCATTACAGGCATGTACACAAGTAATGAGTAGCTTCTTGGTGGAAGGGAGGTGACTTTTCCCTCCATTGTCAGTGGCTCATCAGTGTGCATTTGAGAGGACCCATTGCATAAAGCCTTACACTGAATATTTAAGAGATAAATTTGATTATTACATATTTAATACATGGTTGGAAATGAAAACGTTGGGACCATTCCTTAAAGCCACACTCACTCCCTGCTGTGCTCTGAGATGAATAGCTCTACCTTTGTAGCAGTGTGCTCTTGATGAGAGTCTGAGTGTGTTTCCTTCCCTTTGTCACTTCTCCATGACCCCTGCTTGGGCAGCTGTTTTCACGGACAACACTCACCTTTGTGCCAGTTCATTTTTGCTGTTAAGCTGCAATCAGAACAAAGCACACTTTCTTACTTACTGAGAATAAATGAGAGATAGAAGAGCATTACTTCAGTGCCAAGAACTTTTTCATATTTCCTTCCCCTTTTTTGTACTTTTACCCATATCTACATCCCTTGATACCCCTGCTCTTCCTCGACCGCCCCTCTTTTCTTTTTATCTTTACTTTTTTCACTGTCTTTTCCCCTCTTGCTATCCCTCTCTTAGTAGTATTTTTTCTTCCCCAGCACACTATGTTTGAGAATTGAGAACTACAGTAAGGCAGAGAAAATGTAATAAAAAACTCTCAGTGGCCAGTCTTCTTTGGAAGCCTGTGTCCTGAAGGGCATGTGTCCGTCTGCCAGTGTTACTGGTTCTGATCCCATTCTCCCAGTAGGTGATGGGCAGGTGGGAACAAGTGGCCCAGCTAGAGCAGAGAGATGACTAGCAGGAGAAGAGGGAAATTCAAGCTGCTTTCCTTTCCTTTATCCTAGCACTCCCAAGATCATAATGTGCCAGTATTTATCTAGGCCCGAGTCTAGGCATGTTTTGGGGGCTGGTGGTTTCATGTTACAGTTTAGGGTGTTGTCCTTAAACCACCTGACGCTGTTTTCCTGTTCAGGAAGAGTCCTTACGAATTCACTCAGGGCTTCCACATTGCAGACACTAATGAGTATTATTAGAAAATGTATTTTCCAGAAGAAGATTGGAGTGAGTAAATGGCTTTCAAATGAAACTCTCTTTGTTTTAAATGTCATTTTTATTTTTGAAAGTACATAAGTACATATAAAACACTATAGAATAACCCCATTCCTAAAGCCCTTCCTCGAAGTCCCCACTGTTAACAGTTTGATGTGTTAAATGTATTTCCAGTAATGCTTCAAACTTGTTTTTTTCTGTTTATAATTACAGAAAATTTTGAGATTAGAAAGAGAAATCACCCACCATTCAAAAGCAGTTTGTTACAGTTTTTGCCCTTTTTTTCCTACTGATACTTTCATAAAATTATACTGTATATAATTTTGGTTGCTTCCCCTCATTAAACCACCTTATCATTTATCATTTATAATGGCTGCATAATAGTCTATCTTGTGAATATATAATTTGTTTATTTATTCCTCTGTGGTTTCTGATTTTTCACTCCTAAATAATGCAGTAACTTACCCTACATTGTATGTTTATATGTTAATTTATTCCATGGAGTGCTTTTAAGATAACAGTAAAATGACAAATGCAATGTATGTTTTTATACAAACGTTTAAATGCAGAAAGCACAAATAAAATTAATGTCGCTTGTAATTCCACCACACCTTAATATTAACATTTTGGGATATTTCCTTTTTGTCCTTTTTATATTGTACATAAACATTACTAGTTTTGTGGTTTGGTGTTTTTGTTTTCAACTTTTATGCAAAATTGTTTTATACTTTGTTGGATTTGTGTTTTACTTAACATGATAAAAATTCATTTAAGTAAACATTCTTCAGTGACTTAATATTCTGTCAAAATACAGTTGTACCATAATTTTTTTTAAGCACACCCGTCTTGCTAATCTTTTAAGCTGTTTTGTTTTTTCACTGATAAAACAGTGCAGCATACACTTTTAATGTCCTGAGGAGGTGGTACAGAGTTGAATCAGGAGAGAGGTTATTGAATTTGGCATGTCAGGTACTATATCCTACGTGTTCTCCGATTTGGGGAAACTAGGCGTCTGCCAGCTACAGGTCTTAAAAGTTATATAAATAAGAATGGGTCAGCGTTACCTGGGTGTGTCCCTTTTGCAGAGAGGCTAGAGGGCTCACATGGTTAGGGTGCTGGGAGACATTCCTGCTGGTGTGTAAAGCTGCTGGGAGTTGGGTAATTGGAGATCTGAGCGGGTAAGGCTTCTGATGTGGACTGACTATAAGTGCTAAGAATCAGGGCACATTGTCTGAAAGGAGGTCACATGTTTAGGACTGTCCAGGAAATCTGGGGATTTGATAGGGTGATGGTAGCATAGCTGCTTCTCATCTGATCATGAATGTTTATGCTAACTCAGAGTACTAGTGCCAAGTGTTAAATTGACATGAATATTTGGACTTGGGATTGTTTTAGAAAATCTAGGGTGGGTGATCACTCTTGTTCAAGACTGACTTAGGGTTCTTTGCCCTTGTCTGAGGTGCATGCTGAGTCTAGAGGTGGGATAAGACTTGGGAGGGTTCTCAACTCAAAAGGAACGTCACCACACTGGTAACCAAACCCAGAGTGTCTCCTCCTGAGCCCTGCCTTCTTTGAGCAGTCTTGGAATTGAGCTTCACAGGTGGTTCAGTAGTAAACATCTGGGGAGAAGTAGAAAAACTCAGTCTCTTTTTAAACCACTAAACATTCTTAAAGATAGGAATCGTCAGTAACACTGTAGTCAACAAGAAGAGTTCCCCCTGGTCTTTGACGTAAGTGGCAGACCTTTTCATCATTTCTAAAGGTCAATTTCTTGGAGACTGCATCTTTTCAAGACCCATAGTCATTTCAGATTATAAAAGAAATAACCTAACAACAAACCTTTAAACATATAAGGCAAGCAGGAAGAGATAGATGCAAGAAGTAGTAAGCCCCTTGGATCAAAAGATTTCATTTACTTTTCTTTTTGTATCAGGTGTACTTATTTAACATAAATCTAATTGGTTCCAAAGTAGTAGTAATAGCTGATACTTATTTTGAGCACTGTGTGCTGGTATTTGACACTATTATCTCATTTACTTCTCCCGGCAGTCTTGAAAGGAGTACAGACCAGGGGCCTGATTTGCCCAGGGTTCTAGAACTTGCTAAGTCAAAGTGGGGATTCACCCCAAGTCTGAAACTAGAGCTTTAGCACTTAATGGGTTCACTTTACTCACCTCTCACCTCATTCATTATGCTTAAGGCTTTTTCTCAGATGACTTTCAAAGATCACTATTCTTCATGCCAGCACTGTTGGGAGGTGAATATCTCAAGTGGTCTGGTCCATGTTTGACCTTCGAAAGGGAAAAGCATATAGTCAAAATGTAATTTAATGGAATTGGGGTGATCATAGTTTAAATTTTCCCCCTTTCATCTAGGAGGTTTCTATGGACTGAGGCAGAATTTTAAAATAAGACACAGACAACTGTTAATCTATATTGAGAGAGTTTAATACGTGTACATGGCTAACACTGGTGTGTACACTTGATCTGTTGTTCCTGAGGTCACCAAAGCATATTGTGATTATTACAGAGATTGAAGCTCTTCTGGCTGTTAACTTTCAGATAAAAGAACATGAAAGACAAAACTAGATTTGTGTATTTCAATAATTTGCTCTTTAATTTTTACCCCACTCTTAGTTTCAGGGGACCTCCAAGAAGGGTATCAGTCGACTGGATAAACAAATGAGAAAGTTCACAGATATCAGGAAAAAAAGCAGATCTGCACACGCAGTGAAAATCAGCATCGAGGGCAATAAAATGCCATTGTGACCTTGCCTGGGATGTGTCCCCATCTCTAAGAAATGCGCAATGGACTCTTTGGAGAAAGATGATATTTTAAAAAATTTTTTAGTGTATCTGTAAATGGTTCTGCTTATATCAGACGTTGTCATAGGATTCGCATTTCTCTCACTTGTATTTAAAACTGTTTGTTGTGTATTTTGTACAGAAGAATACTAGTCATACTTCTATAAACTTTACACAATAAAGTTTCATTCTGGTTTTGGGGGACTGTCTCTTCATTGTCTTAGAGGATGTATTCTCAGTGGGGGTGAAAATTGGTTCTTGGTGAGGGGAAAAAAAAATCTTAGATATTTCAGGGGTTTGTGACCCTTCCATCTTCCATGTTCAGCCTTCCTGACTGTGGTATAATAAGGAATTTGGTTTCTGTTTTGGGTTCCTGACAAGGAACTTCTAAAACCCTTGGCATTTCCTGGATGATAAGAATATATTTGTGATGCTAATGAGGTGACTCTTGGTAGGCCCCTAGACAGCTTTAGAATGGGGGCTGTCACCAGAAAGATCTACCAAGTAATTCAAGGGTTGGGATTTTGGGCAGGCCTGACAGGTTGGAGTGAGGGGATTGAGTTCAGTCATGTGCCCAATGATGTAATTGGTCGTGCCTGAATAGTGAAACCCCAGTTAAAAACTCTGGACACTCAAGCTCACTGGGGCTTCCAGATTGGTGAGCACAGTGATAAGCTGAGATGATGATATGCCTTCATTCCACAAAGGGAGGGTATGGAAGCTCTGTTTCCTCCCAGAACTCACCCTTTGTCTCTTCATTTGGCTGGTCCTCCTACTTTGAGTCCTTTGTAATAAAACTAATCATAAACATAGTGCTTTCCTGAGTTCTGTCAGTCATTTTAGCAAATTCTTGAACCTAAGGGGATCATGGGAACCCCCAGATTTGTAACCAGTCAGTCAGAAGTGGTAATGGACCCACTGGCAGCTGGCATCCAAAATGGGAACAGTCTTGTGGAGGACTGAGCCCTTAAACCTGTTGAGTCCATTGCTAACCCCAGGTGGTTAGTGTCAGAATTGAATTGCAATATTCTAGTTGGGGTTGAAATGAAATAATGACAAAATCTTAATTCTTACTATTTCTCTTGTTAGGGAAATTTTAATTACTTGATTTTAATTAAATTACATTGATGTTTTCTCATGGGAAGTGTGCTATAATGAAAAAAAAAAAAAGGTGAAATACTGCCTTAGAGGAAATGTGGATGTAACTGAAAATCACTGTACCAGTTACTGATGGCAGTTGGGCAGTTGGGTTAGAGAAAATTATATTTATGGCTATACTGTTCTATTTTTGTGATACTTTAAACTTACCTTAGTCTCTGCAGATTTAATTATGAAAAATCTCCAGTTAGTCAAAATGACAAAATCCAAGAACTAATAATTCATTTTAATTATAGAAATTCTACTCACAAATTGGAATAGGGTTTTTGACAACCTTGATTTTCAAAAAAACGTGAAAATCATACTTGCCATAAAAGCCTTTAACAGCCAAAATGGCATGAAGTGTATGCACTTACTCAAAAGAATCTCTCAGAATCTCTGCATTTACTTTCTTTTTTTAAAAGATTTTATTTATTTATTAGAGAGCATGAGGTGGGGGTAGCAGAGGGAAGAGGGAGAAGCAGACTCCCTGCTGAGCCAGGGCTGAAGTGGGGGTGGGGGTGGCGAGCTACATCCTGGGACTCCGGGATCATGACCTGAGCCAAAGGCAGATGCTTAACCAACTGAGCCACCCAGGCGCCCCTGCATTTACACTCAACATGCTTAGCACAGATGGGACAGTGAGCTGTAAAAGGCAGGTGCATAAAAATGTTACCAGGTGATTACTAATCTCTAGGTGGAGGGGGAAACAATTATTTTCTACAGTCATTTTGCTTTATATAAATAGCCTTTAAAAAAGCTTGTGAGAGCAATAAAAGCACAGCCACCTATTGAAGCAGATGTTGATGACCCTGGTCATTAAAAATTCTAAACAAGAAAGGTGAGAGTTGTGCTTTTTAAAAAGGATTTAAACTTACTGATACAGCATTTTGCCATTTGATGGGGTAAGTTCCAATTATCTGATTATTTCACCCTCTGATACGGGGTAAAACGTGCCAGATAGTAAAGTGATAATCGTAAGTGAGAAATTCAAAATGATGTGGAAGGTTCTCAATACTATGTTGAAGAAAAGGTGGTTTCTATATAAATGATCCTTCGTCCATGGGTTAGAAACTCTCAAACCTGGCCTAACAGGATGGCTTTTTAAAAAATTTTTAATTTTGGAAATATTTCTAACTTAGAATTCTATGTTGCAAGAATGGTAGAATAAACTCCCATAGACCCTTTGCCTATATTTAACCAATTGTTCATATTTGTAGCATTTACTTTATACATGTGAGTAACTTGCTGACAGCTTGCCTTTTGGTCCCCAAATATTTAAGCATATTTCTCTCCACAAAGACCTTTAGTTTGTTCCAGTGTTGGTGGTGGTAACTTTGACCACTTGAATGGAATGATGCAGAATCATTTTTTTCCAGTTAAAATTAATTGTGGACTAATTTTAATTATTTTACATTAATTATAAATACATGAAATACACATAAAATTTGACATCTTAAAGGACAGTTTTTTTTTTTTTTAAAGATTTATTTATTTGAGAGAGCGAGAATGAGAGAGAGAGAGTACATGAGAGAGGGGAGGGTTAGAGGGAGAAGCAGGCTCCCTGCTGAGCAGGGAGCCCGATGCGGGACTGGAGCCCGATGCGGGACTCGATCCCGGGACTCCAGGATCATGACCTGAGCCGAAGGCAGTCGCTTAACCAACTGAGCCACCCAGGCGCCCCTTAAAGGACAGTTTTTAAGTGTACAGTTGGTGGCATTAAGTCCACTCACTTTTGTTTGCAACCATCAACTGCCTTTCCTCTACAGAAATCTTTTCATCTTAAAAAATGAAACTACTCATTGGATCGTAACTCCACATTCTCTTCCTCCTGCCCCAGCCCTGGCAGTCACCATACTACTTTGTCTCTGGTTTTGGCTACTCTGTCTCATGTAAATGAAATCATACATTGTTTATCCTTTGTGACTGGTGTATTCACTTAGCATAATGTCCTCAAGTTTTATTCATTTTGAAGCATGGGTCAGAATTTCCTTCTATTTTAAGGCTGGATAATACTGTATTATATGTATATACCATGGTTTGTTTTTTTTTTTTTTAAAGATTTTATTTATTTGACAGAGATACAGCGAGAGAGGGAACATAAGCAGCGGGAGTGGGAGAGGGAGAAGCAGGCTTCCCGCGGAGCAGGGAGCCCGATGCGGGGCTCGATCCCAGGACCCTGGGATCATGACCTGAGCCGAAGGCAGATGCTTAACGACTGAGCCACCCAGGCGCCCCTGGTTTGTTTATTCATGCATCATCTGTTGATGGATATTTGGGTTGCTTTTACCTTTTGGCTGTTGTGAAAAATGCTGCCATGAATATGGGTGTGCAAATACTTCTTTGAGACCCTGCTGTGAGTTCAAGTATATACCCAGACGTAGAATTATTGGATCATATGGCGATTCTAATTTATGGAACTGCCATGCTGTTTTCCAAAACGGCTGCACCATTTTATATTTCTACCGATAGTGCAAAGGGTTCTGATTTGTCCACAGCCACATCAGCACTTACTTATGTTTTGCTTTTTGGGTTATTTTTGGTTTTGTTCCTGTTTTTTTGATAGTAGCCATCCTAATGGGTGCAAGATGGTATGTCATTGTGGTTTTGATTTGTATGTTTCTGATGATTAGTGACATTGAACATCTTTCCATATTCTTATTAGTGCTTTTGATGCCTTCTTTGGAGAATTACCTATTCAAATATTTTGCCCATTTTTATTTATTTATTTATTTATTAAAGATTTTATTTATTTGACAGAGAGAGACACAGCGAGAGAGGGAACACAAGCAGGGGGAGTGGGAGAGGGAGAAGCAGGCTTCCCGCCAAGCAGGGTGCCCAATGCAGGGCTCGATCCCAGGACCCTGGGATCATGACCTGAGCCGAAGGCAGACGCTTAACCGACTGAGTCACCCAGGCGCCCCAAATATTTTGCCCATTTTTAAAGTAAGTTGTTGGAGTTCTGTATATATTCTGGATAATAACTAATCAGATGAATGATTTGCAGATATTTTTCCCATTTTGTGGATTGCCTTTTCACTCTTTATTCCCATTGAATGGTCTTGATACCCTTGTCAAACATCATTTGGCCATGTATACAAGGGTTTATTTCTGGGCTCACTTCCATCAGTCTATCCGGCTGTCTTTGCACTAGCATGACACTTTTAGGAACAAGAACCAAGTTTTTTATTTGTCCATTTCTTGATTTTGAAGTATTCCTGGATGACATCCTTGGCCTGAGACTCTTTGCCGTAGTCCTTAACCACCACACAACTGCAACCAACTACTTTATGGGGTTTCCCTCTCTCTTCATAGAGGCCTACCCATTCCCCTCATTTCTTGGTCATCAACCTTAATTAGATTGATTTTGGTGTTCAGCACAAAGGGCCTCCACCAATTTGACATACATAAACTCATCACAATGGGATGCAAGCACACAAAGATGGGTTTAGCGCCTGACTAAGGCTTTGGCAGCTTTGTGAACTTCATGTGCTAGGCCATTGTGGATGAGGGTGGTTTTCAGCACCTCTTGCAAAGCAGTATTAACATCCATTACACCTTCAGCAGCAATGCCTTCCTCAGCCATGGTGGTGGGCTAGGGTAGAGCCTAATCTTGAGTATACCTGAAACCCTGCCTCTGAGCAGCTTGGTGGTGGCAGGGAAAGAGCATGACACTGTTTTGACTACTATAGCTTTGTAAATTTTGAAATCCAGAATTGTGAGTCCTCCAACTTTGTTCTTTTTCAAGATTGTTTTGGCTGTTTGGGGTCCTTTGAGATTTCATATGAATTTTAGGATGGATTATTGTTTCTTCAAGAAACATCATTGGGATGTTGACAAGGACTGCATTGGTTCTATAGATCACTTTGGGTAGTATTGACATTTTAACAATATGAAGTCTTCCAGTCTATGAACACAGGATGTCTTTCTGTATAATCTCATTTATTTGAGCAACACTTCAGGGTCTATTCTATAGACATTTTCTTTGTAGTTATGGCAATTACTTCTAACATGCTAAGTTATAAATATTTTTAAATAATTTAAATCACATACAAAAACTACTTTGTAGTCTGCCTGCCTTTATGTTATTGATGTCACAAATCACTATATGTATATACAGAATATATATATTGTGTACCCACTAACATGGATTTACAGTTATTTTTTATGTTTTTCTACTTTAAATCCTGTAAAAGAAGTTACAATACTGAGTTTTATATTTGTCCATGTATTTACCTCTACTGGAAAAATTCACATTTTTGTTTGGCTTTGAGTTACTAGTATCCTTTCAACCTGGAGGACCACCTTTAGCATTTCTTGTAGCGCTTTTCTAGTGAGTGAATTTCCATAGTGTTTGTTTATCTGGCTTAATTTCTCCCTCATTTTTGAAGGATAGTTTTGCCAGATACAGAATTCTCGGTTGACAGGGGTTTTTTCTTGCATCATTTAAATTATATCATATGACTACCTCCTGGCCTGCTGAGATTGTGCCCTGGGAGCCAGAGAGAGACCCCTTACTAGTAAAATACAATTTTGGGGGAGGGCATCAGATTAACCATTGTTTCCAAATTGCCTTCTCCCTACCCACCTGCATACTACTCTTCCTCAGACAGGCAGAGATTGTCAGGCCAAGCTCCATACTGCCTCTGTTCTGGTGATGTTCCCCTCTTGTGGTAGCAGACGTCTTCCAGCCTCAGACGCACAGGTAGAGTGTAGTGTGTAGTGAAGTGAGTGTAGGTTACTTGTATATAAAAGAATTGCTGAGATGTTAGAGAAGTCCTGAGAGGTGGAATTGTCTAGTGTTGACATGAGCTAGAAATGTTACAAAAATGCATGTGATTCTGTAGCGAGTTGTCTTAAATTGGCTGATTTTGGTACCATTGAGCTCCACATGTGCATTTCATATGTTCATTGGTTTTTAAAGAAAGTGGTGGGGCACCTGGGTGGCTCATTTGTTAAGCATCTGCCTTTGACTCAGGTCATGATCCCAGGGTCCTGGAATCGAGCCCTGCATCAGGCTCCCTGCTCCGTGGGAAGCCTGCTTCTCCCCCTCTCACTCCCCCTGCTTGTGTTCCCTCTCCCACTGTGTCTCTCTCTGTCAAATAAATAGATAAAATCTTTAAAAAAAAAAGTGGTGGGCTATGTCACAGCATTACCTGTATGCCTCGTTTTAAGCAAGCTGAGTACATAAATGTAAAGATCCTACAAAAACTTGGGGGTGATAGTTTGTAAAAGGATTTACTTACAAGATTTTTAAAAAAAAATTCTTGCTGCTTTGGGGCACCTGGGTGGCACAGTTCGTTAAGTGTTCGGCTCTTGGTTTTGGCTCAGGTCCTGATCTCAGGGTTGTGAGATCAAGCCCCATGTCAGGCTCTGTGCTCAGTGCAGGGTCTGCTTGAGACTCTCTCCCTCTGCCACTTCTCTCTCTCTCTAAAATAAACCTTAAATAAAATAAAAACATTCTTGCTGCTTTAAAGCAGGATTTGAAGGAGCAACCAGTGAAAACACCACTCACTCTATGAGATGAGGGTTTGGGTCTGTGCTCCCCAGGACTAGCTCAGTTCTTACAAAGCCTGGGGCCCTGGACCTGTAGGTTCTTTCCATGGTGGAACTAGCTGCAGTTATGGGTGCACCAAGGGAGGTTCAAAGTGCATCAGGCCCTAAGACAGCTAGTTATTCCTTGGGTTTATTTGACTAGAGAGCAATGGGTGAGGCTTTAAATAAAATACTTTGTAAATGTTTTACGATGACATGTTAAAAATGCAATGGATTGAAAGTAAAGAGACAGAGTTTGGTCTCCCAACACGTCAGGATCTCTGTGGGTGAGGGAAATCAGTGCTCATGGTTTGAGAGTTGGGAGAGAAGAGGAGAGAGTTTATGCTTTCCTGCCCTTTGAGTTTGGCGAATGAGTGATTTCTTTGTAATTCTTTTTTTTTTTTTTTTGTATGTGTTTTGAGAAAGAAGTTACTTTTTTGGCTAGAGATAGTACATAAATGGAGTTCCCCGGACCAGTTCTGTGTGAGACCAGCAGAGGTCAGTAAACACTGGTCTTTTGAGGAACTTATCTGGTAAGTTGACCAATGTAGTTTTGGACAGCTGTTCCAAGCTGGTCTCTTCTGAAACCCATGTTGGGAGGAAGGACCAAATCAAAGAGGCTGTGAGCTCCCAGGGGTCAAGGACCATCTCCGTCTGATTGTCACCATTCAGTTTGTTGAGCTGACCTAACATATGGCACTTCACATTTTGACATTGATTATACTTAATTCTATGAGATGTTACTGTCTCTGTTTTACAGATGAAGATAATGATGCACAGAGATCAAGGTGCCACCCAACTGGTGAGTGGCAGAGCCAGAATTCAAGGTCAGGTCTCCTGATTTCTGATCCCTGGCCACCTTTTCAGCTGGATTTTTTCCACATGAAGTATGTGATAGTTCTTATTGTTCAGACTTTTAGTTCTTGGCTTATATTTTCTGGCCATTCCTAAGTGTTGCTATTCTGTTTTTATTGAGGAAGTCAGAAAAAACCTTGAGGTGGAAAAAACCATTCAGGGGTTTCCTAAGAAATAGTGTTGTTCAGTATGATACTTAAAAAGGGATCAAATTTGGTAGACTTTCAGCATAATCATGTTATCCTTAGAGCAGAATTCAGAATGAAATTGATCTCATATCAACCAACTTTCTTTTTAAAAAATTTTAAAACAAAACAGCAAAACCTTGTAAGTTGATCCCATAGCCTAGATGGTATTATAAGGATCATCCTGTGCATGTCTCTGCTGAAAGGGAGAGGAACCACAGCTGGGCCTCATGTCTTCGTGGTGTTCAGTTAATCACCCTATTTAGGTTTCACAAGAAGCCACCATTTATCTTTCCATAAGTGAGAAAAATGTGTTCAAAGTGAAATGACTGCCCAAAGTCACACTGTAAGTAGCAAACCACCCATGGATCCAGAGTCCATTCTTTCTGCCTCCAAAGCTTTCAGTTATGCTGTGGTGTTTTCTGGGTGAAATACCAGGATTTAAATAGATGCTTAGAGTTTTTACATTAATCCGTAGTTGTTCTTGGACCTTGTTTAAACTTGTACCATCTGAAGTGAACACCTGTGTCCATTCTTTTCCAGGTTTTGCTGTTATCACTCAAGATACCATACCTTGAATAATACATGGAAGACCTCAGGACACTGATAAGGCTAATATCCTAATGAAGGGTCTCAGAGGGTCATGGCTGGGGAAGGGCTGGGATTCAGCCATATTGCTAAATAGTTCGATGATAACCTTCTTCAGATGTTACAGTCACTGATGTTTGTTAGGGCTGAGGATCCTGGGGAAAAGTCTTGAATTCACTCCACTATTGGGTTTGATTATTGATAGGATGCATAGGCTGACATGGCCCAGGCAGAGACCCACCTGCAGAGATTGTGGGAACCCCAAGAGAAAATTCCCTGTAAGAGAAGGACCAGTCTGACAGGGCAAGCCCCTCTTCTCAAGAGGATAGAATGTTGGAGTCAAAATGAAGGTCCCGGTATGTCCTGAGCCTGTAGGTGTGAACTGAAAGCTGTGTTGATAGATGCTATAACACTGGAGTTCAAAAAGTTCTGCTGTGGAACAGCCCTGGTCATCCGTACGCAAAAGGAACACTCTCACCTCATAGCCCTGTGGAGTCCTGGAATGGCAGCTCCTCTGGCCAACCAATTTAGGGCATGGTGACAAGAGTGGTCCCCCCTCTTGGGGTGTATCTGTGGAATAATCAAGCCTGAAGCTGCAAAAGCTTGGCCTGAGCGGCCATAGCAACCCATTTAGGATCATGTGCACCCTTAGGATTCCTAGAACATTTGAGGAGGAAGGATTTTCCTTGAGGTAGGACTCCCTACATTTGCATAGATGAGCACTCAAAGCCATTGAGATTCAGATATTAATATGAAACTTCATTTGCACTCATGGCTGATTAAGGCTTGGAAAGTTTTCCTTTCTGCTACAGGATTTTTGAGACACCCAAGAAAGTAACCAACTAGTATAGCTTGTATCTTCATTAAGGACTGGTTGAACCCCACGTGGTCCATGGTCTGTACTCCACAACCCCCATAGCCACTCTGGTCTCACGTCATGCCACTCTTCCCTTCACTCACTCCACTCAGGGGCCCACTGGCCATGTGCACCCAGCTGTTCTCAGTCTGGATCACATTTTCCTGCTCTGTCTCCTCAAATATCCACCAACCTTGCTCTCTCACTTCGTCTGGTCTCTGTTCAAATGTCACCTTATTGGTGACACATTGCCTCTTTCTTATATGAGAAAGCAACACCTGCCCCTCACTTTATTTTTCCCTGAAGCACTTTGCACCATCTAACTTACTATATATTTACTTGTTTGTTATTGAGCGTACCTTCCTCATTAGAATGGGAGCTCCATGAGGGCAGGAACTCCATCCGTTTTATTTATTGATGTATCCCCAGCAACCAGAACCATGTCACATAGTACATACTCTGTAAACTTGGTGCATGAATGGCCCCTACTACCTCTGTTCTTCATTCATTAATCAATTCATTCAACAAACACTGAGCCCTATAGGTGCTGGATATGCTGGATAACAGAGGACCAAAGATGAACAAGCTAGCTTCTGTCCTTAATTAGGTCACAATGTGAGGAGGGACACAGAAAAGCAAACTTAACTAGAAATGCATTGTAGTGGGTTTATTGGGGGTGCAACTGGAGAGGATCAAGAAAAACTTCATGAAGGAGGCATGTTGAGTTGACTGCTGAGGGCGAGGATGATGGTGAACATTTATTGAGTGCTTACTGTGTGCCATCTCTCCACTAAGCAATGAATATAGTATCATTTAAGGCTGTTAACAGTTTTATGACATAAATGCTGATATTACCTTTATCTTAGGGATGCAGAAACAGGCTCAGAAAGGACCAAGGTCACAGAGCTAGTACTTGGAGCTGAGGTTCAAACTTGGCTTTTTCTGGTTCCAGATTTCAAGCTTTAACTATGTGCTGGGCAGACAAGCGGGGAAGACATTGTGAACAGAAGAAACACTATATCCCAAGGACTGAAGCTCTACCATGTGTATTCAGGTAACTGCAGAGATTCCAGGAAGTGTGAAAAGAGATGAGGTAAGATATATGACACTTAGAAGGTGGCCTTAGAGGACACAGGTGTTCATACCTGTGCCTGATTCCTTTCTCTTTCTTCCTTCCAGAGTAGCTTCCTTTTGCTCCTATGTTGGGCTTCTGAATATGCTTTGATCTGAAGGAAAAATTTCATGATTGAAGAGGGGGGGGGTCAACTATGTGGTTGTAGTATCCCTGATGGGAGATGGAGTTCTTGAGTAGGATAGTAACTTTGAGAATGAAGGGGAGACAACAGATAGGAAGATCTTCGGAGAGAGAACTGCTAGAGCTTGTTCCTCATTTGCTGCCAGAGTCAGAGAAGGAAGAGCCTGGGTGAATGGGAGGATAGGGTACCATTAATGAGGACAGAGCATCTAGGGGAAAGCCCCATGGGAGTGGTGAAGATGAAGAGTGAAGGTGGTCTGAAGTACCTGTGGCTCCCTGAGCAAGGGAGATGCCCCGTGCTGGTCTGGATGCATATGGCTGGAGTTCTGAATGGAGTCACAGAGCTGACAGACATCAGCTACTAAGTATTTCTTTAAATTGCTGCCAAGAAAGATAAGCACTAGACTTGGGGTGGAACTTCTGGGAATGCCAGATGTGAATGCTAGGAATCTTCTCGGTATTGACATCTTTGGATGGGTATTATGTTGTTTTCAGATCATTTGTTGTGACATCATCAGACACATATGTCTAAACCATTCAGGGAAGTTTTTGACATTTTCTTAGCTTAAAAAAAAGTATTTGAGAACATGAGGTCTCTTTGCACCATTTTCTTCTGTAGATGTCTGAGCAAAATGGCCGGTTGGAAGCACGTTCACTCAACCCAGCTGTTTTTTCCCAGTGGCTTCCACAGCCCCATCTGGAGTCACAGCCACAATGATCGCCCTCATCCATGAAATGGAATCAGAAGCTTGATGGAGACCCATTTCAGCCCAGCCTTTCCTCCAGCTCACAGTACTCACTAAGTGTCCAGGTGAAACACAGCCAGGCCTCCTGACCATTACCCCTGCAGGAGCCCTTCACTCCAGAATGGTAGCTAGGACAGAGCACACTGGTGGTGAGGGTCTTGGTTGCAGACCTTTGCCAAGTGCCCAGGTGCACAAAGGGCAAATCTACATGTGGGAGGATCCAGGGAATAGGGCTGAGGTAAGATGGAGAGCTCCAGCTACTCACTACCTTTATTCTCCCCTCCTTGGGCAGCACTGTCCCAAGTTCTGGTTGGGAAGGCAGAGGGGAAGAATGAATTTTACCTCAAACCACATCCCAGCTCAGGTAGCGCAGGGCCATGGTATTATTGGTGTGGGGAGGGGGTTACTCTTCATGGTGGTATTCTTTTCATCTGCTCACTCAGGGACATATTGAGATCACTTACAGTGGCAGAATGGGAATGAGAATGGAAGTGGCAAAAGAGGGTGCTTTGGGGTCACGTGATCCCAAGTCCTGTTCCCCTTCTGCCACCCATGGACTATGTGGTCTAGGGCAAAAGTCACTTCAACTCACTAAACCTTGGTTTCCTCCTCCTTGAAGGCATTGATGCCCACTGCACAGAGAGGTCATGGGGATAGAAGTGCTCAGAAGGATGCCCAGCACATAGTAGGTAGCTTAGTAGGTGAGGCTACTTCATTGTGATTATTTTTCGGTTTCCTATGTGTTTTCAATCTCACTGCTTAATTTAGCATTGGATTTGGTGATATGTGGCTTTATATTTCCTTTACCTCACCTAGGAACAGTATAAGGATTACATGCTCAGACTGCAGAGTTTGCCCAGGCCTAGCCTCAAATCCTGGCTCCTCCAGCACACTTTTTGACTTCGCGTAAGTAACTTTACTGATTAGTCCCTGTGGGGATAACGATGGCGCCTCTACTCCCCTTAGAGAGCAGTTGTTAGAAGGAAATAAGATCATGCATGGGAACTGCTTGGTACACAGTAGACACTCAAGTATTGGTATCTGTCTTGTGAATATAGCCACTCTGAGAAGGCATATACTTATTCCAAAATTGAGCACTTGCCATTGTTCAAAATATTTAGCAAATCTTGACATTATCTTCAGAGTCCTTTGAATGCCTATACTGGTGAGAAACTTTTAAGAAAGAGCAGGTTTGGGGGAAGATTGATAAAATATTCAAAGGCAAATCTGCTGGTTGACATGGCTGGTGGATTAAGATAATTATCCTTACAGTAAAAAACATTGTGTTTCTCGTATCCCGTGCCAATGCATCCAGGAGAGGCCTTCCAGCAGTGTGGGGAGCAGCTCACACAGCCTGCAGAGCCACGACTTGGTTCCTTACCCACTTGCTCCTGCGTGGTTTTCACATTATTACCGTTTTTTTAATTGGAAAGCGAAACCTGCCCATGGTTAAAAAAGAAACATTTCAAAGGGTAGGAGTGAAAAATCTCCCTACCACACAGAGGCAGTCTACAGTTTCCACTGTCTTCGGTGAGTGTATGTGGCTGTATACGGTCCCTTTCAGAACAGCAAATGGGGGCCCAGCAGGCCCACTGATCTGTACCTTTTCCTTCCCACTCACGAAGCTCTCCTGAGGGCATGACTTTCAAGGACTGCCCTCTACACAGAGGCACCAACTATTGAAGGAATGCCCAGGGAAGGCCTTTGGGGCTCCCTAGATACTTAAATAGCACCAGGGCATGTGACTGCCCCTGCTCCCTACTCTGAAATTCCCATTTGTCCACTCTCCCACTTTAAATCATTTTCCGTTCACTTCTATAGCCGGCACTAATAGTTGGATGTCTTTTGGAGGAAGAGAGAGAGAGGGAGGAGAGGAAGAGGAGAAAGAGAAAAGAAATGGAGTGGGGAGACAAGAGAGGAAAGGGGAGGGGAGGGGAGGGTCTTTTACTCATGGCTCTCTAGTGGTTATGGATTGAACTGTGTTCCCTCCAAATGCAGACGTTGATGTTCTAACCCCCAGTACCCCAGAATGTGATCTTATTTGGAAATAGGGTCATTGATGATGTAATTAGTTAAGTTAGGATTAGGTCACACTAAAGTAGGGCAGATCTCTAGTATGACTGGTGTACTCACAAAAAGGGGAAATTGGGAAACAGACACACACACAGGGAGAACACCTTGTGAAGGTGAAGACAAAGATCAAGGTCATGTTTCTATAAGCCAAGGACACCAAAGCTTGCCAGCAAAGCATCAGAAACTAGGAGAGAAGCATGAACAGAACCAACCCTGCTGACACCTTGATCTTGGATTTCCAGCCTCCAGAACTGTGAGACAAATGTCCATTGTTAAAGCTCCCCAGTTTGTGGCACTTTGTTAGGGCAGCCCTAGCTGACTAATGCTCTGGTAAAAGACAAACTGCTAGCACTCAAACCCCCCACGTCAGAAAGGAGGCCCAAGATTTAGCAGGAATGTTTGGATGCTGGTGCCGATGTCTTCCTCACCTCCAGTATTTGCTGGTCCCCATCTATTGAGTCCCCATAAGTTTTCCACTTCCCACTGGGGACCTGAGCAATAGTAACAGGTGCTAGATAAACTGAAGGCAAGACGTAAAACTGGAGGGTTCAGCCACCCCAAAATTTGCTTCCTGGAATCTCTGAACCAAACGGACCAGTAAGCGCTTACCCAGGGTCTTTTTGTGCCATCAGCTCCCAGACTCAGCCTAAAGTGCTCACCCTGGAGAGGCAACATGGGCGGCATTCTGGGGGCTTAGCAGAATGGAAGCCCACACTGGAGCAGAGCCGGTTACTGATGGAGTGAGATTCTTATGATCTGAAAAATGGAGAAAAGCTCTCTGCAAAACTGAAGCTGCAAAGTTATGAAGATGGAAATGTTATCCACAGGAGCAAGCCTAACCTGGCCCTGTGGAGTGTCACAACTCCATGAGGGAATGGCCACATACCCTGCCACTAGGTTAACTTTCCAAAGTCCCCAGCAGCGTCTCATCCCTTGCCCAGTGGGGATTAGAGGTAGGGTGGCCAGCACTCACAAAATGAGAAAATCAAAGGTCTCTTTACCAATGGCGTGAGCACAGGGCTTAAAGGAGCCAAACAGTGGGCAGCCTCAGCCTATGGCCCATATTCAGATACTCCAATTTCTGTATGGGGGATAGACCAAAGCGTCCAATGGTCTGAGCTGAGTATAATACTTCTAGAAATAGCATATGCCCTTGACAAACACTTTCCTAAGATTTATATTTTTACCACTCCTGGTTGGGGGTTAATGGGCTAACTATTTAATCAGAACTTCAGCAAAATGTGGGATGAAGACCTGACATGAACCAACCCTGTGACTGTCCTTGGCCTGTGTCCACTCATCATCCAGCATTTAGCTAAGCAGACCACCTACCACCATCTGGGGAGAAAGGCACTGCCGTCCGCCACCCACGTACTTTGCTCCACTAAAGGCACTGAGGAACAAGTCTGGATCTGCAACGGACACCTGTGGGTTTGAACTCGTCATCCCAGACTGGGCAACACGATTTGGACAATACCCAGAAGACAGATTCCTCTACTGCTGGGTGCAGATGACTGCTGACTTCAACCCCTACTCTGTTGCTGTGTCCTTTCCTTACCTAAGTTCCTGTCCTTGCCAGTGTCGACTCCACGGCCACCAGTGTATCAACACATAGTCCTAACTTATTGGCTGCTGAAGGCAGTGGGATCTATACACTTAACACAACTTGCTACGTGTTTTAAAGATAGCCAGGGACATGCAATAAAGGGCCATGTCCCTTTAATGACAGTTTACAGATTAAACAAATTGAACAAATCAGAATTTTCTAACTTACTCTCCTGACAGACTGGCTGCAAATGGGCTTTGAAATCCTTGTTTTTACTCTCATAGGATTCTGGGGCTTTAAAATGCTTTATCATGGGCAAAAACTGAGGCATAATGCATTTACATATAACTAAAATTTTAAAGCAACATGGGCCCAAGGGATGGATTATTACATTATGAGCCAAAGATAACCTCTTGTAGATTGGCCCTGTGTTGTCTAGCTTATTAATAGCAGCCTGTGACCCGTTAGCTCAAAAGCATGTGGATGCCAAACTCAGATTTTACTCTTGCAAGAGTTTTGAACATAGCTCAAATAAGCAGATTTTTAGCCATTCGCAGGCTATCTGCTTTGTATACCCCAGGAAACTACACCTAACATCTGCTAGTCATAGATAAAATAAACCCAGTAGCTATAAAAGACTGCCCTTCAGAGCACCATGTTCTAGAGACTCTCAGTGTTGCTACTGAGTGACATCATCTAAACCCACAAGCATGCTCTCTGCTCTTCCTCTTCTCCTTCTGGCTGGACTGTTTCATCCTGTGAAGGACTTCCCTCATCATGCCAACCTGTCCAGGTGTTAGCCAAATAAAGTTCACTATGTGCTACTGCCACCTGGTGGTCATATCTTTTTCTGTGCTCAACCCCCAAATTCCTCCAACTCGTGGTCTAGACAGTTACCAGGTTTATGGATCTTTTCAAATACCAGTTTGGGGTTTTATTATTTTTCTCTGTTGTTTTTCTGTTTTCTATTTAATTGGCTTCTGTTGTAATCTTTATTATTTCCTTATTCTTCTTAATTTGTATTTCATTTATCCTTCTTTAGTTTCCTAAGGTAGAACAGCAATCATAGATTTGGGATCTTTCTTCTTTTCCAATAGAGGTGTTTAGTGTTATAAAAATTTCCCTCTAAACACTGTTTCAGCTGCATCCCACAAATTTTGATATATTGTGTTTTCATTTTCATTCAAGTCAAAATACTTTCTCATTTCCTTTTGAATTAATTTATTTGACTCACATGTTATTTAGAAGTGTGGTATTTAGTTTCCAATATTTGGGAATTTTCCACATTTTTGTCATTTACTTATAATTTAACGCCATTGTAGTCAGAGAACATACTTAGTATGGTATGAATAACTTTACAGTTTTGAGTTGTTTAATGGCATAGAATAGGATCTACTAAGGTAAGCATTTTTTGTGTACTTGAATACAATGTGTATTTGCTGTGGTTGGAGGAGTGTTCCACAAATGTCAACTAGGTCAAGTAGGTTGGTAGTGTTGTTCTAGTTTTGTATATCTACTGATTTTTATTCTACTTGTTCTGTCAAATATTGAGAGGGGTATTGAAATCTCTGACTATAATTGTGGATGTGTCTATTTCTTTCTATTACATAAATTTTTGCTTCATGTATTTTGAAGCTCTATTATTAGGTGCATTAATGTTTAGGATTATTATGTCATCTTGACAAATTGGCTTTTCTCTTTGTCATTATGAAGTTGTCCTTCTTATCCCTGGTTATATTCTTTGCTTTGAAATCTACTTTGTCTGTTATTAATATAGTCACCCAATTTTCTTTTGATAATATTATTGTGGTGTGTATTTTTCCATTCTTTTACTTTTACCCTATTTGTTTCTTTGTGTTTAATTTTTTTAAATTTATTTATTTGAGAGAGAGTGAAAGCAAGAGAGATCACAGAAGGAGAGGGAGAAGCAGACTCATCGCTGAGTGGAGAGCCCAACGAGGGGTTCGATCCCAGGATTCTAGGATCATGACCTGAGCTGAAGGCAGACGCTTAACTGACTGAGCCACCCAGACGCCCCAGGTTTTTTTGTGTGTTTAAAGTAGGCCTCTTGTAGGCAATTTGAGCCTTACTTTTCATCCAATCTGACAATCTCTACCCTTTTCATTTGAATATTTAGACCTTCACATTTAATGTGATAGTTGATGTGATAAGATTTAAATCTACCATAGTGCTATTTATTTTCTAGCTATTTATCTCATCTATTCTTTTTCCTCTTTTTGGGTGTGTGGGGGACACTTGTTTTAGATTAATTGAATATAGTTTTATAATTCCACATTATCTTCTTTGTTGATTTATTAGCTATAACCCTTTTGAGGCACTTCTTTAGGATTTAGAGTATAGATTCCTAATTTATGTCAGTTTGCTGACACATGGCACTCTAACAGTATACGTCTTTTTCTCTTCCCCCAGCCTTTGTGCTATTGTTATACATTTTATTTTTACATGTTCTTAATTCCATGTATTAGTTTGGTAAGACTGCCATAACAAAGTACTTCAAGCTGAGTTACTTAAACCATAGAAATTTATCATATCACAGTTCTGGAAGCTGGAAGTCCAAGATCGAAGTGTGGACAGGGCCATATACCCTCTGAAGGTGCTAGGGAAGGATCTGGTCCAGGACTCTTTCCCAGTTTATGGTAGCTCCTTTGCTGTGGCAGCATAACTCAGTCTTCACATGTCATTCTTCCTGTGTGCATTTCTTTGTCTAAATTTCCCCTTTTTTGGGTGGCTTAGTTGGTTAAGTGTCTGCCTTTGGCTCAGGTCATGATCCCCGAGTCCAGGGATTGAGCCCCAGGTTGGGCTCCCTGCTCAACTGGGAGCCTGCTTCTCCCTCTCTCTCTGCTCCTCCCCTGCTCGTGCTCTCTCTCTTGCTCACTCTCTCAAATAAAATCTTTAAAAAATAAATAAATAAATAAATTTCCCCTTTTTATAAGGATGCCAGTTATATTGGATTAGAGACCCACCCTACTCCATCCAGTTAAGACCTCATCCTAACTTAACTAATTACTTCAGCAATGATCCTGTTTCCAGATAAGGTTACCTCTGGAGGTACTGGGGATTAGTACTTCAACATATGAATTTTTTTTTTAAGATTTTATTTATTTATTTGACAGAGAGACACAGCCAGAGAGGGAACACAAGCAGTGGGAGTGGGAGAAGCAGGTTTCCTGCCGAGCAGGGAGCCCGATGTGGGGCTCGATCCCAGGACCCTGGGATCATGACCTGAGCCGAAGGCAGACGCTTAACAACTGAGCCACCCAGGTGCCCCAACATATGAATTTTGAAGAACATAATTCTCAACCCATAATAGCACACAATATATTATTATTATACTGCTTTAAACAACTCATTATTTTTTAAAGAAACTTCAAAATAAGAAATAAAATCTTTTATACTTGCAAGTATCAGCACTTCACCTTTTTTTTTTTTTCATTTTTTTTTTTATTCTTATGTTAATCCCCATACATTACATCATTAGTTCTAGATGAAGTGTTCCATGATTCATTGTTCGTGCACAACACCCAGTGCTCCATGCAGAACGTGCCCTCGAGCACTTCACCTTTTTAATTGCCAAATAAATACTCTATTAAATGGCTGTATCACATTTTATTTATTTAAGAGTATATGGATATTTGGGTTGTTTCCACTTTTGAGCTAATTTGAATAATGTTATTATGAATATTTGTGTACAAGTTATTATGTACAAGGACATGTATTTTTATGTCTCTTGGATAGATATGTAAGAGTAGAATTTCTGGCTCATATAATTTAACTACTGAGGAACTTTTTTCTTTTTTCTTTTTTTTTTAAAGATTTTATTTATTTATTTGAGAGAGAGAGAATGAGAGAGAGCACATGAGAGGGGGGAGGGTCAGAGGGAGAAGCAGACTCCCTGCTGAGCAGGGAGCCCGATGTGGGACTCGATCCCGGGACTCCAGGATCATGACCTGAACCGAAGGCAGTCGCTTAACCAACTGAGCCACCCAGGCGCCCGAGGAACTTTTTTCTACAGTGGCTGTATAATTTCACATTCCCACCAACAATGTATGAGGGCTTCAGTTTTTCCATATCCTTGCCAACAGTTGTTACTATCTTCTTAATGCTTTTGATTTGCATTTTCCTGATAGCTAATACTATTTGAGACTTATTGACCATTTGTATATCTTCTTTGGAGAAATGTCTATTCAGATAATTTGCACATTTTTAATTGGGTTTTTTGTCTTTTTATGGAGTTATAAAAGTTCTTTATATGCTCTAGATATCAGTTGCTTATCAGATATATGATTTGCCAAAATGTTCTCCCATTCTATGAGTTATCATTTCACTTTGAAGCATAAAAGGTTTTAATTTTAATGGAATTCAGTTTATTTTTTCTTTTGTTTCTCGTGCTTTTGGTGTCATTTTGCTTTATGCGCAGCACAATATTGGGTTTTACTTTGTGATCTAATCTGAATTTTTTTCTCTTAATTGATGAATTAAATTCACTTACCTTTATTGATTTGACAGATATTTTTTGTTTTTTTATTGTAATTCTTTTGATACTAATAAAAGTTTGTGTTATCATTCTATTTGCTTCCTTTATATGAAAGCTTTATATAATACCCTTGTCTCCTCCCTTGAAAGTTCCAGTATATCTTGGATCCCACAGTTTTCTTGTTCTTATAGGATTATTTCTTGTCCTTAAAGGGTTATTTTGCAAGAGTATAGTAACTTCTTTGAGAAAAGGTCTTGGGAAGAAAACTGAGACCTGCACATCTGAAAATGACTTTAGTTTGCCTTCAAATTTGATTCATCATTTGGCAGGTTTTAGAGTTCAAGATACAAGATAATTTTCCCCCAAATTTTTGAAGATCTTGTCAATCTTTTCTAGTATCTGATGTTGCTAAAAAGAAATTTGCTTATTCCTTTAAAGGTGACCTTTTAAAAAAATCTCTCTAGAAGTTTTCTGGATTATTTGTCTCTAATCAGAAAGTTCACAAGAGTGTGTATAGGTGTGGGTCTTTTTTTTTTTTTCTGAAAGAGAGAGAAGCGAGCTTCCTGCTCAGCAGGGAGCTCAATCCCAGACTCTGGGATCATGACCTGAGCCAAAGGCAGATGCTTAACCAACTGAGCCACCCAGGTGCCCTAGGTCCTTTTCTATTCATTTGCTTGGTGCTTGAAGGGCTCTTTCAATTTGAAGACATCTCCTCAGTTCTGGGACATTTTCTTCTATTATTTCTTCAGTGACTTCCAGTCTTTCATTTTTTTTTTTTTTCTGTTCTCTCTTTCTGGTATGCCTATTAGATGCTGGACATCTGTGTTTATGCATTTTTTATTCTTATGGACATTGAGATTTCCTCAACTTTATTTTTCAACTCTTTACTCATGGTAATTATTTTTTTATTTCTAAGTTCTCTTTGTTGTCCTCTGTTTCATTTTTTACAAACAGACTTTATTTTCAAAAACCATTTTAGATTTACAGAAAAACTGAGAAGATAGTACGGACAGTTCCTGCATACTCCACACACAGTTTATTTACATCTTACATTAGTGTGGTACATTTGTTACATTTAATGAACCAATTTTGATACATTATTGTTAACTGAAGTTCATACTTTATTCAGATTTCCTTAGTTTTTTATCTAATCTCCTTTTCTGCTTCAGAATCCCATCCAGGATACATTACAGTTAGTCATCATGTCTTCTTAGGCTCCTCTTGACTATGATAGTTTCTCAAACTTCCTTTGTTTTTGATGACCTTGACAGTTTTGAGGAGTGCTGGTCAGGTGTTTGTAGACTGTTCCTGTACTGGAATTTGTCTGGTGTTTTCCTCATGGTTAGGCTGCTGTTACTGGTTTTGGGGAGGAAGGCCATGGAGGTAAAGCACCATTTTCATCACATCATATCAAGGCAACATATTATCATCTTGATCACCTGGCTGACATAGTGTATGCCATGTTTTCCACTATAAAGCTATTCCTTTCTCCCTTTTCTATAGTGTACTTTTGGGCAGGAAATCACTATCTCCAGCCCACACTTAAGGAGTGGGGAATTATGCTCCACTTCCTGAGGGTAAAGTATCTACAGAAATTATTTGGAATTTTTCTGCATAGGAGATTTGTATCCCCCATTTTTAATTTATCTAATCATTTATGTCAATGTAGACTCTCAGAGTATTTATTTTATATTTTGGGTTGTAATCCAGTACTACTTTATTTTGTTGTTCCACTGATCTGGCTTTGGCCATTGGGAGCTCTTTCAGTTGGCTCCTGTGTCCCTTTGACATTACCTCATCTGTGTGTGTGTGTGTGTGTGTGTGTGATGAGCAATTCCTTCCTTTCAGGCACTGTAAGATGCTGCAAGCTCATCTTGGATATTTCTTACTCCAGCTGTAGAATCACCCATTTCTCCAAAGATCTCTGGTTCTTGTTATTGGAGGATGGTATTAGAAACCAAGATCTGGGCATTAAGTGTGCTTGTTGCTACTGGGGTGTTGTTGCATCTAGGTCTTCTCTGCTGACAGAGCAAGGATATATGTGTGCATGTACTAACCTGTGTGTATAAACAGATCTCTAAATATTTCTGTATGTAACCATCTGTATCTGTGTTAAGCTACACATGAGTTCATACTGGTGTTCTCTACTCTATTGCCAAATGGATTATTCTAACCTTTCCTCTTCCTTATCTGTAAACTCCAAGTCTACCAGTGAGGAATCTGGCTTTCACTCCCTGTCATCCCTTTACTGTTCAATTCTAGAATATATAGAGAGCAATATCAGAATTGCTAACTCATTCACCTATAGGAAACAACTTTATCAACAAAAGTATAGTGCTTACATGCAGTCCTTTTTGCCTTTAGTCTTACAGACTCCACTCATTTCCAAAGTTATGTAGGTCAGCACCTTTACTCCAACCCCCTTCAGTGAGGTTGTTTCATACATTAGTAATACATTAGATTTTTTTGGTCACAGTCTGTATTCCATCATAGGATTTTCCCAACCTCCTAAACAATTTTTTAAATTTGCATACTGTAAAGTCCTATGGGTTTTGACAAATGAATAGTGTCATGTATCCATCATTTCAGTATTATGGTAGTAGTGTAGTTTCACAGCCCTAAAAAATCCCTTTTGCTTCATCCATTTAACCTCCTTAGTTGGACTCATACAGTAAGTAGCATTTTCAGACTGACTTATTTCAATTAGCATTTAAGGTTCATCCATATCTTTTGATGGCTTGATAGCTCATTTTCAAATATCAAAATAATATTCCATTTATGGTCATAGCACAATTTGTTTATTTGTTTACCTATTGAAGGATATCTTAGTTGTTTCTATTTTTTGGCAAATATAAATAAAGCTGCTATAAATATGTCTATGTAGGTTTTGTTTGGACATAAGTTTTCAAATCATTTGGGTAAATATCTAGGAGCACAATTGCTAGATCATGTGGTAAGGCTATGATTAGCTTTGTAAGAAACTGACAATCTACCTTCCAAAGTGGCTGCACTATTTTGCATTCCCACCAGCAATGAATGAAATTTCCTGTTGCTCCACATCCTTGATAGCATTTGGTGTGGTCAGTGCTTTGGATTCTAGCCATTCTAATAGGTGTGTAATGGTATCTCGTTGTTTTAATTTGAAATTCACTAATGGCATATATGTTCAGTACCCTTTCATATGCTTATTTGCCACTTGTATATTTTCTATGATGAGGTGTCTATTTAGATGTTTTGCCCATTTTTAAAATTGGGTCTCTATTTCATTTTTTTTTATTCTTATGTTAATCCCCATACATTACATCATTAGTTTTAGATGTAGTGTTCCATGATTCATTGTTTGTGCATAACACCCAGTGCTCCATGCAGAATGTGCCCTCCTCAATACCCACCACCAGGCTA
>NC_138371.1:99368647-99409853 GCF_054177405.1 Leptonychotes weddellii | reverse complement strand
TATATGGACCACATCTTCTTTATCCATTCATCTGTTGAAGGGCATCTCAGCTCTTTCCACAGTTTGGCTATTGCAGACATTGCTGCTATGAACATTGGGGTGCATATGGCCCTTCTTTTCACTACATCTGTGTCTTTGTGGTAAATACAGAAAATTCAACAGCATCCACTCAGTCCAGTTTGGTGGCCAGTTCTTTAGCCTTTGCTTTTTCCAACTTGGCAACGCGAGCTACTGACTTCGGACCTAAGACATTGCTTCCCCAATGGCAGTGGATCTCACCATATCTGTCATTGTAATTGGTCTTAATAACTTCCACCAGCTTAGCCAGAGCTCCTTTGTCTTCCAAGTTAGCCTTTGTGAAGGCAACAGTGCTGAAGGTCTTCTTGTGGACCAGAAACCCCAGCCTGGCCTTCCCCTTGATAATGCAGTAAGAAACCCCCATCTTATGACACAGGGCAGGCAGGAAGACAACCAGCTCAATGGGATCCACATCATGTGCAACCACTACCAGCTGAACCTTCTTGTTTTCCACCAAGGTGGTGACAGTATTAACCCTAGCTTGAAGGACAGGTGGCCTCTTAGTGAGGACATCCCTTTTGCCAGCAGCTTTCTTCTCAGTCTAGGCCAACAATCTCTGCTTCCTCTCTTGTTTTGTCTCTGGTCTGTATTTGTGGGCCGGCTTAAGCAGTTGAGTAGCCATTTAGCAGTCTAAGACCTGGGTGAACTGGTTAATCAAAGGAGGCACTTTTATTTTTTTTAATTCTATTTTTTTAAGATTTTATTTATTTGACAGAGACACAGTGAGAGAGCGAACATAAGCAGGGGGAGTGGGAGGGGGAGAAGCAGGCTTCCCACGGAGCAGGGAGACCAATGCTGGGCTCGATCCCAGGACCCCGGGATCATGACCCGAGCCGAAGGCAGACACCCAATGACTGAGCCACCCAGGTACCCCTCGAAGGAGGCACTTTTAGACATTTATAGAAAATAGCCCTTTGCCCTGCAGCCAGATGTAGCAGGGACATTTGACAATGAAGGTGAGGTAACTTTTGGGCTGGATGTCTTGTCCAATGCCAAAATTCTTGGGTCTTTTCTCAAACAGGGGCCTGACAACCTTCTTAGCCTCCTGCTCTTCAGAAAAGCAGGGGCTGGGACCACCTTCTTCCCCTTAGCCTTCTTTCCTTTTGGCATATTGGATGGCTGGAGGAGAGAGTGGTGTAATTTTAAATGAGAATGTTTTCTTAATTTCTCTTTCTGCTACCTCATTATTGGTGTATAGGAATGGAACAGATTTCTGTATATTAATTCTGTGTCCTGCAAATTTACTGAATTCATTTATCAGTTCTCATAGATTTTTGGTGGAGTCTTTAGGGTTTTCTATATATAGTATCATGTCATCTGTCATCTGCAAATAGTGACAGTTTTACTCCTTCTTTACCAATGTGGATGGATGCCTTTTATTTATTATTATTATTATTCTGATTGCTACAGCCAAGACTGCTAATACTATATTGAATAGAAGTGTTGAGTATGGACATCCTTGTCTTGTTCCTTATAGATAATAAGGTTTCAGTTATTCACCATTAATTATGTTGTTACTATGGGTTTTCATATATGGCCATTACTATGTTGAGGTATGTTCCCTCTAAACTCACTTTGTTGAGAGTTCTTTTCATGAATATATGTTGTATTTTGTCAAATGTTTCTTCTGAATTTATTGAGATGATCATACAGTTTTTATCCTTTCTCTTTGTTAATGTGATCTATCACATTGATTGATTTATGAATATTGAACCACTCTTGCAACCTGGAATAAATCCCATTTGATTGTGGTGGATGACTTTTTTAATGTATTGTTAAATTTGGTTTGTTAATATTTTGTTGAGGATTTTTGCATCTATGTTCATCAGAGATATTGGCCTGTAGTTTTCTTTTTTTGTCATGTCTTTGTCTGGTTTTCATATTAGGGTAAGGCCAGTCTCATAGAATAAATTTGGACATTTTCCTTCCTCTGCTATTTTTTTGCAATAGTTTAAGAGGAATAGGTATTAACTCTAAAAGTTGGTAGAATTCATCACTGAAGACTTCTGTTCCTGGACTTTTTTTTGTTGGGAGTTTTTTTTTAAATTACTGATTCAATTTGATTACTAGTAATTAATCTGTTCAAATTTTCTATTTCCTCCTGATTCAGTTTTGGAAGATGGTGTTTTTTTTTTTTTTTTTTTATTTTAAAGATTTTATTTATTTATTTGAGAGAGAGAGAGAATGAGAGACAGAGAGCATGAGAGGAGGAGGGTCAGAGGGAGAAGCAGACTCCCTGCCAAGCAGGGAGCCCGATGCAGGACTCAATCCCGGGACTCCAGGATCATGACTGAGCGGGAGGCAGTCGCTTAACCAACTGAGCCACCCAGGCGCCCTTGGAAGATGGTGTGTTTCTAGGAATTTATCCTTTTTTCTAGGTTGTCCAATTTGTTGGCATATGTTTTTTCATAATATTCTCATAATCTTGTGATTCTGTGGTGTCTGCTATTTCTCCTCCTTCATTTCTGATTTTGAGTTTTTTTCTTGATAAATCTTGCTAAAAGTGGATCAATTTTGTTTATCTTTTCAAAGAACCAGCTCTTGGTTTCATTGTTCTTTTTTATTGTGTTTTTAATTTTTATTTCATTATTTCTGCTCTGATCTTTATTGTTCCCTTCCTTCTGCTAGCTTTGTTTGTTCTCCTTTCCCAACTCCTTTAGGTGTTTATTTGAGATTTTTCTTGTTTTTTAGTTAGTTCTGTAATGCTATAAACTCCCCTCTTAGAACTGCTTTTGCTGGTCCAAGATATTAGACCCTTGTGTTTTTATTTTCATTTGTCTCCATGTATTTGTTGGTTTCCTCTTTGATATCTTAGTTGACACATTCATGATTTAGTAGCATGTTGTTTAGCTCCATGTTTTTGGGTTCTTTCCAAATTTTTTTGTAACTGATTTCTAGATTCATACAGTTGTGGTTGGAAAAGATGTTTGATATGATTTCAGTCTTCTTAAATGTATTGAGACTTGTTTTGTGGCCTAATGTGATCAATCCTGGGGAATGCTCCATATGTACATGAAAAGAACATATATTCTATTTGTTTTGGGTGGAATGTTCTGTATATATCTATATATATACAGATATATCTTTTTTTTTGTTGGGAGTTTTTTTTTAAATTACTATTTAAAAATTTAAAGTCTATCTAGTGTAATGTGTTATTCAAAACCACTGTTTCCTTGTTGATTTTCTGTCTGAATGATCTATCCATTGATGTAAGTGGGATGTTAAAGTCCCCTACTATTGTTGTATTACTGTTGATTTCTTCCTTTATGTCTGCTAACATTTGCTTTATGTATTAGGTGCTCTTACTTTGGATGTATAGATATTTACAATTGTTATATCCTCTTGTTGGATTGACCCTTTAATCATTATGTAGTGCCCTTCTTTGTCTCTTGCTATAGTCTTTATTTTAAAGTCTATTTTGTCTCATATAAGTATTGCTATCCCAGCCTTTTTTATTTGTATGGTATATATTTTTCTATTCCTTTATTTTCAATCTGTGTTGTGTAGGTCTGAAGTGAGTCTCTTGCAGGCAACATATAGATGACTTTTGTTTTTGTTTTTGTTTCTAGCCATTTAGTGACCCTATGACTTTTGACTTGAGCACTTATTTAGTCCTTTTATAATTAAAGTAATTATCACCATTTTGTTAATTGCTTTCTGGCTGTGTTTGTAGTTCTTCTCTGTTTCTTCTTCTGTTGCTTTCTTCCCTTGTGGCTTGATGGCTTTCTTTAGTGTTATACTTGGATTCCTTTCTTTTTATTTTTTGTGTAATTTTTTTTTAATTTGTGGTTATCATTGGGTCCATATAGAACATTATATATGTGTAACAGTCTATATTAAGTTGATGGTCCAAGTGGTTTAAGCACACTCTAAAATAACTAAATTTTTACTCCCCCATCAACATTTTATATATATGGTGTCATGTTTTTCATCTTTTTATTTTGTGTATCCCATGACTAATTTTTTGTAGATATAATTGATTTTACTATTTTTGTGTTTTAACCTCCATACTGGCTTTATAAATGATTAACCTACCACCTTACTGTATGTTTGCTTTTACCTATGAATTTTTTCCTTTCATATTTTTTTTACTTCTACTCATGGCCTTCTCTTTCCATGTAAAGAATTCCCTTTAACATTTCTTCTTGTAAGGCTGGTTTATTGTTGATGAACTTTAACTTTTGCTTGTCAGGGAAACACTTTATCTCTCCTTCTTCTTCTTTTTTTTTTTTTTTTTTGCCCCTACCCTGTTTATCTCTCCTTCTAGTCTAAACAATAACCTTGCTAGATAGAGTATTCTTGGTTGTATTTTTTTTTTTTCTGTCAGCACTTTGAATGTATCATGCCACTCCTTTCTGGCCTGCAATATCTGCTGAAAGACCAGCTGATACCAGCTTAGTTCTTGATTGAACCAGAAAGGAGAAACATTTTCTGATAGGAAAAAAATACAATCTTCAGCTGCTATGATTCCTTTTTAAATAATTATCAGCATTCTATAAAAATTATGAGACAGGAAAAAAGCAAAAATGTAACCAATAATCAAGAAGAAAGGAGCCAATATATGTAGACCCACAAATAGACCCACAATATATTAAAGAAGATAGAGAAAACAGTGGGCCAAATGGGTGAAAAGGTGGAGATTTTCTACAGAGAAATGGAATATGCAAATAAAAATCATGTGGACATTCTAGAACTGAAAACTTTGATATCTGAAATTAATAACTCATTGTACAACTTTCACAGAGATTGGACACAGAAGACAGAATTAGTGAACTTGAAGACAGATCGATAGAAATTCCTCAAATCAGCATACACAGAAAGAAAGAAATGAGGAAAGATGAGATGGCAGACTGTGACTACTCATATGAAGTCCTCTGCACCATTTGATTGTTTAACCACATGCATGATTTTTTAAAACATGTGCAATGCTCTCCTGCCTGATGAGGGGTTCTGTGGGAACTCAGTGCCCACATTGGCCCTTGTGCTCATAACATAGGGTGGTGGGAGGGGAAAGGACATAGGCTAGAAACCAGGGGACCTGGGCTTCAGGCTTAGCTCTCCCATCAACTTGCTGTGTGATCTGGGTTTGCTTGCCTTCCGAATGAGGGACAACTGATGAGTACTGTGGCCCAGTGGGCTGAAGTAACTAGCCCCCAACGTAGATTCTCTAGAGCCAAGTTAGATTTGTTACTATCCAGTTACTGCAACCCAGCTGTGGCACACATAACTTGTCTTGGGAAAGCTGCTATCACCCTGTCCTACATCTCACTTTATAATAAAAGCAGGATTCTGTGGAGACCACACAACAGTGATGTGTCAGCCTTTAGGACCCTGTGTTGCCATAGCCAGCCCCATTCAGCTCCAGCCTCTGCCAGAACCTAAGGATGCCCTCACCTGTCCTGTTAATTCCTTGCTCTGCTGAGGTATCTCCAGGACTGACATTAAGTAAGAATCCTCACCTGGAGTCAGACAAATTTGGGGGCAGATCTTCATTCTCTCCATACTTACCATGTGCATTTGGAAAGTATTTAACCTCTCTGAGCTTCAGTTTCCTCATCTGGGTAAAGTGGAAGAGCAACAGCGTGCATCTCTTAAGATCACTTAGAAGATTAAATCAAACAGTGCATATAAAGGGCCTAGAAAAATCCCTCTTTCTTAGCACAGGTCCAGAACAGAGTCTGACTTGAGAATTTCTGGGAACTAGAAAGATTATGGTGTGTTCCTACTGCCCCCATCTATAATTTAAAATAAAAATAATACTAAACCACAAAATAAGTGCAATAAATTCCATTAAAATTCTGACTTTCCCATGATGACTACATTCTTTTTTCTTAAGATTTTTATTTTTAAATAATCTCTTCATCCAACGTGGGGCTCAAATTTACAACCCCAAGCTCTAGAGTCACATGTTCTACCAACCAAGCCAACTAAATGCCCCCATGATGACTACTTTCAATGCCTTTTTTTCATTCTTTTTTTTTTTTTTAAGATTTTTTATTTATTTATTTGACAGAGAGAGACACAGCGAGAGAGGGAACACAAGCAGGGGGAGTGAGAGAGGGAGAAGCAGGCTTCCCACTGAGCAGGGAGCCTGATGCGGGGCTCGATCCCAGGACCCTGGGATCCTGACCTGAGCCGAAGGCAGACGCTTAACGACTGAGCCACCCAGACGCCCCTGCCTTTTTTTCATTCTTGACAGATCCTTTTAAAACTCACTTTTTCAACTGTTTCAGTGACCTAAGCATCTGCTTGTTTGTCCCCTAAGAGAGGACTGCAGCCCTCTGGGTGGGAACAGATGAGGAACCACCTACCATGGGGAAATACCCTGAACAGAGAGGGCAGGCACTGTCACCTGCCTGCCCTTCCATATCCATTCCTGGCCAAGCCCCATGGAGTCCCCAGAAGGGTACAGCCAGGACCAGGCCTAGCCCAGCACCTGCCAGTGGAGCCTGCCAAGGGGCAAGGCTGACGTTGACTAATGACTGACCTATTCCAAATATTGACAGAGCCCAAGTCCTGCCATTGCCCAACCATACATGATTTCCACCTGCAAATTGGCTCCATGTCACAGGGGACAGAACAGGGACTTTGAGGCCTACCACAGATTCCACCCAACTCCCCCATTAGGGACAACTTAGGGAGTCCCTCTGAGCCTCTTTCCTCCTCATCAATATGAGGAGAGTCAGCAGTTACCCCCCCCCCCCCGCCCCAGTTGCTGTGAGACAACTGTCATCACAAGGTTAACTAAGTGAGAGTGATCAATACAGCTACTCTCATCCCTGCCCTCAGCCTGCAGCCTGCCCTGAGACAGGTGGGGTTGGCAAGCCATCTCTTCCCTGGGGCCCATCTCCTTGCTCAGCCTCTCCTGGCCTCCCTTGGGATTTGGTCCACCTATTCCCGAACCTGTGCCCACCAGCTCACCAGCCCCACCATCCTGCCACCTCCCCCCATCTCTCCCTGGTCCTCTTGGCCTCAGTTTAGCTAGCAGTTTCCTATCTGTCCTTCCACCCCTGCTCTGCCTCCTGGTTAAGCTGGGTGGAGGACTCCTCAGGAAGCAGAAACCCCAACCCCTCAGCCCAGCAACCCCAGAGCAGGATTCTCTGCTCATGGCTGGCTTCCACTGGAGAACTGCACTCCCACTTTCATAGATGACTCAGCCTGTGCAGATCTCTTTCATCTCTGAAGAAGTTTTAGTTGCTGTGACCCTCAGTCCTAGACTTTGCATAGAGTAAGGACAGAAGGGGAAGGAAGAGTCACTGATACCTCCAGACACCCTGCAGATTTTTATTTTGTTTTATCCTAACAACCACTAGGGATATAGTGGATATAAACCCAAGTTCTTAGATGAGGATATGAAGGTTCAGGGTCAGGCAGCAAGCCTTAGGCACCAACTGGGAGATCTATGGCACTACATATAAAATGATCTGGGCAGCTGCTGCTGGTTTTTTTGTTGTTGTTCATTTTGAAGTATGAATTTGTTTAAGATGGGAACTGCCTGTTCTTTAAAAGTTTGGTAGAATTCACAGACACAAAACAACATGTGTCTGAGGTTTGGAAGGGAAGAAGGGATGGCTTTCAGCACCACTTCAATTTTCTTCTTGTGTTTTCAAGAATGTATCTATTTCATTTATGTTTTTGAGTTTATTAGGTTCTAGCAAAACAGTTCCTAATTCCCTCTCCTTTCTATTTTATTTTTTTTTATTGAGATATAATTGACATTTAACATTATATTAGTTTCAGGTGTACAAAATAATGATTTACTATTTGTATATATTTTAAAATGATCACCACAATAAGTCTAGTTAACATCCATCACCATATATAGTTACAAACTATAGGAGAACATTCAAGATCTACTTTCTAAAAGTGAGGAGAACATTCAAGATCTACTTTCTAAAAGTACAATTACAATACAATATTATTAACTGTAGTCACCATGTTGCACTTACATCCTCAAGACTTATTTATTTTATAGCTGGAAGTTTGTGCCTTTTGACCCCCTTCACCCATTTTTCCCACCCCCAAATCTCCTCCTCTGGCCACCACCAATCTGTATTTATGAATTTAGTTGGTTAGTTGGTTGTTTAGTTAGTTAGTTAGTTAGGTTGCATATATAAGTGAGAAACTATAGTATTTGTCTTTCTTTGTCTGACTCATGTCACTTAGCATAGTAACCTCAGGGTCCATTCATTGTTGCACAAATGGCAAGATTTCCTTTTTAAAGCTGAATAATATTCCATTTTGTGTGAGTGAGTGAGTGTGTGTGTGTGTGTGTGTGTGTGTGTCTCACATCTTTATCCATTCATCCATCGAGGTACAATGTGGTTGCTTTTAGGTCTTGGCTATTATAAATAATGCTGCAAAAAACATGGAGGTACAGATATCTTTTCAAGTTAGTGTTTTCTTTCCTTCAGATAAATACCCAGAAGTGGAATTACTGGATCATATGGTATTTCTATTTTTAATTTTTGAGGACCTCCATGATGTTTTCCACAGTGGCTGCAGCAATTTGCATTCCCACCCAACAGTACACAGGGTTCCCTTTTCTCCACATCTTTACCAATACTTATTAGTTCTTATCTTTTTGATACTAGCCATTCTAACAGGTATGAGGTGTTATCTCATTGTTGTTTTGATTTGTATTTCTCTGATGATTAGTGATGTGAGCACCTTTTCACATACCTGTTGGCTATCTGTATGTCTTCTTTGAGAAAAGGTCTATTCAGATCCTCTGCCTATTTTTAATCAGGTTGGGTTTTTTGCTGTTGAGTTGTATAAGCTCTTTATATATTTTGGCTATTAATCCCTTATCAGATATATGATTAGCAAATACTTTCTCCTATTCAGTAGTTGCCTTTTCATTTTGTTGATGATGTCCTTTTCTGTGCAGATGCTTTTTAATTTTATGTAGTCCCACTTGTTTATTTTTGGTTTTGCTACTTTTACTTTTGGTGTCAAATCCCCCAAAAAAATCATCACAGAGACTCATGTCAAGGAATTTACTTCCTATGTTTTCTTCTAGGAGTTTTATGGTTTCAGGTCTTACACTTAAGACTTTAATCCATTATGAATTAATATTTGTGTATGGTGTAAGATAGTGGTCCAGTTTCATTCTTGTGCATGTGGCTCTTCAGTTTTCCCAATACTATTTATTGAATAGATTGTCCTTTTTCCACTCTATATTCTGGCCTTCTTGTAAATTAATTGATCATGTATGTATGGGTTTATTTCTGGGCTCTCTTTTCTGTTCCATTAATCTGTTTTTATGCCATGTATGTACTGTTTTGATTACTGTAGCTTTGTAATGTAATTTGAAATCAGGAAGTGTGATATCTCCAGCTTTGTTCTTCTTCCTCAAGATTGCTTTGGCAATTCAAGGTCTTCTGTGGTTCTATACAAATTTTAGGATTGTTTTTTTCTATTTCTGTGAAAAATATAATTTGAATTTTGATAAGAATAACATTGAATCTCTACATTGCTTTGGGTAATATGGACATTCTAAAAATTTTAATTCTTTAAATCATAAGCATGGAACAGCTTCCACTTATTTGTCTTTGCTTTTTTTCATCAATGTCTTACAGTTTTTAGTGTACAGGTCTTTTGCCTCCTTGGTTATATTTATTCCTAAGAAATATTCTTTTTGGTACAATTGTAAATGGGGTTGTTCTCTTAATTTCTCTTTCTGATAGCTCACTATAGTACATAGAAATGCAACAGATTTTTGTATATTGATTTTGTATTCTGCAAATTTATAGATTCATTGATTAGTTCTAACAGTTTTCTGGTGGAGTCTTTAGGGTTTTCTATATATATCAGGTCACCTGCATATAGTGACAGTTTTACTTCTTCCTTTCCCAAATTGGATGCCTTTTATTTCTTTTTCTTACTTAATTCTGTGACTAGGACTTCCAGTATTATACAGAATGGAAGTGGGGAGAATGGACATCCTTGTCTTTTTCCTGATCTTAGAGGAAAAGCTCTCAGATTTTTATCACTGAGTGACATCGGCTGTGGGTTTGCCATATATGGCCTTTATTATGTTGAAGTACATTTTCTCCATATCCACTTTGATGAGATAGATGTTGAATTTTGTCAAATGCTTTTTTTGCATCTCTTGAGATGATCATATGATTTTGATCCTTCATTTTGCTAATGTGGTGTATCACATTGACTGATTTGCAGATGTTGAACTATCCTTACATCCCTGGAATAAATCCCACTTGATCACTGTATATGATCCTTTCAATGTATTATTGACTTTGGCTTGCTAATATTTTGTTGAAGATTTCTGCATCTATGTTCATGAGGGATACTGGCTGGTAATTTTCTTCTTTAGTGTTGTCCTTGTCTGGTTTTAGTACCAGGCTAATGCTGACCTCATAAAACGAATTTGGAAGTGTTTTCTCCTTTTCTAGTTTTTGGAAGAGTTTGAGAAAGATTGGTATTGATTCTTCTTTAAATGTTTGGTAGAATTCACTGGTGAAGACATCTAGTCCTGAACTTTTCTTTATTGGGAGGCTTTTGATTATTGATTCAATCTTCTTACCAGTAGTTGTTATGTTCAGACTTTCTATTTCTTCATGATTTAGTCTTTGTAAGTTGTATGTTTTTAGGAATTTATCCATTTCTTGTAGATGTCCAATTTGGTGGCATCTAATAGTTCACAGTAGTCTCTCATCCTTTGTATTTCTTTGGTAACCATTGTAACATCTCTTCTTTCATTTCTATTTTTATTTATTTGATTCCTCTCTTTTTCTTTGGCAGTCTAGCTAAGTATTTGTTGAATTTATCTTTTCAAAGAAATAGTTCTTAGTTTCATTGATCTTTTCTATTGTCTTTTTAATCTCTATTTCATTTATTTCCTCTCTGATAACATATTGCCTTTCTTCTACTAACTTTGGGCTTTGTTCTTTTTCTAGTTTTTAAGGTGTGAAGTTAGGTTGGTTGAGATCTTTCTTGTTTGTTGAAGTAGGCATTTATCACTATGAACTTCCCTCTTAGAACTGTTTTTGCTACATTCCATAAGTTTGGTATGTTGTCTTTCCATTTTCATTTGAGTCAAGGTATTTTTTTTTCTTTCTCTTTTGATTTCTTCTTTGACCCCTTGGTTGTTCAAAAGCATATTGTTTAATATCCACATTTTTGTGAATTTTCCAGAGTTCTTTTTGTAATTGATTTCTAGTCTCATACCATTGTGGTCAAAAAAGATGCTTAATATGATTTCAATCTTCTTAAATTTATTAAGACTTGTTTTGCATCCTAACATGTGATCTATCCTACACTTGAGCACTTGAGAAGACTGTGTATTCTGTTGCATTTGGATAGAATGTTTTATATGTCTGTTAAATCCACCTTGTCTAACATTTCATTTAAGGCCAATGTTTTCTTAATGATATTCTATCTGGAGGATCTATCACATTGATGAAAGTGGGGTATTAAAGTTCCCTACTATTATTGCATTATTTCTCTCTTTAGGTTTGTTAATGTTTACTTTATATATTTAGGTGCTCTGATGTTGGTGAAGGGATAAATATTTACAGATGTTTATCCTCTTGTTGGATTGACCCCTTTATTTTTATGTAATGACATTTTTTGTCTCTTATTAGTTTTTGTCTTAAAGTCTATTTGTTTGATATAAGTGTAGCTGCCTCACCTTTCTTTTGGTTTCCATTTGTATAGAATATATCTTTCCATCTCTTCATTTTTAGTCTGTGTGTGTGTATCCTTAAAGCTGACATGAATTTCTTGTAGGCAGCATGTAGATGGATCTTGTTTTTTTTTATTCCATTCAGTCACTCTATATCTTTTTATTGGAAAATTTAGTTCATTTATATTTAAAGCAGTTATTGAAAGTTATGTACTTATTTCCATTTTGTTAATTGTTTTCTGACTGTTTTGTAATTCCTTTGTTCCTTTCTTCTTCTGCTGCTCTTTTCTTTTGTAATTTGATGATTTTCTGTAGTGGTATGTTAGAGTCTTTTCTCTTTATTTTTTGTGTATCTACTGTAGGTTTTGTGGGTACCATAAGGCTTACATAAAACAAGTTATATTTGTAACAACCTATTTTAAGTTGATAACAACTTAAAGTTGAATGCATTCTAAAGCCCTACATTTTTACTCACCCACCTACCACATTTTATGTTTGGGGTGGGCACAATCTATATCTTTTTTTATCTTGTGTGTCCATTAAATAATTATTGAAGTTGTATTTTTACTGCTTCTGTCTTTTAACCTTTATACTAGCATGATAAGTGATTAATTCTCCACTTTTACAACATTATTCTAAATTTTATCATATATTTACCTTTACCAGTGAGATTTTTACATTCATATGTTTTCCTAATGTTTCACTAATTAGTGCCCTTTTGTTTCAGGTTAAAGAAGTCCCTTTCACTTCAAAAATGTCCCTGTAAGTCTGCTTTAATGGTGATGAATTCCTTTAGCTTTTGCATATCTGGAAAACTCTTTATCTCTCCTTTAATTCTGAGGACAGCTTTACCAGATAGAGTATTCTTAGTTGGCAATTTTTAACTTTCAACACTTTGAATATATCATGCCATTCCTTTCTGGCCTGCAAAGTTTCTGGTGAAAAATCGGCTGATAGCTTTTTGGGGGCTCCCTTATACTTAACAAGTTGTTTTTCTCTTGTTGCTTTTAAGATTCTGTCATTAACTTTCAACACTTTAATTGTAATATATTTTGGTGTGAGTCTCTTTGGGTTTATTTTTTTTCACACCTCTAGGCTTCCTAGATCTGGATGTCTGTTTCCTTTCCCAGGCTGGGAAAGTTTTTAGCTATTTTTTCACATATGTTTTCTGACTCAATCGCTCTCTTCTTCTAGGACACCTATAATGCAAATGTTGATTCACTTGATGTTGTTCCATAGGTCCCTTAAGCTATCTTTGCTCTTTTTCATTCTTTTTTCTTTTTCCTGTTCTGATTATATGAGTTCCTTACCCCGTCTTTGATTTCACTGATCCTTTATTCTGCATCATCCAGTCTACAGTTGAGCCCCTGTAGGCTATTTTTCAGGTCAGTTATTGTATCCTTTAGCTCTGTGACTTCTGTTTGGTACTTTAAAAAAAATTTCTGTCTCTTCTTCCATTTTTTGTCCCCAAGTTCAGTAAGCATCTTTATGAACATTATTTTGAATTCTATCAGATGAGTCACTTATCTCCATTTCATTAATCTATTTTTCTGAGGTTTTATCTTGTTCTTTTTTTGGAATATATTCCTGTGTTTCTTCATTTTACTCCACTCTTTGCTGTTTTTTATGCATTAAATATAAGAGCAACCTCTCCCAGCTTTGAAGGGGTGGCTTGGTGTGGGAGATAAATCTTATCATTTGACCCTGCCCTAGATCTTAGTTGTCTCTCAAACCCCTGTAATTTTCTAAGCAGCCTATTTTATTTTTTAGTGTGTCCCAGTAGTTGAGGGTGTGCCAAGACTGTCAATGTCCCAAAGGGAAGGATCTCAGTCAGCACCTAGATTCAGGTTGTTGGAAACCAGACCCTCGGGCAGCAACTTTTAAAGTATGCAAATATACCTTTTTCAGGGGAAGACAGGGAGATGGACATTTCTATCTGCTTCCTTTGTGCTGAGCCCTGGGGTGATAGCCAGTTAAAAGCTTTTTTTTTTGCTTTTTTTTTTTTTTTTGCTACTCTCCCACTGAACCCATGAGCACAAGCCCCATTGGCCACCAGAGCCAGGCTACCAAGGGATATATCCTCTGGGTAGCAGACACAAAAGTCAGGGCACCAGACTTGTACACACTTTCCTTTCTCAAAGACATGTACAACCCAGGGCTGAGCAGAGGGAGAACATGAAGATGGCATGCACTGGCTTCCTTTGTCTCTGGAGAGGATTGCAATCAGCCCCTAGAAGTGTGTTTAATTAGAAGCCTGCCCTCAGACCACAGCCATAAAAATAAGCAATTAGGCCTCTCACAGGTACCAACAACCCAGAATGAGCCAGAGGGAGAGCAAAAAGGTGGTACCCACCAGCCTCCATCCCTAGAGAGCACCTCAGTAGGTTCCTAGATATGTGCCAAACCAGAAGCCTGCTTTTACGCTGAAGCTTTGAGATGAGTAAATGGGCCTCTTTCACAGAAAGACTGGGGGTATATTTCAGTCTGCTGTCTCTGAGCTGTGCCCTGGGGGAGGTAAGTAGCGAAGAACTGTCTCCCACTTTGTTACAGTCCTGTAGGACCTGTGAGCATAAGGCCCATTGGCCATCAGAGCCACATGATCTAGAGGTGTCCTCTGGGTAGCAGCTGCAAAAATCAAGGTGCCAGATGAGGGTACAAGCTCCTTTCAGGGAGATACTGGTGAGCTGGAGCAAGGCAGAAGGAAAGTGCAAAGATGGTGCCCATTGGCCTCTGTCTTTGGAGAGTAATTCAGCAGACCCCTAGGCATGTGTTTAATTAGACATCTGCCTCTCAGGCCAGTGCTTTACGATAAGCAAACAATCCTCTTTCACAGAAAGTCTGGGCACTTTTCATTCAGCTGCCTTTGTGTTGGGCTCTGGGGTAGATGAATTTGTGCATGGGAGCCTTTTTAGGAACTGTTTCTCAGTTTGCTATAGCCTTGTGGGTCTTATGGACACAAGCCCCATTGGCTTTCAAAGGTAGATGTTTTGGGGGCTCATCTCTCAGGTGTAGGTCTTAAAAGTTGGGATGCCTGGTGTGGAGTTCAGACTCTTCTCTCCTCAGGGAGAAGCTCAGGGTTTTGCATTCCCTCCCAGTTGTGGGTTGCAGCACCAGGGGTGGGGTTTATGGCAAGACTGTGTCTCAGCGTCTCCTACCCACTTCGATGTGAATTTTTTTCTTATTTGGCTGATGTGTAGGAGTCACTCAGCTAGCTTTTGGTCTGTTTTGTGTGTATGTGTTTATTTTTCCCCCCAGAGGAAATTGTTCCATATGTAGCTGTAGATTCAATGCATATATGGGTAGGAGTGAGTTCAATATCCTTCTCCATTGCTGTCTTGAACTGGAACCGCAGATAGGCTCTCTTCATTCTTATCTTTTTGATCTGCACTTCCCACTTTTACCCTTGCTAGAAGTAATTTTTCAGTGCACCAGTTTTAGTTTTGTTTCTCATCTCCAGTTCACCATTTCCCTTTCTGTTATTACACTGATTTCTGCTCCTTTATCTTTATAGTTCCTTCCTTCTTGTTCCTTTGGGTTTATGTTACTTTTCACAGCTTCTTAAGTAGAATTCTTGTGTCACTTGCTGTATATATTAGTTTGCTACTGTAACAAAGTACCACAAACTGGGCAGCCTAAACACAGAAATCTATTGTCTCACAGTTCTAGGGGCTAGAAGTCCAAGATCAAAGTGTCAGCAGCGTTGGTTCCTTCTGTTGGCTGTGAGGAAAATCTGTTCTATGCTTCTCCCCTAGCTTCTGGTGGCTTGATGACAATCTTTGGAGTTCCTTGGCCTGTAGGCACATCACCCCAATGTCTGACTTTATGTTCACCTAGCATTCTCCCTATGTGTTCACATTGTTTTCCCTCTTGGTGTGTCTATATTCAAATTTCCCCCTTTTTAGGAACACCAGTCATATTAGGGGTCCGTCCTACTCCTGTATTGCCTCACCTTAGCTAATTACATCTGCAATAACCCTATTTCCAAATAAGGTTACCCTCTGAGGTTCTGGGGAATTAAGATTTCAACAGTTGAATTCCAGTGAGGGGTGGCACAGTTCAACCTTTTGCTGATGGTTAATTTTATGTGTCAAGTTAGCAGGACTATAGTGCCCAGATATTTAGTAAACATTATTCTGAATGTTTTCTTTGAAGAGCACTTTTAGGGGCACCTGGGTGGCTCAGTTGGTTAAGTGTCTGCCTCTGGCTCAGGTCATGATCCCAGGGTCCTGGGATTGAGCTCCACATCGGGCTCCCTGTTCAGCGGGGAGTCTGCTTTTCCCTCTGCCTGCCTCTCTCCCTGCTTGTGCTCTCTTTGTCAAATAAATAAATAAAATCTTTGAAGAGCACTTTTAGATGAGAATAATGTTTAAATTGGTAGACTGAGTAAAGCAGATTACCCTCCATAATGTGGGTCAGCCTCATTCAATCAGCTGAAGGCCTTAATAGGACAAAGACTGACCTCCCCTGTGCAAGAAGGAATTCTGCCAGCAGATTATCTTTGGATTAGAACTGCAATTCTCCCCTGAGTCTCCATCCTGGCAGTCTATCCCATCGGATTTTGGACTGGCCAGGCCTTCATAATCACACAAGTCAATTTGTTAAAATCAATTAGTCAATCAATCTCTCTCTCTCCATCTCTCTCTGTCTTTCTCTCTTTCTCCATCTCTCTCTCTCTCCTGTCTCTCTCTCCCTTCCTCTCTCTTGGGCTATGAAGGATATATATAATATATATTATAATATTATATATTATATAATTATATATGTGTATTATATATAATATGTATTATAATTATTATATATATATATCCTTGCTGTTAACTTTTGTTTCTTGATAAGTATGTTTAAAGATAAAATTTCCCTCTATGCCTTGCTTTAGCTGTGTCTCACAATTTGACATTTGTCTTACTATTTCTTAAGTTTTCTTATGATTTTTTACTAATATGTTACTTTGAAAACATAAGAGATTTTAAAACATTTTTTTGTTAATTTATATTTGCATTGCCTTTTGGCTAGAGGATATGTTCTGGATCATATTGAGCCCTTGGAATTTATTCAGGTTTCCTTCATGGCCCAGTATATTTTTATAAATGTTCCTAGTATGCTAAAAAAGAATCACTCAAGCTTACTAATTTTATTGTCCAGATATTCTATTTGCTACTTGTTTTTTAGATCTGTTTGATTTATTGGTTTCTGAGAGAGTTTTTAAAATCTGCAATATAATTGTTTATTTCTCCTTGCACTTCTGTCAATTGTTAGTTTATATATTTTGAGGTTATATTTTTAGAGGCACATATGATGATTACATGATTGATTCTTTCATCAGTATTTAATATCCATCTTTGTTGTTTATGATTTCCATTTTATCTATTATTAAAATCACTGTCTTAGCTTTCTTTTCATTCAAGATGATGTGGAATTTCTAGTATTATTTATTTTCAATATTTCAGTGTTTTTGTTTTTAGGGTGTGTGTAAATAATATATGGCCAGATTGATTTTTTAATTCTGAGAGTTCTCCCTTTTCTTTTTTTTAAATTTTATTTAGTGATTCATCACTTACATACAACACCCAGTGCTCATCATAACAAGTGCCCTCCTTAATACCCATCACCCATTTAGCCCACCCGCTACCCACCTCCCTCCACCAACCCTCAGTTTATTCTTTATCTTTAAGGGTCTCTTATGGTTTGCTTCCCTCTCTCTCTCTCTCTCTCTTTTCCTTCCCACATGTTCATCTGCTTTGTTTCTTAAGTTCCACATATGACTGAAATCATATGGTGTTTGTCTTTCTATGACTGACTTATTTCACTTAGCATAATACACTCTAGCTCCATCCATGTCATTGCAAATGGCAAGATTTCATTCTTTTGATGGCCAAGTAATATTCCATTTTATTCCATTCCATTCCATGTTTTTATATATATATAAACCACATCTTCTTTATCCATTTGTCATCAATTGATGGACATTTGGGCTCTTTCCATAGTTTGGCTATTGTTGATAATACTTCTATAAATATTAGAGTGCATGTACCCCTTCAAATCTGTATTCTTGTATCCTTTGGGTAAATACCTAATAGTGCAATTGCTGGATCTCAGGGTTGTTCTAGTTTTAGCTTTTTGAGGAACTTTCATACTGTTTTCTAGAGTGGCTGTACCAGTTTGTATTCCTACCAACAATGTAAGAGGGTTCCTCTTTCTCTACATCCTCGCCAACATCTGTTGTTTCCTGTGTTGTTAACTTTAGCCATTCTGACAGGTGTGAGGTGGTACCTCATTGTGGCTTTGATGTGTATTGCTCTGATGATAAGTGATAATGAGCATTTTTTCATGTGTCTGTTGACCATTTGTATGTCTTCTTTGGAAAAATGTCTATTCATGTCTTCTGCCCATTTTTAAACTGGATTATTTGTTTTTTGGGGAGTTGAGTTTGATAAATTCTTTATAGATTTTGGCTACTAACCTTTTATCAGATATGTCATTTGCAAATATCTTCTCCCATAGGCCCAGTATAGTTGGTTGACTGTTTCCTTCACTGTACAGTTTAGTTTAGTTGATTGTTTCCTTCACTGTGCAGAAGCTTTTTATCTTGATGAAGTCCCAATAGTTCATTTTTGCTTTTGTTTCCCTTGCCTCCAGTGACGTGTCTAGTAAGAACCTGCTATGGCTGAGGTCAAAGAGGTTGTTGCCTGTGTTCTCCTCTAGGATTTTGATGGCTTCCTATCTCATATTTAGGTCCTTCATTTATTTTGAATTTATTTTTGTATATGGTGTAATAAAGTGGTCCAGTTTCATTCTTCTGCATGTTGCTGACCAGTTTTCCCAACACCATTTGTGGAAGAGACTTTTTTCCATTGAATATTCTTTCCTGCTTTGTCCAATATTAGTTGACCATGTAGTTGTGGGTCCATTTCTGGGTTTTCTATTCTGTTTCCTTGATCTATGTGTCTGTTTTTGTGCCAGTACCATACCGTCTTGATAACTACAGCTTTGTAATAAAGCTTTAAATCCAGAATTGTGATGCCTCCAGCTTTGCTTTTCTTTTCAGAATTGCTTTGGCTATTCAGGGTCTTTTGGTTCCATACAAATTTTAGGATTATGTGTTCTAGCTCTGTGAAAAATGTTGGTAGTATTTTGACAGGGATTGCACTAAATGTGTAGATTGCTTTGGGGAGTATAGACATTTTAACAATGTTTCTTCTTCCAATCCATGTGCTTCTCCATTTCTTTGTGCCCTCTTCAATTTCTTTCATAAGTGTTCTCTAGTTTTCAGAGTTCAGATATTTTACATCTTTGGTTAAGTTTATTCCTAGGTATCTTCTGGTTCTTGGTGTAATGGTAAATGGGACCGATTCCTTGATTTCTCTTTCTGCTGCTTCATTATTAGTGAATACAAATGCAACAGATTTCTGTGCATTGGTTTTATATCCTGTGAATTTGCTGAATTCATTTATTAGTTATAGCAATTTTTTGGTGGAGTTTGTTGGGTTTCTACATGGAGTAACATGTTGTCTGTAAATAGTGGAACTTAGACTTCTTCCTTGTTGACTTGGATACCTTTTGTTTCTTTTTGTTGTCTGCTGAGGCTAAGACTTCCAGTACTGTGTTAAAAAGTAATGGTGAAAGTGGCCCTCAGCTTTTCCCCATTGAGGATGATAATAGTTGTGGGTCTTTCATATATGGCCTGTATGATGTTGAGGTATGTTCCATCTATCCCTACTTTTTTGAAGGTTTTTATCAAGAATGGCTACTGTATATTGTCAAATGATGTTTCTGCATCTATTGAGAGGATCATATAGTTCTTATCCTTTCTTTTAGTAATGTGGTATATCACATTGATTGATTTGTGAATATTGAACCACACCTGCAGCCAGGAATAAGTCCCACTTGATCGTGGTGAATAATTCTTTTAATGTACTGTTGGATTCGATTTGCTAGTATCCTGTTGAGAATTTTTGCACCCATGTTCATCAGGAACATTGGGCTGTAATTCTCCTTTTCAGTGGGGTCTTTGTCTGATTTTGGAATCAAGGTAATGCTGGCCTTGTAGAAGGAGATTGGAAGTTTTCCGTCCATTTCTTTCTTTCTTCTTCTTTTTTTTAGAACAGTTCAAGAAGAGTAGGTAGTAATTCTTTGACTGTTTGGTGGAATTCCCCTGGGAAGCCATCTGGCCCTGGACTTTTGTTTTTTTGGGAGTTTTTTGATTACTGATTCAATTTCTTTGCTGGCTTTGGGTCTGTTCAAATGTTCTATATCTTCCTGTTTCAGATTTGGTAGTTTGTATGTTTCTAAGAATTTGTCCATTTCTTCCAGATTGCTCAGTTTATTGGCTGTAATTTTTCATAATATTCTCTTGTAATTGTTTGTATTTTTGTGGTGTTGGTTGTGATCTGTCTCTTTGATTTGTGATTTTATTTATTTGGGTCCCTTCTCTTTTCTTTTTTATAAGTCTGGCTAGGGGTTTATCAATTTTATTAATTCTTTCAAAGAACCAACTCCTGGTTTTGTTGATCTGTTCTGGTTTTGTTTGTTTGTTTATATATCATTTATTTCTGCTCTAATCTTAATTATTTCCCCTCTTCTGCTGGCTTTAGGCTTTATTTGCTGTTCCTTTTCCAGTTCTTTTAGGTGTATAGGTTGTATATTTGAGACTTTTCTTGCTTCTTGAGTTAGGCCTATATTGCAAAATACTTCCCTCTTAGGACCGTCCTTGCTGCATCCTAAAGGTTTTGGACTGTCATATTTTCATTTTCATCTGCTTCAATACATTTTTAAAAAATTTCTTCTTTAATTTGCTGGTTGATTATTTGACAGAGAGAGACACAGTGAAAGAGGGAACACAAGCAGGGGGAGTGGGAGAGGGAGAAGCAGGCTTCCCGTGGAGCAGGGAGCCCGATGTGGGACTCAATCCCAGGACCCTGGGATCATGACCCGAGCCGAAGGTAGACGCCTAATGACTGAGCCACCCAGGTGCCCCAACCCATTCATTCTTTAGTAGGATTTTCTTTAACCTCCGTGTATTTGCGGTCTTTCCAAATTTTTTCTTGTGGTTGACTTCAAGTTTCAAAATGCTGTGGTTGAAAATATGCATGGTATGATCTCAATCTTTTTGTATTGTTGAAGGCTGATTTGTGACCCAGTATGTGATCTATTCTGGAGAATGTTCCGTGTGCACTTGAAAAGAATGTTTATTCTGCTGCTTTAGGATGAAATGTTCTGAATATATCTGTTAAGTCCATCTGGTCCATGTAACTTCTCTCTTTTAATTGGTAAGTTTAACCTAATTATATTTATTATTATTTCCATCTTATTCCATAGTTTCCATTAACTATACTTTCTTCTTGTCTCATTTTGTAGTTTATGTCCATTTTGATTTACTTTTTGTATAAGGTGTGAGACTTAGATTGGGTTTCATTTTTGGCCTACAGATGCCCAATGGTACCAGCTTCATGGGTTGAAAATCTCTCCTTCCTCCATTGAATTGCTTTTGCAGCTTTGTAAAAAATCAGATGGCCATAGTTGTGTGTTTAATTTATATCTAAGTACTTCATTTTCTTTAGGGTGGTTGGAAGTGGTATTGTGTTTTTAATTTTGATTTGCACATGTTCATTGTTATATAGGAATGAAATGTATATATGTGGGCTCCTTATTTATTTTTATTCTCCTTCTTTGTTTTCTGTTGGACAGATCAAGTTTTCTTGTGTGTGTTTAAAAGATGTATCTTTGTTCTTGTTTTGTTTGCCTTTAGGACCATTTCCAGAGACTTTAAATATTTGTTTTTATAATTTTCACTAGTTTCACTAGGGAGCAGGTCAGTAGATCTCCTCATGCTGTCATACCAGAGTTTTCTCACCCATGCTAGTTAACTGTCTTTACAGGAAGCTCACCTGGTGCAAAGACATCCAGCATGCTGTCACTCTCTCAATCCATTATGTCCCACTGCAAGTGTCAGGGACTCTGGCCCAATGCACTAATGGGGAGGTGGTTCCAACCCTGGACCTGACTTCCTCCCAGTTCCTAGCTGTCCCATCTATGCTTTTCCTGGGTCTGTTAGGAGATGAATTTGGCAGGCTCCTTCTCAGGCACACCTCTTCTCTTGTGGTTGCACATAGATAACTCCATGGGTCCTGGTAGCTCTCTGGTCTGTAATTAGCAGCTGTGGTTCTGACAAGCTGGGTATAATCCCAAGTCAGGGCCTCCTTCACTATTAACTCACTTGTGCTATCCTTTCTGAGATTGCTGGTCTTCATTCTCATTGGTCCTGACGCTTGGAACTAGCACCTATCCAAGCAGAAATGGCCCTTAAAGACCATCTGGTCTAGTGGCTTTTAACCCCAGTCACACTTTTAAATGACCTAGGGAGTTTTTAAAATACCAATGTCTGGGTCCCCTACTCTAAAACAGTTAAACCAGAGTCTCTGAGGGTGCAACTGGAGGTAGATGTTTGTGAAAGTTCCCCAGGGGGTTCAAATGTATAGATAGGATTGAGAACCACTGCTTTCATTTAATCCCTTTATTTTACTGATGCCCAGAGAAGAGAATGACTTGGCCAAGGCCACACAGAGTTAGATGACTTGTATGACTTTCAGCTAATTGTCTCAGCTTGTCTCACCTCTATCCCTTTTTATCAGGTATATCCTTACTTCTTTCTCTGTCTCATCTAGTTATGCCTAGAAGGCTGGGTCAAGACAGAACTTCTTGCTTACTGCTGTTCACGGTTGTGTGACATTGTCCTTAAACAGCTTCCCCAACTAAACTGTGAGCTCATGCTGAGCTGAACCAACACCTTCTTGGTCTCTGGCTACTTCCTCCACTGGACTGATAATGGCCTCTATACCCAGCAGGTGCTCAACACAGCTGCCCTCCAAGAACAGACAGGGGCACAGCGGTTTGGGAGTTAGACCTAGACTTGGAATCCTGGTTCTACCATGTAAACACTCCTGAACTTCAGTTTCCTCCTCTGTAATATGAGCTCAAAACCTCTCCCTTCATTGTTGGGTTTGCCGTAAAGCTCTGGCCTCCATATCTCTGTTTCGTGTAGGCTCCTTCCAAGACCCTGGGAGGAGCTCTCACAGTTTTATAGGCACATTTTTTATTCTTTTTCGTATAGAGAGGCCCCTCCAAATGTTATCGGCCTCAGACTTCACCGAACTTGGACCTACTCTTCCCCACCCCACAGAGTTGTTTCGGAAGTTAAATAAGATTGTGTTCATAAAGTGTGAGAAATGCAGTAGATGCTCCACAAACGTTACTTCCCTCCAGAACAGCGCAGAAAAGGGACACAAAGACAGACAGAACTGTAGCTGGTGTGCATGTTACATGTCCCCTTTAATGTCTCAAATATTGCCATTCAGCAATCCAGCCGCCATTCCACGAGTGGCCTCTGGGGTTCGGACACAAGCCTGAGGGATGCTAAGGTACCTGGTTCTCAGGGGAGGCCTCCTCAGCTCTAATGTGGCCGTGGATCCAGTCAAGGTAGCGGCTGACTTTAGTGTATATGCCGTAATTGTGGAGGCGCCCGCAGCCCTCGCCCCAGCTCACCAGGCCCACCAGGAACCAGGTGCCACGGAAGGATACAACCATAGGCCCCCCACTGTCACCCTCACAGGCATCCCGTGAGTCCCCGAGGATGCCCGCGCACAGCATGTTCTCAGAGATCATGTTGTGCATGGCCTGGATGCACTCGTTGTGCGGGGCCACGGGGATATTGATGAAGTTGAGGACGAAGGTACGGTTTCTTTTGGTCTCGCTGCGATAGCCCCAGCCGGTCACCACGGTCTCCTGGCCCACCTGGGTGAGTTCGCGCTCTGCAAGGCCACTGTCTGGGAGGCAGATGGGCACAATGGTCTGTGAGAGGATAGCGGGCTGGGCCAGGCGGAGCAGAGCGATGTCATTGTCCGTGGTGCTTTTGCTGTAGTTGGGGTGCACGAGGATCTCCTTGATGTCCACATCCATCTCCCACTTCTCCCAGCGCCGCAGGTCATACTCCCCTGTGGGGCAGAGGAGCGGTTAGAGTGCTTTGGGGCAGCCATTGGGTCCACACCGGGAGTGGTCGCTGTGTCTCCCAGGCACTGTCACGAGTGCCATAAGTCTGTGCCTCAGATCCCTGCCAGTGGTAACGGCTGTGGTGTCAGGCCTAAGGGGGCCGAATGCTGGTTGGAATTCGGTACTCACTCCCAGACGGAGCAGCGAGGCCTGGCAAGTAAGCAGCAGTGGGCAGTCAGCAGGGAAGCCCAGGACACACACCAGAGCCCCAAAGGGAACGTGGAGCAACTGCAGTGGAGAGACACAACTCTCATCTAGCAGTGCTGGCCCGAGAGCAAGGTAGTGACAAGCCACGATGGGGTCAGGGCAAGAGCAGCAAGACCCAGGGAGGACCCACAGGCTCTGCCAGGGAAGATCTGGATCACACACAGGAGACAAGATCCTCTCCAGCAAGGCTGATGGCTGCTGCAGGGACAGGGGCAGTGGTGGGGGTGGGGGTGGGGGAGTTGGAAATCCTAAACCGAGTGCCACGGGAGGCCACTGGCCATTGCCCGTGCTGGAGGTAATCGTAGGGAATATGAATTTGGTCATTCTCAATACATCTTCTCCTTCCTTTCTGCCTACACAGTGGGGAGAGCCCCCTCCAGAACTTGGTAGAGTGGGGCCCAGGTTTGTGGCCCTGGACTGCTCAGCTCTGTTCTCGTCAGTCTGTGCAAAGCATGGCCCTGAGGCCAGGCCATGTAGAAAGAAGCCTTGTGAGTCTCCTCACCAAGGATGCTGGAGGTCCACACACACAGCCGGCTATGTGAGTGGGACCCCCTCACTTTGCAAACACATGTCTGTAAGCGCCTGGGCACCAGATGTGAAGAGAATCCCCTACCTGCCAAACACCAGGTGCCACTGTGTCTAAAATTTCACCCTAAGAGTGGCTGGAGGGAGCACATAGGCCTCTTCTCCCCAGACACCCTCCATGGGACCTTAAGCAGCCTCTTGCGCAAGCACCCCAAAGACGAGGGTCCCCAAACCTGGCTAGCCTGTCTGGTGCCACCCCTCCCGGAGGCCTCTGGCGGCCCCCTCCTGCCTGCTCCAGCCCGCACCAAGCCTGACGGTGAGCTTCTTTGAGTCCTCCATGCAGTGGGCCGCTGTCAGCACCCAGGAGGTGTGGATGAGCACTGCCCCGCAGGCCAGCTTCTTCTTTGAGTCCAGCAGGATCACCTGGAATGGGAGTGGGCAGTGACATCACAAGCCTACCTCTGACAACTCCAAGTCAGGGCCTGCGGCTCTCGGCACAGCCCCAGCATGGTTCTCAAGCCCGAGGCACTGGCTGCGTAGCTAGGTCTTTCCTGGGTTCCCTGGTCACACAGGCGTGGACTTACAGTCCTTGGCTGGCACTTTCTACTTTTGTGTGTCTTACAGAGTTGGACGGTTGGAGGGCATCTCCTTGCCTTTGCCCTGCCATTGCTATAGTCATCCTTAGCAGCACCCAGAGAGTTCTGCTCACCCTTGGGGCTCAGGCTGGGACTCAAGTCCTCTGAGAAGCCTTTGAAGCCTGCAGGCTGCATTGAGTATCCCCCTCAGGGTTCCATAAGCCCCTATCCCACTGGCCATCCTGGCTTTGGTCCCATTGAGCGGCTTGTTTAGGGGCCTGACCCTCCCAGGATCTATGAGCTCCCCAAGGCCTGCCAATCCCCTGCTTATTGATTTCCGTACCCCCCCCCCCCCCAGTACCTGGGACCAAATAAAAGTGTTAGTTCCCATGGTGAGTCTGGAGAGGTACTGCAGGGTCAACCCTCCCTCCCAGCTCTCTCCCAAGCAAAACACCTCTCCCATTGGCAAGGCCTCTGCCTAAAATGCCACCAGCAGCGCAATATCTTTCCAGCTCTTTGTTAAAACTATGACTCACCTTCCTGCACATCTGCCCCATCCTGACCACTACTCTCCTGTCAGGTACCCCCATCTTTCCCTGAAACTGCTTCACCATTAGCACAGCCCCCTACTCCAAGTGAAGGCAGCATTTCCTCTCTCCATCTGTGCATCCTGACCAGGAACTCCCTGCAGGGGCTCAGTGATTCCTGACCCAACTGCTGAACAGCTGCTTCTCCTCTCACCTGCCAGGGGCTCTCTCCCCATTTGGTCTCCTTCCCATTGACGAGCCTTGGATCTACTTGGTCAGTTTGGTTTGTGTCACGTTTCAAGTGCTTGCGCTTCTTCTCCAGTCGCTTCCCTGGCTTTCCACAAGGGAACTTCACTGAAGATAGGGGGAAGCAAGTGAGTTCCTGCCAGGCACTACTCCCCAAGACTGCCCTCCCATCTTTGTCTACTTCCTGCCTGCAGGCTAGTTTGCTCCATTGTAGGGGTAAAGGGATAGGAGATGCTGAGGCACCCAATTCCAGTAACCTGCCAATCCCCTTGGGTTAGTGAGTCAGTCAACAAACAGTGCCACCTAATGGTAAGAGCCACACCAAGCAGCATCACTACCTATCTGTGTGTCCTTGGACAGATTAAACTTCTCAGAGTTCAGTATACCCAGGGCTGCTGGGAGTAATCCCTGAGGTACATAAGTAAAGTCTCATGCTGGGATGCCACCAAGCTCTTAACACAGGTAAGAAATTATGGGGAGGAAGTGGTGGGCATTCCTGGAGGGCCCCCAAAGTAGCTCTGAGCATGGTCGTGAGGTCCTCTGCCAAGAGGAGAGAGCACAGGACAGAGAACTGAGGGCTGGGAGGGCTTCCAGCATCTGCTCATGATGGACCATGCATGCGAGGTTGAGAGCTTTAGACTTGTTGTAGGAGCAGTGGGCAACCATCAGCAGGGGAATTGCATAGCGGCAGAGAATAGAGGCAGACAACAGCAACAAAACTCCAGAAGCTGGACATGGTAACTGACTTGGCTGACTGAGAAAGTGAAAACCTCAGCCAGTAATAGGGGATTCCAGCAGCAGACTGCTTTTGTTACAGAACCCCCCAGAAGCCTCAGTGCTTCTGAAGGACACAGTGTAGGTTGGGACTACAAACAGGAATGTTGAGTTTGGAAGCGAAACTGCTAGAGCCCTAGATCTCTGTCCCTGGCGCCCAGTGGCTTGACTCTCCTCTCTCAGCCCTGCAAAAGACCACAGGTGTCTTCTCTGCACAGGGTGAGCCAGAGACTGTGATCTGGGGCTCCAGCTACATGCAAGGCTGACCAGAGGGAGTCACACAGGTATCTGCAGACTGGGCAGACGCCAGCTCCTCTTCCCTACTCTGCTCCAGGGGGCTGGAAGGCAGGCTGTGCCCACTCTAACATGAGCCTGGAGGATTCCTCTCAGGACACGGCCTTGAGACCTGAGGAGCTGGGCATTAGGGGTTCTGCCAGTGACCTGGGCTTTCCAAGGGCCTCTCAGGAAAGCCCCCAGGGCCAGCTGGTCCACAGTCATTTCCTTGTAAGTTCCTGTGAATCTCTATTTCAAAATAAAAAGTTAGACATTTCTTCCCAGTAAAAGGGTTGGAATATAACATTGTGGAAGGTTCCCTGAAAGACGAACACGAAGTCAAAGCGATGGAAAACAGAAGTGATAATAAACCTAGAGGGGCAGTCCCGAGGAAAGAGATCTGAGTAACAGGAGGTCCAGGAGGCGAGAATAGAGACAGCAGGGGGAGGATATCAAAGAAATAACTAAGGAAACGTGCCTGAGGCAGTAGATACGAATTTCCACATGAAAAGGGTCCATCAAGGGCCTTGTACAACGAATAAGAAAAGACCCACACTGAGGAGCAACCTGCTGAAATTCATGATAAGAGTTGTAAAATTCTCACTTCCTAGGACATATACAAAGTTGATAAAAATTAAAAGGTATAAGAAGGAGAAGGCAGACTCATGGTTCCTGTCTCTCCTCAGAGAAGCCAGAGGTAAAAGAGGAAATGGGATGCCAGGCTGGACAAGGTGTCTTCAGAAAATAAAGCCATCCAAGGTAGATGGAGGAAGATGCTGGAGGCCTGGCCCCCTACACCCGCTCAGAGTTTGGGAGATGAGCTACCTGGCGGCCCGCCTCCTCGCCCCCTCTCTGGGAGCCTCCCGGTGCCGCCCCCACCCCTGGGATGGGCGGGGAGGGGGCTCACCTGTGGGCTCGCACTGCAGGTGGTCGTCCCCCAGCCTGTAGCCCGGCGCGCAGCTGCAGCGGCGCCGGCCCTCCCCCTCCAGGCAGTGGTGCGCGCAGCCGCCGTTGTCCACCGAGCAGTTGAAGTAGCTCACCTCTGGGAGGACCGGGGACGAGGCGCGGGGAGCGCACGGTGGCGCGGCGCGTCCCGGCCCCCGGCCCGCCCCCCGCCCCCCGCCCCCCTCCGCGGCCGGCCCTCTCACCGTGCCGGCAGAAGCGACCCTCCCAGCCCCGGCCGCAGTAGCAGCGGAAGGCGCTGATGCCGTCGATGCACGTGCCGTGCCCGCAGCACGGGCTGTCGCACGGGTGCTCCGGGGGTAGGGCCGCGCACTGGTCCCCGTCTGCGACATGGGAGGAGGGGCGTCACTGGTGCCGCCAGCCCCCTCCCCGTCCCTGCAGCGGCCCAAAGAACCCGAGGGTGTTAGGGGCACCGCAGCCCGGGATCTAGAGCGCACTCACCGACGTACTTGGACCAGTAGGTCAGCTGTGGAGAAAAGGGACAGGGTCAGAGGCCATCCTCCCATGTATAAGTACTGGGGAGCCCAGGGGCGCCTCCTGAGTCTGGCCCACGTGGGGCAGGGGAGGGAAGGGCTTCTGGACAAAGAGGGGTCTACCCCTGCTTGTTGCCAGCCGCTGGGGCAACTGCACTCTGAGCAGGCCTACAGTCCTCCTTGCCCCCTGCTGCCCATCTCCACCCCACATCCCAGGCACCTCCCCCCCCCCCCCCTGCAATGCGGCTGGAAGCTTGCTCTCTGGACGGTCTGTGACCACAACAGCCTTTACACTGGAAGGGACCCAAATCTCCCACCCAGCTGCTCTGCCTCCTTCCAGCCTCCATCACTCCTTTAGGCTTCTCTGGACCTCTCATGGATGTGATCTTTCCCTGAGCCATGTTCTCAAAGTGGAGACCTTGTTGGTTAGAAGTTGATTGCTGATTTAGAAGGTCTGCTTGTCCAGCTGAGGCCCTGCTGCTGCTGCTGGTCTGGGACCATCCAGCCTGATGGTCCCTTTAGCAGTGGCTCTGCCCTGCTGGGCCTGGGAGAACTTAGGGTAAGGTGCTCAGATTGTGGCTGCAGAAAGTCCTTTGGGCATCTGTTGAGGAGCGCATTTGGGAAAAGAGGCAGTGGGGATCTAGGCAAGGAGGTAGCTGCTGAAAAGGCAGACCAGAATTCCCCCCTTAGCCTTGGAAGGAAGGGCATCCCTATAGACAGCTTAGAAGGGGACCCCAGGTAACAGCACAAATTCTGGTCCTAGTAGCTCAAGTAAGCCCTTGGGGATGGAGTGGGTCCAAGCCTTGTATCGGATAGCCACCTCCTTTCCCAGTCCATCCTTCCACCTCAGCGCTGCCACCACGGGGCCCTGGGAGCCAGAGAGGACATGAACTCTTCCCTCTGATTCCCTGAGCAATCAGATTTTGCCTCTCGAGAATTTGAACTGAGGCACAGAGGGAGTGTATATAGACATCAGGGAGTCTTGGGTCACACAGCCCCTGACCGGCAGGTGCTTGGCTGGAAGCAGAGAGGGTGGCATTTTGGTCACAGAGAACAGGGGGACATAGCAGTGGCCAGTTGTGGGCAGAGGACGGGCTGAACTTCCTCCAGTGGGGTTGTTGGGAATCCCAGCTTCCCCAAACTCCTATTCCTGGAGCTAATTGCAGAGTTCTGTTCCTTGCAGTCACATGTGCCCTGACCAAGACTGTAGGGCCAGCGTCCTCTTCATTCCACTCGCACACCCCCGCCCCCCCGAGTGAGCTGGATGGAGAAGGGGCTGGTGCCCACTGCCTCCCCCGACTCCTAAGAGGGCCTCAGCAGTGGGGCCCCAGCTTGCTCCTCCAGACCCCTGCTGGCCACCAGCCTGCCCCTGAGGCTCGTCCTCTGCACCCAGCCAGATGGCCTTACTGTGTCATCCACATTTTGGAAAATCTCCTGGGCCTCCTCGAAGTCACAGATCTCCTCTATGCACTCCCGCTCCAGGCTGCCTGCCCGGATCTCCTCTAGGAAGGAGTTGGCACGCTTGTGGATCCGCAGAACCTGGTGGGCCCTCTTGCTGCTGGAGAACACTGAGTCTGGTTGGGGGGGAGGGGAAGCTCATTGGGGGGAGGGGCCTGGGGTGGGGGCCACTCTGTGGTGAGTCCCAGGAGACATTTTTGTCTTGGGCCCTCAGGCCTTAAAGCTCCCCTGCTCCTCTGCTCTCTTCCTCCACACACAGCAGATGGCCAGCCTTGGAAGACAGGAGACTTGGCCATTCAGAGTACATGCGCTGGACAGAGAGCCCTCCCTTTGGACCCAGCCTGACCTCTGTGTGACCTTGAGCCAGTGCCTTTGCCTCTCTAAACTTCAGTTTCTTCGCGCAACCCTGAGGATGAGATAATGGTGCCAAGCCGCGCAGTGTCTGACCTAGGAATGAGCACCCAGGGACGCGTGTTGGCTGGATGTTGGGGTTATTACCAGGCCTGCAAGGTTCACTCTGTCTCGTTGCTCTCGAGTCCCCCTGTACAACCCTATCTTGCCGCTGTCCCGCCTCCCTCCGCTCCCCTCCTTGGCCTCCCCCGAGTGGAGCATTTCCCCTGCCTTCCCATCTAGCGGGCAAACCAGGAGGACGGCAGCCCTGTCTCAAAGATCAAGAAGCTCAGGAAGGGGCTCAAATGCTATAGCAGCAGCCGTGCGCCTCCAGGAGCCTCGGGGCGGGGCCTGCTAGAAGGTACTGGCACTCATTCCCCCTCAGACTCCCAGGCACCCTGGCTTCCTCCTGTGGGGGGGCGGTGGTGGCAAGGGAGGGGTGGAGCGGGGCAGTCCCTGCACTCGAGCCTTGGAGGATAGGCTGCCCTGCGGTGGCGTGGGTGCTGGCCAGGCCCAGCTTTGGCACTTACGGGACTGGGTGGGTGGAGGGGAAAGGCCCAGGGGACTGTGTGGGGCACTCCCAGACTGGAGGAAGGAGCTTCAGGACATGCCCCCACCCCGGGGGCTCCTTGAGGTCACCACAGTACTCTGTCATCACAGTAACCGCCCCCCCCCACCGGCCCCTGCCCAGCGGGGGCACCTGCTGAATTCCAACAGGGGACTGTCAGGCAGTTCCTCCCCACGGTGCCTCTCGTGTCACACTGAGGCTCAGAAGAGATGCTGCACGGGGTGGGGGCCTCGTGCGGCGCCAGAGAGGGTCTCGTGAGGACCCCGAGGGCCCCAGGGAAGGGGGACAGTGGCCTTACCAGGAGGAACTGGTGTGCCGGAAGTTCCCCAGATGGTCACCAACAGTAAGAGGCTTGCGAGCTGCCACATTCTGGAGTTGCTGCCACCTGTCTGAGGAGGACTTCTGAGCTTCCAACAGCCCCACTGGCCCCTGCTCTGCCTGCCGCCCCGGCGCCAGATGGGAGCTGACTGCAAGGGCTGGGGCTGGGGCTGGTGGTCCCTGTTCACTAGACGGACAGCCGCTGATGCCTCAGTGTCCTTGCCTGTGTGGGGCTAGGATCACAGCAGCTGCCCAGCATCGGAGGGCTGAAGAGAAAAAGTGGAAAGGGCACGGAGTCCTGGGGAAGATCAAAGGGGACTCAGCACAAAAGGGCCATGGCAGGTGTCCTCTCTTGCCCTGTTCTTTGAGGGTCAGGGGGTGGTGCCTTTGCTGATCTAATGGCCAGGCTGAGAGGCATACCTAACATTTATCAGACATTCATGGCGTTTTTCAAGCAATTTATACGTGGTTCAGAAGGCAGGACACCAAAGTCAGACCACTTGGTGCAAATCCCAGCTCTGGGACAGCAACACTGGGCAAGATACCTAACTGTTCCATGCCTCAGTTTCCTGGTTAGAAAAACTGTGTTTCTGCCTTATAGGGTTATTGTGAGAATTAAATGAGTTAACCCACATAATGCTCTTAAGACGGGGTTTGTATACAGCAAATGCTCAGGAAATATTAGCTTTTATTATCTCAGTTAAAACTCATAACGCCCACGAGGGAGGTATTAATGTCATCACCCCATTTTATAAAGGGTGGTCACATTGAAGCTTAGAGGAGGGAAATAGCTTATTGAAAACCCACAACCAGGACGTGACAGAGCTAGGACCTGAGCCCAGGCCTATGTGGCTCCAGGCTTGGAATCTTAACCCCTGCCCCAAACTACCGGGTGCCCCACAAAGCCCCAGAAGTAACCCTGCTGGCTGTAAACGGAGGAGGAGGGAGCCCTCCACTGCTTCCAAGCCCGAGGGCTAGGCCTGCCTGCCCCACCTGCAACCTCCCCCACTCCATCTGACATCACTTTCTGTCTTCACTGACTCCCCCGGAGACTGTTTCTGACATTTGTTTAGATCAGACACCCTAGGTTTAGAGGTGGGGGTGAGGTGGGGAGAATGGGGAGTCCTGGGCTCCAAGCTGCCCCTGACGATGTCCCTTGGCCCTGGCGGCCCTCAGACCACTTCCACTTGCCTCCAAGTCTGGGAAAAAGGCCCCTGGGGACTGTGGCACCCAGGCCTGAGGAATGCCAGCCGACGTCCTGGCCTGGCCCGTGGCAGAGCCCTAATATCCCATTAGCCCAAGCTCTAGCCAGCGTCTGGAACCCTGGCTGGAGCATTCGACCTTCACATCTGCTCATCCCTCCTCCATCCCCTGTCACAGACCTGCCATGAAGGGGACTTACTGGGGTGGGCCAGGGAGAAACTGCAGGGTCGCCGTCCCACTGCCATGACAGCCTGAACTGGGCGTGAGTTAATCCATAACCTCAAATATTTGCTTGGCCCTCAGTGCTGAGGCCTCCCCCTCCACAGATAAACAAACAGCCTCCCAGCTCTGGATGGCCCTGTTTGCCCAAAGCCCACCTTTGTCCCCCAGTTGGTGCCATCCAAGAGGGAGGGCGGGGAGGGATGGGCGATTGTCAAACTGTCTACAGATGAGGTCTCATTTTGGCCTCAAAGGTGGTTGGCTGAAGGAGGGACATTGTGTCTATGTGGCAGATGGGGACATTTTTACCCAGAGATATTGCAGTTTTCCCCAGATCAGCCCAACTGGTAATGATTCCATATTTCACCAAACCTAGGATGCCATTAATTATAAGATGCACCTATTTTATGTGGCAGTAACACTGTCAATTACACAGGGACGCAATGTCCCGATTTCCAATTTTCATGATGAAAAGATACCCCTCTCAGGGTCCCTGCCACGTGAGCGCTGGCCACTCAGCTCGACCCTCGGCTCCAGTAGCTCCTGTAGCTGCCCGCACAAGGGCACGTGGCTACTCCCATAATCTCTACTTTGCAGATGAGGACCCTCAGAAATCTCTTATTAGCTGCCCAAATTCACCAAGCTGCGAAGTGGCCGGCCTGGCGTCGACTCAGGTCTTCCTGGCACCTCTTGGCCACCTTTGCAAACAAGTGAGAAAAACAAACCTGGTTCTGGAAAGGCTGCTGTCAGTCCGTGGCTGGGACGCTGGGGAAGAGAAGGACAGAAGTACAAGGTCCAGCTTGAAGCCTTGGCGCCAGTCCTTAAGTCTGTCGACATTTATTAGGCATCTCACGTTCCTGTACCTGCTGTGAGGGCTTGACCACACCCCTCAAAGCCCGAGCTCCTTCAGGGGTCACGTGACCCTGTCCCGCTGGCCTCCAGGCCTGCCCAGGAAAGTCGCCTGACCCAGGGGTCAATCCAGTTCTCCACCCCAGCCCGCAGGAGTAGGGCCTCGGAGCCCTCGTTCCACTGTGAGCACTGGACTGGGGAGATTCTGAAGCCCAGAGCCCGGGCATCCATGTTTGGGCCCAAAGCAGAGGAAACTGAGGAGGAGGAAGACAGACGCAGGAGAGAGGCTGAGACAGGAGACCTTGGACACTCAGGAGTGGGAGGGAGCAGCAGGGGCAGGCCCCTACCCTCCAGGGTGGGCACATCCTGGCTCTGGGCTCATGAGGGTCCCCTGCCCTCCTAGGAAACCCCCTCTTCCCTTAAGTTGCCTTAAATTGACTGGGGCAGCTTGTGTTCCGTAGGACAGGCCCGCAGCCGCCGGAGAAGGCAAGAGGAGCAGGGCGAAGGAACGAAGGGACGTCACACAAGCTGGGGTGGCCAGGGAAGGCTGCCTGGGTGAGGTGGAGCTTCAGCTGGAGGTCCCAGGGCAGGCAGGACCCGGGAATAGAGGAAGGGCCCTGAGGAGGGGAGGGAGGGGAGGCACAGGAGACCCAGAGCGGGGAAGCAGAGGAGAGGGTGAGAGGGAGGGGAGGAGGAGATAATGGAGTTTGGAGTGCAGCCTGGGGCAAGTGGGGCGCCAGCGGCTGTCTTGCGAGGGGCTGCGGCGGTCGCCTCGGGAAGGGGCCGGGCGGTCTTCGCAGGTCAGGCAGGAAGCTCGGAGTCCGTGCGCTTGGCCACACAAGAGGGCAGCTCGGCCGCCCCCGGACCTCGTAAATGCCTCCGGCGCCCACGTTCTCGCTCTATAGGCGGCCTCCCTGTGAGTCCGCCGCAGATGCCGTCCTGGGCTCTCCTCACGCGCACTTACTTCCCGCTGCCCCCTTCGCCAGGCTCTCTGGCTGTTCCCTGGGGCTCCGTCCTCCTTGCCTTCCCCCCCCCACCAGACTCCTCACCTGCCACCTGCCCTCCAGCTGGCAGCGGCGATCGGTTCCACGGGACGTCTACGTAGGGTCCACACACTGATCCTGAAGGTGGATGAGGGACTGTGTCTGAGGCCCCCACATCCAAGCCCGCCCAGACGCCCAAAGCACCGGCAGCCAGAAGTGCCAGGGCAGCTGCAGGGGGAGAGGTGACCAGTGTGGGGGTCTGGCCAGGCCTTGAAGGCTGCCCGGAGCGGGGGCAGGAGGGCTCCTCTTGCTTGTTGGCCGGCTGGGGCACCTGAGCAGGGGTGCCTTCCTCAGGCCTCCTTCCCGGGGGGCAGCGCAGGGAATGCGAGCCACCTCCCTGAAGCAGGGATGCTCCCCGCCACCAGCTGCTCCCCAGGTTTGTGCTGGCTGAACGGCTGCCATCCTCCGGGAGAGTGCGGCCAGGAATCCAGGTGTCTGTGCTCACTGGCAACAGGTTCCAGCTGGGGGGACCACTGCTCTGGTCCCTTGGGAGGGTGCAGGCTGCCCTTCCAAGGGGCGGCCTCGCCTGGCTGCTTGGCCGCTGCTCATTTGCCTTGTCTGACGCTGGGGTTTTCCTTCCCAGATGTGAGTCAGCCCTGTTGGGCCTGAATTCAGTCAGGCCCACTCTCCCGATGCCAGAGCAGGACTTTGGCGTCACAGCCAGCCATGATTCAGAGAGCGGAAGGACGTCTGTGTGCAGGGAACGGACTGCATTTGTGAGGACGTGGGCAGAGGACTAAGAAGCAAAGGTGTGGGGTTCCGGGTGAAGGGGGAGAGGAGTTTGCGGGGAGGGCTGCAGAAAGAAAGCCAAAACTAGGAGATGGCATCAAGCAGTGGGGTATTCAAAAACCTCATCTTTGATGTCAGGCTCACACAGGTTTATTGTTTTTTAATTAATTAATTTATTTATTTTTAAGATTTTATTTATTTATTTGAGAGAGAGAGAGAGCACCAGCAGAGTGAGAAGCAGACTCCCTGCTGAGCAGGGAGCCCGATGCGGGGCTCGATCCCAGGATCCTGGGATCATGACCTGAGTGGAAGGCAGATGCTCAACCGACTGAGTGACCCAGGCGCCCCCTCACACAGGTTTAAACTTCAACTTTGTTCCTTCCCTCAGCTTCAGTTTCCACATCTGTAAAATGAGGCCAATAATAGTGTGCGCCCCAGGTGGTTGTTATGAGGGTTCAATTAAATATTTTCTACAAGGTGGACAGAGACTTAGGTGATCAACCAACAGCAATGTCCTCTCTTGACTCCCCAAGTATCCTAGAGAGAAAGTGAGGTACCACATGAAGCTTTGTGAGGATCAGCCACCCGGGGAAAATGGGTGCCCCCCCCTTTCATGAATGCCTGTGAAGGCATGGGGGAGGTGACCCAGGAGGGGGACAGGAAGGGCCAGCTGCTGTCTGTGCAGCCACCGGCTCCGAGTATCCAGGGCCCCCGCACTCCCCAGGGCTGGGGTGTGCTCTTATCCAGCACTGGCCCCCAATCTCGAATCTCAAATAGAATCTCGTAGAACCTCAGCTACCTCTCCTGATCAGGGGGTGGGATGGAGGGCTCACAGCACTGCCGCTGGCGCTCACCCCAGGCCCGCTCCTTGGTGGGCGTCTTGTCCATTCTCCCTGCTGGGGAAGGCCTGGAGCTGCTCAGGGCTCAGCCCAGGGAGGCCAGGGAACAGAGAAACCAGAGGCTCTGGGGAGCCCCCTCCCACACTGGGAAGAAGAGGAGGTGGATGGATGCAGCCAAGGTCAACAGCACTACACATTGAATCTTTTTTTTTTAATCAGGTTTGAGGAATAATATACATACAATAAAATTTGCTTTTTAAATATTCAGTTCTGTTGTTTAGACAAATGTATGTAGTAGCGTAACCACCACCACAGTTAGGATTATAGGACATTTCTGTCACCCTCAGAAGTTCCCTGTGCCCCACTGCCACCCTGGCAACTGTTGATCTGGTTTCTGTTGCTTTCTCTAGAATGGCATATAAATGGAATCCTACAGTATGTAGCCTTTTAGGACTGGCTTCTATCACTCACCAAAGCTTTTGAGATTCTTCCATGTGGATGTGTGTATCAGTAGTTTCTATAGCTGAGTAGTTTCCATTATATGGATATACCACAATTGGTTACCCATTCACCACTTCTTGGCTATTATTAAATAAAGCTACTGGAACATTCATGTACAGGTCTTTGTGTGGATATGTTTTCATGTCTCTTGGGCAAGTCTCTAGGAATGGGACTGCTGAGTCATGTGGTAAGTACATTTATTTCTATTAAAAAACAAAAACAAACTGTTATATAAAGTGGCTGTACCATTTTGCATTCCCACAAGCAAAATATGAGTGTTCCAGTCGTTCTGCATCTGCTCCAGCACTTGCGTGGTCAGTTTTTTATTTTGTTATTTTTGGCCATTCTAATAGGTGTGTGGTAGGATCTCATTTCATTTCCCCAGTCACTAATGATGTTAGTCATCTTTTCATGTGCCTAGTTGCCATTCATATATCCTCTTTGGTGATGTGGCTGTTTCAATATTTGGCCTGTTTTTTAAAATTGAGGGTTTTTTTTTTTAAAGATTTTATTTATTTGAGAGAGAGAGAGTGCAAGAGTGGGCGGTGTGGCAGAGGGAGAGAGAGAATCAGACTCCCAGGCAAACAGGGAGCCCAGGACCCGGGACCATGACCTGAGCGGAAGGCAGATGCTTAACCGACTGAGCCACCCAGGCACCCCGGTCCTTTGCATTTGTATACACATTTTAGACTCAGCTTGTCAATTTCTTTAAAACCTAAAAAAAGCTTGCTGGGATTTTGAATGGTACTGAGTTGATTCTATAGAACAATCTGGAGAGAAGAGACATCTTACTGGTGGGTCTTTTGATCCGTTAGCCTGGTATTCCCATTTAGGTCTTTGTTAACCTGTCTCCCCAATGTTTGATAGTTCTTAGTATATAGATCTTGAACATATTTTGATAAATTTATCCCTACTTATTTTATGTTTTTTTAATGCTATTGTAAATGGCATTTTTACATATTTCAATTACAATTTTGTGTTGCTAGTATATAGAAATACATTGATTGTTTTATATTGAGACTTATTTTTTCAGTTTTACTGAGATAAAACTAACATATAACATTGTATTAGATATAAAGGCATACAATATGATTTAATATATGTATACATTGCAAAATGATTACCACATTAAGTAGAGTTGACATCCATCACCTCACATAGTTACAATTTTTTTCTTGAGAAATTTTTTTTTAATATTTTATTTATTTGACAGAGAGAGAGCACAAGCAGGGGGAGCGGGAGAGGGAGAAGCAGCCTCCCCGCTGAGCAGGGAGCCCAATGTGGGACTCGATCCCAGGACGCTGGGATCATGACCTGAGCCGAAGGCAGACCCTTAACCGACTGAGCCACCCAGGCATTCCGAGATGAGAATTTTTTAAATCTACTGTCTTCATGACTTTCACAAATACAATACAGAATGGTTAACTCTAATTACCATGCTGCACATTACATCCCCAGAACTTATTTATAACTGGAAGTCTGTACCCTTTGACCACCTTCCCTCTCGTCCCCCACCTCTGGTAACCACTAATCCGTTTTGGTTTTTTTTAAGGATTTTATTTATTTATTTGTCAGAGAGAGAGATGGAGAGAGAGAACACAAGCGGGGGGAGCAGGCAGAGGGAGAAGCAGGCTCCACACTGAGCAAGGAGCCCGATGCAGGACTTGATCCTAGACCCTGGGATCATGACCTGAGCCGAAGGCAGACGACCCATAGCATCCCTACTCGTCTGTTTTTGAATCTATGATGAACTCATAGATTTTTACGCTCCACATGTAAGTGAGATCATACAGTATTTATCTTCGACTTATTTCTTGATTCCACAAGCATGTGCTGGTGTGACTGACCATCCTAGTTTGTCTGGGACTGTTCTGACTTTAGCCCTAAAAGCCCTACATCTGGTAAACTCTACCCTCGGATGAGAAAACTCCCAGTTTTCACTGACAGGTACAGAAGGTTAGGGGAAAGGTACAAAACACAAAGGTGACCCCCAAAAGAGGGGCTGAAAGCAACACTGGTTTTAGTACCAAATGGACCCAGGACTTTCCCCAGTCCCTGCTGCTGCTGACGGGGACAGCCATGATTGGCAGTTCGTGAGCATGCATCAGCCATTATTAACCACCCCCTCCCATCACTTAAGAGTGCTGGCATCTGGAGGGCGAACATCCACTTTGCCTGTGGATTCACTGTTGTGCTTTGTATCTAGACAGTGCTAGTTTAATTTTTAACATGATGAATATTGCGACCATGTTTTTTTTGAGTTCAGATGATGAACACGAGCATGATTACAAAACCAATGCCAGCATGCACCAGACGTCATGGTCATTTAGAAAGCTAAACGTGGGCCGCCTGGGTGGACGTTTATGAATGGTTCTTCCAAAACTGCTGATCTTTGAAAAGGCCAGAAGGATCTTGAAAAAGGATGATCCGATGGCACCTGAGTTGTTCAATGTTCTGTATATAGGAAGTAACAAAAACTCATGTAATAAAAAGTAACTCAGTTTTGGGGAAATAAAACAAAATGTCATCAGAAGAGGGACAGCCAATTTAAACAGGACTTTCTCACTTCTTTACTAAGACTGGAACTTATTTGTGATGCAACTTTAATATCACAAGTTCAAATACTTCTTTGCTTTAAAGCCATTTTCTCTGAGACACACGCAAGTATGAGAGAGAGCGCACGCGCTTTAATTTATGACACCCGGTGTGCTTCAAAATGTTTAAAAAGATGGAACTTTGGATGTTGAATTTATTGATGCATAGGAGCTGACAAAAAGCTGTTTTACCAAAATCAGCCTATAGATACAAAGAGGATGGGCATTTTTGGAGAGCTGGAAGCTAATCCCTACAAGTCTAAAAACCTGCTGTTGTTAGTAAGATCCTAAGTATTCCATGCTCAAATGATTTTGTTGAGAGAATCATTAGCTCGCCATCACACTGGACTGACAGTAGGAATTAGTGTAATGTGGGCTTAATAAGAGCAGGACTGCAAGTCAAAGAATTTTGTTTGGTGATATTCAGTTTGATCACTACATCAAAGAAGGGTTTCCTAAAAGCTGCAGGCAAGGAAACAGAGAGAGGTAAAAATCTCCTCTGCATCATAGGACAGAAATGTTATTGTTATTTTTTTAAATTAAATATTGGTACTATGTTTAGTCCTACTGGATTCACATTCTCTTAAAAAGTCTTACATGTATGTATCTTTTTTTAAAAAGACTTTTTGTAGAGCAGTTTTAGGTTCACAAAAAATTGAGGGGAAGGTACAGAGATTTCCCATATACCCCCCAATGCTGCACCCCCACATGTATAGACTCCCCATCATCAACATCCCCACCAAAGCGTACATTTGTTATAACTGATGAACCTACATTAATACATCATAATCAGCCAAAGCCCATAGCTTACATTTGGGTTTGCTCCTGATGTGGTACATTCTGTGGGTTTGGACACATGTATAATGACACCATTCATCATTATAGTATCATACAGAGTATTTCCACTGCCCTAAAATCATCTGTGCTTCATCTGTTTAGCCCTGCCTCCCCCCAACCCCCGCCCCCCAACAACCCCTGGCAACTACTGATCTTTTTTTACCATCTCCATACTTCTGCATTTTGCTGAATGTCATATAAGAATGTCATGGAATCATACCATATATAGCCTTTTACATGTATGTATCTCAATACAAATTTTAAGTATCCAATGAGTTAAAATAAATTGCTGTATCAGAGATTAGAAACATATTTTTATATTTCTTTCTCACAAAGTAGTCCTACTAATTATTATTTGCCATTGTTACTAATCCTATTGTTCTGTTTAAGTAATAGCATTTGTGTAACACAAAAGTAAATAATACAGAATATATAATTTACAATAAACACCTATTTTTCATATTTTGATGCTATTTATAATTCTAACATGATTTCAAATAAACTTTTTCATATTTCTATGTTAAAGCAACATATACACATGTATGTGTATAATTATTTTTAACATATTATTACGGGTTTTGGGGGTCTGGCGTGGCTGTGTCCCAGGCTGGATCTCTAAAGTTGGTCACGCGTATACATGTCCCACCTCCTCCTCTGCCTGGGCTCTGTTTAAGCCAAGGGATGCAGAGCCTACGAAGGCCTGGCCGCTGTCCTCAAGGGGCCCACAGCCTGGTGATGAAGCCAGACCCAAAACAGGACGGCACAGAGCAACGCCGAAGGTGCCAGGATGGAGGCTCCCCCAGGTAACCCAGCCCGGAGGAGGTCTTCTGGGAAGGCTTCCTGGAGGAGGCGGGCCTTGGGCTGGCGCGCGGAGGCGAAGGACGGGACGCGGGGTGGCGGCGGTGGTGCTTGGAGTCCGGGGAGAGGGCGTGTGAAGTGTCGGGCGGAGCGCGGCACCGGGGTCTCTCGGGGCAGGTGCACAGCCCGGTCCCCCTCCGGCCGCCCCTCGCGCCCAGTGCCCCGCGTCCTCCAGGCGGTCCTGCGTCCCGCTCCGCGGAGGTCGGAAGCCGGAAGGGCCGCTCCTGCGGCGGGGCGTCCGCTCCCGTCGCGAGCACGGCCGCCGACACCGCCGCCAGCACGCCTGGCGCCCCGCCGGCCTCCCGCGGGCGTCTGCTGGCAGCGCGCCTCCCGCTGAGTCAGCCTGTGAGTCAGCGCCCCCTGACCGCGCCGGCCCGCCGCGTCTGGGCCCCGGTTAGGGACGCGGGGCGGGGGCGGGGAGAATGGGGACGGGAGGGCAGGGAGGAGGAAAGAGGGGAGGGGAGAGGAGG
>NC_138371.1:99339322-99368147 GCF_054177405.1 Leptonychotes weddellii | reverse complement strand
CTTCCCGCCAAGCAGGGAGCCCGATGCGGGGCTCGATCCTAGGACCCTGGGATCATGACCTGAGCCGAAGGCAGCCGCTTAACCGGCTGAGCCACCCAGGCGCCCCTATTTATTTATTTTTAAAGATTTTATTTATTTGACAGAGAGAGACACAGCGAGAGAGGGAACACAAGCAGGGGGAGTGGGAGAGGGAGAAGCAGGCTTCCCGCAGAGCAGGGAGCCCGATGCGCGGCTCCATCCCAGGACCCCTGGATCATGACCTGAGCTGAAGGCAGACGCTTCATGACTGAGCCACCCAGGCGCCCCGAGACTTTGTTTTTTTTTTTTTAAACTTCAACCCTCAGTTAGAAATACATTTTACATTGTAGCAAAGTTTCACAAAACTATCTACCCCTATTACAGGTGATGTACTCTTGCCAGTGTTCCTTTTCTGTTTTTTAAAAGTGATGATCATGAAACACGAAATTGACTTTATGAACTACTAACGGGTTGCAACCAGCAATATGAAAAATGCGTTTGATGGTATTCAGACATATCTGTCTTTTCTCTTTTACAGTACAAAGCACAGCAGCAGCAGAGGGCCTCCTTCACCTGTCGGCAGAGGCTTCCTGGCTCTCAGTCTTCATGTCTCTCCTTGCCGCCCTTGACCTAAGACAGAGCCCTCAACCTCCATGAGGAATAAATCCGCATACCTGTTTGTTTCTACCCCATGTGTATTGAATCCTGGTAACCTTGATTACCTGGAGTGGGGGAGGACGGGAGGAATTGGGGATAGGAAGAGGACTTAGTCTTCACTCTGCTTAAGTAAGTGCTGTTTGAATTCTGTCACATACATATTACTTTACATTTGGTATTTAAAAACATTTGGAGCCTACAGAAAGGTGTCAGGAACACATGCAACCGTCCTGCGCCCAGCAACAAGTACATGTACTCTACCTTCCTCCCACTCCTTTCTCCCCACCCCCTCCCCACAGACCTCTTCAACCACCCCCTGCATCTGCCCCTGGGAGTGAATGAAGCCTCAGAATGCTTAACATTCCCAGCAGTGAGCAGTGCTGACAACTGATATGTCAGAAGTCCAGTTGAAAGTTAGTTGCCATCCAGGGGCACCTGGGTGGCTCAGTTGGTTAAGCGGTTAAGCGTCTGTCTTTGGCACAGGTCATGAACCCAGGGTCTTGGGATCGAGTCCCACATGAGGCTCCCTGCTCAGCAAGGAGCCTGCCTCTCCCTCTGCCTGTCGCTCCCCCTGCTTCTGCTCTCTCTCTCTGTCAGATAAATAAATGAAACCTTTAAAAAAGAAAAAAGGGGGAAAAAAAGGAAGTTGGTTGCCATCCTGTAGACTGCCTACCAGCATGCAGTCTTTTTATTTTGAAAATTTAGACTTACAAAAAAGCTGCCAGGATAGCACGCTCCGCTCACATTCCCCTAATGTTAACCACAGAAGGACCAAAGCCAGGCGATTCACAATGATATAACACTGTTCACTCATCTACTAGCCTTATTTGGATTTTGCCAGATGTCCCACCAGCATCCTGTTTCTGGCCCAGGATCCCATTCGGAATCCCACGTGGCATTTCGTTGTCCTGTTCCCTTCAACCCCCACCTGGGAGAGTTCCTCAGTCTCCCCTTGCCACCTCAGCCCTTTGGCCAGTTATGTTGTAGGATGGATCTCCCTGTTCTGTCCTTCCTAGATTGAAGTTACCCATTTTTGGCAAGAATACCACAGAAGTGATGTGCCCTTCTCTGGATACCCTTATCAGGTGGTCCTGATGTGTCTAATTACTCTCATAATAATTTTGATCACTTGGTAAAAGTGGTGTCTCCCTGAGGTTTCTCCACAATAAAGTCACTGTTTTCCTTTGTAATTAATAAACATCCTGTGGGGAGATGCTTTATGACTATATAAATATCCTGTTCTCTCGTACTTTTTCCTGCTAATTTTACTATCCCTTGATGATTCTTATTTGCAACACTTATTACTGTGGTTTTTATCAAATAGTGATTTTTCTATTTCCACTATTCTTTTTACATTAAATGGGAATTCTACTGTAAAAAGGAACTGTCTCTTTCCCCTGTTTATTTACTTAGTCCATTATTTTTATATCTTTATGGATGGTCTCTTAGATATTTATTTCATTCTGTGGGTTATAATCCATTACTCTTATTTTTCACTCAAATCGTACCAGATTTGGTGATTGAGAGCTCCTCTAAGTTGGCTTCTGTGCTCCTTGACCTGCCTCCATCATTCCTGGAGCGCTTCCTTACTGTCTGACACAAGATGTTCCAGGCTCTTCTGGTACTTTCCCTGCCCCAGCCCTGGAATCAGCCATTTCTCTAGGAGCCCTAGTTTGTTTTATTGGAGAATGGTATTTAGGAAGTAGGATCTAGGCACAAATCAGATTTAACTTGGTTAAATGAAAATGCAAAACTGGACTGGCCTTTGGAATAGCTTGGGAAGGAGAGGGGCAAGCTATGCAGGGCAGAGGGGGGAGGCGAGAGGCGGGGACACAAACAGAGACTGAGGTTGAGAGAGAGTGGGCAGAACAGAGTGAGCCAAGGTAGGGAGGGCAGGGTGACTGTTCGTTCAGTCCTTGGCTGGGAGTACCTGTGGGAAGCATGGCCTCCATGCAGATAAAAGGAAGGATTCAGAAAGAAACCATCAACAAAACAAAAAAAGGCAACCTACTAAATGGGAGAAGATAGTTGCAAATAATCTATCCAATAAAGGATTAATATTCAAAGTATTTGAATAACTTATACAACTCAACACCAAAAAAACCAAAAACCTGATTTTAAAAATGTATGGAGGACTTGAACAGACATTTCTCCAAAGAAAAAATACAGATGACCAACAGACACATGCAATGGTGCTCCACATCACTGATCATTAGGGAAATGCAAATCAAAACCACAATGAGCTATTACCTCACACCTGTCAGAATGGCTCAAAAACTCAAAACACAAGACTCAAAAACACAAGAAATAACAAATGTTGGTGAGGATGTGGAGGAAAGGGGACCCTGGTGCACTGTTGGTGGGAAGGTAAATTGGTGTAGCCGTTGTGGAAAACAGTATGGAGGTTCCTAAAAAATTAAAAATAGGATTACCATATGATCCAGTACCATATGATCCAAATACCCACTACTGGATATTTACCCAAAGAAAAAAAAACACTAATTCAAAAAGACACATGCATCCCTATCTTTATGGTAGCATTATTGACAATGGCCAAGATATGGAAGCAACCCAAGTGTCCATTGATAGATGAATAGATAAAAAAGACGTGGTATATATATACAACAGAATATTAGTCAGCCATAGAAAAGAATGAAATCTTGCCATTGGTGACAACATGGATGGATCTAGAGGGTATTATGCTAAGTGAAATAAACTTAGAGAAAGAAATACCATATGATTTTACTTATGTGTGGAATCAAAAAAACAAAGAAAAGGCAGAAATAGACCCATAAATACAGGAAACAAACTGACGGTTGCTGGGGGTGGGGTGGGCAAAATGAGTGAAGGGGGGTGGGAGATACAGATTTCCAGTTATGGAATGAGTAAGTCATGGGGATAAAAGGTACGGCATAAGGACTATCACCAATGGCCCTGTCATGCATTGTATGGTGACAGATGGGAGCTACGCTTGTGAGCATACACGTAGACTTACGGAATCACTATTTTGTACATCTGAAACTAAAGTCCCATTGTATATCAACTATACTTCAATTAAAAAAAACCGAGGAGGGATGCCTGGGTGGCTCAGTCGGTGAGCATCCGACTCTTGGTTTTAGCTCAGGTCATGATCTCAGGGTCCTGTGATCAAATCCCATGTCGGGCTCCAAACTCAGGGGGAGTCTGCTGGAGATTCTCTCTTTCCCTCTCTTTCTGACCCTCTCCCCTCTCTAAAATAAATAAATACATCTTTAAAAAAATTAAAAAAAAATCAAGGAACACTGGGCTGCAGGCAGGGATATGCACCTGGGGTGTGCACCTGGGGCCTGGAGTTGGGAGGGAGGGGATGACCTTTCATTTTTGTCCTTTTATTTTTTTTTAAAGATTTTGTTTATTTATTTGACAGAGAGATAGAGCACAAGTATGCAAAGAGGCAGGCAGAGGGAGAGGGAGAAGCAGGCTTCCCACTGAGCAGGGAGCCCGATGCGGGGCTCAATCCCAGGACCCCGGGATCATGACCTGTGCCGAAGGCAGACGCTTAACCGACTGAGCCACACAGGTGCCCTTCATTTTTGTCTTTAACAATGTCTGGGTTGTTCCCTTTTCTCAAACTGAAGAACAATGGAAGGGGCGCCAATGGACCAGTGCAGTGGGGTTCACCCAGCACAGACGGTCTTTCCATGGGGGGCCAGCCACGTTGCAGTTCCAAATGCTGAAATCCTTGGGGCTCAGAGGGAGTGCAGCTTTCAAACTGCACTGCTTGTCACACGGCACAAGAAGTACATCTTACAACATATCCTAACATACAGACACATATTCCACTTAAACCAGTATCCACCCTTGTTATGTATGACACAAGCTGTTTTCTCTTCCAGGCAGGTTATTTCCCACTAGTTTGACTCCAGAACATGCTAATGAATGGATCCGAAACTGCAGTTTGAAAAACACCCCTCCAGGCCATCCTCTTATTGTGCAAACAGGGTAACTGCGGCCCTAAGAAGGGAACTGAGTGCCCCAAATGCTATCGCTTTTCAAGAGGACCTTTTTACTTATGACCTTTCAAACAATGCTACATTTGTATAGCTACTGGGGGGGAAATAGGTCTGGATAATGAGAGTAGATTTTTGGAAAGTGTGAAGAGTTGGATGAAATTAGGCTAATGGTCTTGAACCAGATTTCCTGGCCTTATTCAATAGCCCGAAATGCCTAATGTTGGAGGCCCTAGGCTCTTGGAAATAAAGTAAATGTTTTGTCCTTCATCCGTCCCTTCACGACTTACTCAGCTAAAGCTCTGAGCAGGCACCTACAGAGGTGGGCTTGCAGGATGAAGGTGTGAGTGCCTTGCCCTCTGGGTGCTCTCAGCGTCCTTGGGAGCCGCAGAGGACCTTGCAGGAAGAGATGTACAGGGTGGGGGTGGGGCAGGCTGAGGATCTGGGGCCTGGAGAGTGAAGTGTGGTGGGAAGGACAAGGAGGGGCTGGAGACACAGAAGCTCCATGATGGAGGCCTTCTCTGCCTGCCATCCCACGGAATTTGAACTTCATCCTATGGGCAGTGGGGCCCTGTGATGTGCTCTGAGAAGGGGAGTGACCTGGCCAGATCCTTTACAATGACTCGGGTAGCCACGGGAAGCCGGTGGCCAAAATCTGACACTGCAGTGCATGGAGGCCACCCTGGGAGGTGACCCAGGTCTAGAAAAAGGGAGCTGGAGTTTTCAGTGAATAGCTGACAGCAAGAGCCGGCAGGCTGAGGCACAAGGGCAGCTTTGCACCCCCACCCCCACCCCGGAGTGCAGAGACCATGGGCGCTTTTCTAATGACATAGAGCTGACATCAGAGAGAGTTTTCAGACCCTCTATCCTGAGGCGCTGCCCCAGAGAATCACACCAGCCCACGCCCCAGAACTCAGTCCCTGCGCCCCTCGGAGGGCTAGGCACTTGAACACGAGGTGGGGTATTACAGTGAAAAGACATACAGTGCGCTGTTCTGCACAGACCTGGGTTTGAATCCTGCCTCTTCCACATACAAATAGGTGACTTTGGGAAAGTTGGTTAACTCTGCCCTGGACTATATATAGTTTCCTCATTGTCCAACGGGGAGAAGGGGGTAAGTATGGATGAGTTAATGTGTTTGAGGTCTGTTGTAAACCCCCAGTGAGGAGTCACTCTCATAATCATTTAAAGATGAGGAGGTCAAGGTCAGAGAGGTTAAGTGACTTGCCCAAGGCTACCCAGCTGGTGGAACCAGGAGCCCGGCAGCGGTGGTCTGACTGTATGCAGCCCACGTTCCTTCGAGGAGCTGGCGTTTCTCCGTGCTGAGATTCCACAGCAAGCAGAGCCCTGCGGCCTGCACCCTGCCTGAAATGACGTGTGACTATCAACCTAGTCCCAGGGACCAGAGTGTGTAGCGATGAGTCACCCTGAACAGCTCCAACAGAGACCCCCTCCTCCCCAGCCAGCACTTGGGCTGAGACCTGGTTGCCAAGCAACAAGACATAACATATATAAATACAACCCAGTCTCTTGCTATAACCGTGAGGCCTGTTTCTTGCACAGCTGTCTTTTCCTTGCTTTTCCCCTCTGCCCCTCGGCCTTCCCTCCAGCTTCTCCTGGGGCAGCAGGTTTGATCCTCAAGCTAAGAGCTGCGCGACCAGAGTGAATGCGGACTGCAGAGGTGGGTTGCTAAGGGTGGGTGTGGAGCTCTGCCTGGGTGATGAATGGGACAAGGCTGCACAGAGCAGGGTGGGAGGGAGGTGCAGAAGGTGTGGGCGGTGGCAGCAGACAGGATGGACTTTTACCATCCAGGCTGGATAAGGGCGGGGGGGGGGCAAGGACATGACTTCTGGACTCTGAGGCAGGAGCATGGCAGAAGGAGGCTCCTCAGATGGGGGTGCACACCTATTTCCTCGGGGCAGGAGGGCCTTCTGCTGCTCTGGGTGCCCCAAGGGTGGTGACAGCCTCCTGTGTGGGTCTCATGCCGTCTCCTCTGGAACCTGTGCTTTTCTCATTCCACTTTGCATTACCAGTTCAGCTGCCGAGTATCTTGAGCAGGGGGCTCCCCTGGGAGGGCCTCTTGCCTACACACTGGCCCTGCTTATGCCCAAGACAGCGTATGTGGTAGCAGTTATCATTTTAGGACTCCTCTTGCGGTCAGGCAATGAACTTGGCGCTGCATATATGTCATCCTATTAATCCTCACAATGACAATGCAACGTTGGTATTCTTTTTTCATCAGTTTTATTAGGCTTAATTTACACACAATAAAATATACCGTTTTTACCTGTACAACTTGATGAGTTTTGACAAAAGTATACAATGTTGTGGGGCGCCTGGGTGGCTTTAAGCGACTGCCTTCGGCTCGGGTCATGATCCCGGAGTCCCAGGATTGAGTTCCGCATCGGGCTCCCCACTCAGTGGGGAGTCTGCTTCTCCCTCTGACCCTCTCGCCTCTCATGCTCTCTCTCTCAAATAAATAAATAAAATCTTTTAAAAAAAAGTATACAGTGTTGTAACCAGCATCACCGTGTTCATGACCTAGAACATTTCCATCACCCCTCTGCGGCCTGTCCTCTACCCTTGGCCCCTGGCCACCACAACTGACCACTAGAGTTTTACCTTTCCCAGATGTCCATTGAAATGGAAGGCAGCTACGCTAACCACTATACCAGCAACATGAAATGGAATAATACCACATGTAGTCCTTTGTCTGGTGAAAGTCTTGCGAAAGTCTTCTTTCACTTACCATAATGCTTTTGAAATGTTATCATTGTTTTGGTCCTTTCTTTGCTAACCAGCCAATGAATATCTGGGCTGTTTCCATTTGGGGGCTATTATGAAAAAAGCAGCACCGAACATATATGTACAAGCATTTGTATAGACATGTGTTTTCATTTCTCTAGGAGTGGAACTTTCGGTTCATTCAAGAGATGAGAGACTGAAGCTCAGAGAGGTTAAGAAACTTGCCTGAGCTGACACACCTTGGCAGAAATTCACAGCCAAGCCTGACCTCCATGGCAGGCAGTCACCCATAGGAAATAGGTATTTTTTTAGTTGAAAGTACTTCTTTAGCCAGTAATTCCTGTAGTAGTGCATACCTGGGCTGGGTTCAGCTGGATTCAGGCTCTTAGCTGGCAGAAGTCACCTGCTGCTCAGCACAAGCTGCTGAGTGCACCAGGGGCGTAGGTCACTCTTGGGAGGCATTTCAGCAGGTGACTTCCAGAAGCCTGGGTGGCAGGGCTGCAGGCTTTTGTTTTCTGAAGGTGTTTGCCAGCCTTCTCCACTGTGAAATGACTGTTTTCTCTAATTAATTACTTGAGAGGAGAGACTTTGAGTGGAAGCAGCCTGCTCCTCATCAAGCTTTTACCCACTGGTCTGAATGTCCATTGTGAAGGTCTGAGTCCATCCTCACTTTTACATCTGTTGGTTGTTGGCATTTTCCTGTTAGGGAGAGCTTTCCCTTCTTCCTCGCATAGATTTAGATCACTATGCCTCATAAATGATTATATGGGAGATGATCCCTTATTATCATCGTTTTAATGTTCCACATGTCCCAGATTTGGCCCAAATCAGCCCCTTGCAGCTGCCTCCCGTGTCCTTTTCACACACGTACAATGACCCAGGCTTTTGTACTTCTGTAGCAGCCCCAGTCCCTTTGGTTAGAGAACGGCATTCAGAAACCCAGAATGGGGCTCTAGGTATACTCATTAGGGCTGGGATGTCCCACTTCTAGGCCTCCTCAGGCTACAGGGTTTTAAGGCAGCAGGGTTACAGAAAAGGCAGGGCTGTGAGACTAGACTTGTGAGGACTCAGCAAAATCGGGCACCAGTTTCTAAGGGACTCTACACTAGGTGCCAGGTCCACTGGATGGCGGGACCCAGGCCAAGCCAACCAGGCAGGGTGGCTTCTCGGCTCAGAAATCCCTCCACAGGGGCGACTGGATGGCTCAGTCATTAAGCGTCTGCCTTCGGCCCAGGTCATGATCCCAGGGTCCTGGGATTGAACCCTACATCGGGCTCCCTCCTCGGCGGGAATCCTGCTTCTCCCTCTCCCACTCCCCCTGCTTGTGTTCCCTCTCTCGTTGTCTGTCAAATAAAAAAAAAAAAAAGAAAGAAAGAAATCCCTCCACAAACTTCACAAAGTTTGAGGCAACAACCTCAAGGGTTGAGGGGGCGGGTAACATCTTTCAGCTTTTCTTGCTTTGGCATGAATAACTTCCAGGGCAGAGGACATGAGAGGCTGGTGGTGGAGGGCCAGGGGGTATGGGGGCAGGCATGGCAGGGGAAGGGGGGGTCTTAGGGGCTCTAGCAGGTACATTGTGTCTTCAGTGGTGACAGAAAACTGCCCAAGTTCTCCGGGCAAGGCCCCCGTGCTATGCTCAAGGCTGATGCACCAGCTGGCTCATGAGTCTGATCAGAATGAACTCCAAAATTAGAGGTGGGGACTCATAACATGGGGCCACCATCTCAGAGTCGGTCTCCCTGGAAATAACTGCCTTCTGGTTGTATTTGGGCACCCTCCTTTTTTTTTTTTTAAAGATTTATTTATTTGACACACAGAGAGAGAAAGCACAAGTAGGCAGAGCGGCAGGCAGAGGGAGAGGGAGAAGCAGGCTCCCTGATCAGCAGAGAGCCCGATGTGGGGCTCGATCCCAGGACCCTGGGATCATGACCCGAGCTGAAGGCAGTCACTTAACTGACTGAGGCACCCAGGTGCCCCGCACCCTCCATTCTTTTTTTTTTTTAAGATTTTATTTATTTATTTGAAGAGAGAGACACAGCGAGAGAGGGAACACAAGCAGGGGGAGTGGCAGAGGGAGAAGCAGGCTTCCCGTGGAGCGGGGAGCCCGATGCAGGGCTCGATCCCAGGACCCTGGGACCATGACCTGAGCTGAAGGCAGACCCTTAACGACTGAGCCACCCAGGCGCCCCCGCACCCTCCATTCTTAAGGGGCTGCTAGCTCTACAGTCCACTGGGGCAGGTGCAGCGCTGGGCCTCTCCTGGGCAGCAGTGGGGACGAGGCTGTCTGTTTCCAGTGGCTTTCACATGCCTTGCCCCACTGGTGTCCAACACAATCCTGTCTTCTGCTGAGTGAGCCAGGCTGGGAGGGTCAGGCACCGGTCCCTGCCAACTCCAGTGTTCACGGTTCAGCCTGGCCAGAGCCACCAGGCTTGGCCACAGCAGGGCAACCAGTGTGTGAGGGCACAGGGAACCCCACTCTCTGAGACAGCTCTGAGCAACCTCAGCAGTCTGGAGGGGCCGAGGGGTCCACGGCACTGCCATCTCTCAGGACGCCGAACCCTCTCCAGGGCAGCTCCAGACAGGCTGGCCTCTGATGAAGAACGAGACCTTCAGATGAAGAAAGGACGTCAACCCTTTGAGCAGACTGGCAGGAACCAGCTGTGGAAGGAGCTGCATCACACTGGGTTGAGGGGCGTCATGAGCCAGAAGGATGAAGACGACTAATTCTTCACTGGTGTCTGTTGGCGTCAACACCCATGAAGGTGTACTGGCGTGGGATGGGGGAGGGTCCTGCAAACCAGCTCTGAAAGGGGGCTTGGGGGGCCCTGGAGGGAAGGAAGCCAGTGGTTTCACCACAGGCCAGGCTGAACCTGGAGGGCAGAGCCCCAGGTGCTGGGAGGGGCAGCTGAAGGCAAGACAGGGAGTGGTACCCTGTGGCATTAGGCAATCAGGGAGGGGCTCCGGGACCTGGCATTAGGGAGGAACCCTGAGACACCAGGTACTGGGGAGGACTGGACGCTGGACTCCATTCAGGGCTGCTCCTTTAGGTGTCCCAGCAGCCTGGTAACAGCAACCCCACCTTTGTCTGCCGCTTTTTCCTTATATGCAAAAGGAGAATAATAATTCTGCTGACGTATTTCTCGGGATGTGGGTGAAAAACACCTAATAAAACATGGTAAAGAGAGTGGGGAAGAGGCAGAGAGGGAAGGAAAAAGAGGAACAGGAAGAGAACGAGAAGACAATATAAACAGGAGAAAGGGAAGAAACATACTCCTCATTCTGCTGTCAAGTTACAGAGATCGGAAGCAACGATGGGCCATTAGGGGGTGGGGCAGCGGTGGAGGCCTCCAGGAGGCCCCAAGCAAAGGGCCAACTTCTAAAACAATGAATTATTGTTAACAATTTGATGTTTTAAAGACATATCTTTTACTATAAAGTCTTAGAATGCACTAACTCCGATAACCCGTGGATTTAAGCATCTCTGGGTCCTTTTCCAAAACAGGAAGTTCTCCCCCAATGACAGTCCATAATTTCCTTTTGCACTGTATCATGTCCTATGTAACGCCGGGACGAGGGCTAAGGGAATGTGAAAGGATCAGTCATCTTCTGGATGAATTTCACTTCTCAGATTTCACTTAGCATCGGTGTCTCATGTGATCTGTCATTTTGCCATAAATACCAAGGGCAAAAAGAAATCTCTATTATGTCCTCTGGCAGCCAAGAAGCTGTCATTAGCTCTCTAGTCATTATATAAACATCTTTCATTAACAAAAATTCGAATAAAAGAGTTAAAATTTAAGTATACATGCCAGCTATCAAATTTGTAATCATAGCAGAAAATAAAGTAAAACTACTTAGGTTGCATAAATGAAAAAAGTAGGATATAAAATTGCACGTATAGGATTGCAACTACCTAAAAACTATCTAAAAATGTACCTAAAAGAAAAAAAATACCATCACGACAAAGATCTTTGCAGGGAGAAAAGACGGAATGGAAACAGCTATAGATGGAATGAGAGGGTTTTCTTCCTTGTGTTTCCCACATTTTCCATCAATATATGTAACATAATGGAAAATACACAACAAACACAATTTTAAAGAAATACACATACTAGCAACTGATAAAAGAAAGAATTAGAGATGACCAAGATCACAGAAAATTCAAGACAAGCCTCTGGGGGAAATCTTGTCATATGGCCTCTTTCCACACTCAGAAAGCTTCTTGGGCAATCCTAAACAGTGGAAATCCCAGAAATGACTTGACTTTGCTTGTGGAAGCACTGTGGACTTTTTATCAGGAGATTTACCTTACTAAGGTTTTGCTTTTTGACACAGCAAAGTGAGTGTCCACCCCAACTGCCCTGGGGATGATGACGACAATAATAAAAATAAAAATAAATAAAAATAAATAATGGACTTGCCTCAGATCATTTATACAGCACATGGTATACCTACGGGGTCCCGTTCTAGCTCCCCAAGTCGCAGCTCTCCACGTGCTTCTCAGGGAAGACATGGCTGGCTGCTATGCAACAGCCGTCTATCCCTCGGCTCCCTTGTGACCTCTAGCCTGGGTGTGCGGTCAGACACGGCCCAGCAGTGTGCCCAGCCCTGGGGCACACCTCATGTGCGCGGAACCCATCACGGTAGTGCTGACTCCTTTGCAGACACAGGAAAGGGGCTGGCCCGGCTCCAGTCAATGAGATGCTCTCAGGCATAGGTTCAGCTACCAGTGGCAGACACGTCCTCCTCTCTTATGTGAAAGTACAGAGCCCTGTGGTACAGACTGGGATGGGGGTCCTGCTTCTACCACTTCTGTGTGTGGCCCCTTGTCCTCATTCTCCAAGATAGCCTGTAAGGTATTCGAGGATGGAGAAAGGGATGAAGAGAGAGAAGCCAAAGCAGCTTCTCTTGAGGAAGGGGCTCTCAAGAAGGTTCTTGGATGGACACTTCCACTGACTTCCCTTTTACTAGTACTTGGTCACATGACCACATTTAGCTGCAAGGGAGGCTGTTTATTATGGGAGGTCTATTACTCAGCTAAAATTCAATTTTTAAGGAAAGAGGAGAATGAACTCAGGGGCACCATTAGCAGATTTTTAGCAAGAACAAAAGGGGCAGTCTGCTGGAGGGCTGATGTGAGATTGTCTTTGATGAAGAGAATCCCAAGCACACCTAGCTTCAGATTTGGGTTTTTTTGTTTGTTTGTTTGTTTAACATTAACATATGATGTGTTATTAGTTTCAGAGGTAGAATTCAGTGATTCACCAGTCTTATATAATACCTAGTGCTCATCACATGACAGGTTTTTAATGTTATTCCCCAATAAGAGAAAACAGGGCTCCGTGGAGAATGGCTGATTCTAGGACTGGGGCAGGAAATATTCAAGATGAGTCTGGCACATCTGGTAATGCCAGAAAGTAAGGAAGTACTCAAAAAGTAGGAAAAGAAAAGAAAAGAAAATCCCACAATGATGGAGGTATATGTTCAAGGGTCACAGGAACCTATGGAAAGAGCTCCAAATGGCCAAATCTAGAACAGTTTGAGCAACAAAATAAATATATTATATTGGATTACAACCTAAAGTGTAAAATAAATATCTGTAAGTCCATATTAATATAAGTAAATGATTGCATAAATAATAACTGAGGGACAAGAGACACATTTTCCATGGAGAATTCCAAGGAATTTACATAGATACTCTGCACTCTTAGGAAGCGAAACACAACTCCCCATTCCTTAAGTGGGAGCACAGTGATTTCCTTTCAAAGAATACAATATGGAAAGTGGGGGAAAAAAGAGTGTGAGAAATCTGACAAGTGAGGATTCAAACAGGCAACCAAGGTCAACCTCAACAGCCATAAATCATGTTGATAAGTTGTGATAAGAAAGGCACTTCACCTCTGTGATCTTCACCCCTAAATTCATAACCCTAGGTTAAGCATGAGAAAAACATAAGACACACCACAGTGCAGGAATAGTCCACAAAATACCTGACCAGTGCTTCTCAAAACTGTCAAGGTCATCAAAAACGAGGGATGTCATAGCCAAGAGGAGCCTAAGTCGACAGGAGGACTACATATAATGTGGGATGCTGGATGGCATTCTGACACAGAAAAAGGACATTAAGTAAAAATTATGGAAATCTGAATAAAGTATGGACTTCAGTTAATGATAATGTATTAATATTGGTTCCCTAATTTGACAAATGTTTCAGATATTAATAATTGGGGAAAACGGATGTGGGGTATATGGGAACTCTCTGTATTATCTGCTCAATTTCTCTGTAAATCTAAACCTGTTCTAAAAGAGTATGAGAGAGAGAGAGAAAGAGAATATATGAGTCCTTCCCCTTCCCTGTGTAGGAGTCCAAGTTATTTGGAGCTAAGGGAGTCATCTTCTGACGGTGGAGATGAAAATTCATGGCCCAAACCAACTTTGGACCCCTCTATTGGGTTTTTATTATATAAGAAAATAAACTTCACAAACAGAGCTTCACAAAACAAAGCTGTTTTGGGCCAGGTGTCTTGTTCCTTGCAGCTGAATGCTTCCCAACTGACAGTCCTCATATCACTTTCACAGCTACTGCTGTGGTTTAGACCTTTATCTTCTTACTCCCTACTTAACCACCCTTCCTTCCTCATCTGGTTGCTCTCTTCTCTGGATTTACCCCCTGGCTACATTTCTCTCAACACCCCAAGGCCGGCAACTCCTGCCCTTCCCAGGACAGGGTTATTCTCTTACCCTTCCAAGCTTGTGCACACTTGAGTCCTTCTGCCTGGGATGCCCATTCTTCCATCCTTATTCCTCCCAGCAAATAACTTCCCGAATTCAAGGTTCAGCTCACCCTGTGTGATGGGCAGGATTCTCATATGTCCCTGAAGATCCCCCTGGTAAACATGGCCTGCATAACTCTTGGTACTGTGAATATAATGAGCTATACTTCTATGATTAGGTTATGTGGTATGACACAGTTCATTAAAAAGTTTTTTTTTTAAGATTTTATTTATTTCTTTGACAGAGAGAGAAACAGCCAGAGAGGGAACACAAGCAGGGGGAGCAGCAGACAGAGGGAGAGAGAGAAGCAGGCTTCCCGTGGAGCAGAGAGCCCAATGTGGGGCTCGATCCCAGGACCCTGGGATCATGACCTGAGCCGAAGGCAGACGTTTAACGACTGAGCCACCCAGGCGCCCCTACACAGTTCATTTTTTAAAAAAGATTTATTTATTTTAGAGGGGGCAGAGGGTGAGAGAGCCCCAAGCAGACTCCATACTCCACGCGGAGCCTCACACAGGTCTCGATCTCATGACCGAGCTGAAACCAAGAGTCGGACTCCTAACTGACTGCACCACCCAAGCACCCGACACAACTGATTTTAAGAACAGGTTATCTGGGAGGGCCCGATTTAATCACATGAACTTTTAAAAAGCAGAGTTTTCTCTGGCTGGTAACAAAAGAGGAAGTCAGGCAGAGATTCAACATGTGAGGGGCACTTGATTTTCAAGACATTCTCCGTTGCTGGCTTTGAGCACGGAGGGGTCACATGATAAAGAATGCTGGTGGGCTCTAGAAGCTGACAGCAGGCCCTGGCTGACTGCCAACAGGGAAATGGGGACCTCAACCCTACAACCACAAGGAACTGAATTCTGCCAACAACACGAATGAGGATGGAGGCAGATCTTCTCCAGAGCCTCCAGATAAGAACAGTCCAGCTGACATCCTGATTTCAGCCTTGTGATACTGAACAGAGAACTCAGCCATGATGCCATGCAAACTCTGTCCTAGGGAGCTATGAATAAATAGGTGCTGTTTTTAGCCACTGAGTCTGTGGCAGTCGGTTATATAGCAATAGAAAACTCACCATGCTTCCTCTCTGAAGTCTTCCCTCATTCCTCAGGCACACCAGTGACTTCTCTCTGCTGCCGGGGCACCTCATACACAGCCATGCTACAGGGCAAGTCACTAAGTATTATAATGATCCACTTAGCAGTCTACGCTCCTCACAAGATTCCAGAGTTCCTGAGAAATGTTGGCACCTATCACTTCATCATTGCAAGCTCAGGCACAGAGCAGGAAAGCAAAAAATACTGGTTAAATGAATGTTTCATCAAGAAAAAAAAAATCCCAAGATTACTAATTTGTAATCTTATACACCAAAATCGCCAAAGATGCAGGAGATTTAATGTGTAAGCAAGAGAAAAAGTCACCAATGTAAAAAGAGAATGGAGAAAAAAAATATTAATATACATGTAGGATGTTTCTAGGAACCAGAAGTGAATGAAGTCTCCAGGTAAGGTTGGTGAGGGAAGAAGTAAGCAGAAATATGAGGAAAAATCCATCTCTACATTACTTAGTAAACAGTATTTATTGCATGTCTGCTATGCAGTCAGGCCAGGAACTGTGGAAAGCAATACAGGATTTAAAGCTTGCCCTCAAAAACACTGAGAGCCTCCTTTCTGTGGCATACCAGGCTTAGAATGTTAGAGTCAAAACAGTTAAAGACCTTGATTTTGTATGTACTTAAGCTTCAAAATCCTCTACTTTCTAAACAAGTGGGGAGCAAATTGATTTTCTATTGAGCTCTGTATTTTTGAGATTCTTTGGTATTGGCCCTTCTTTGTGTTGGCTGCCTAATTCTCTGCAGAGCAGATGAACCACTATTAGCTCAATCTGATAGTCATTTGGGTTGTTTTGAGGCTTTCACTATTACAGACACCTGTCAAATAGCAACTTCGCTCCGCGCCTTTTACATCTCTGTGAAAGCGTCTGTGATGAGAATTCCTGGAAGCGGACCCAGATACTTTGTTGTTACGCAATACTCTCTCCCTCAGTGCCTGCCCCACGGATGCCAGCTCCCTTGAGCAGCTAGGGCTCCCTGAGTTGGAGCAGTCGCTTACCTCCAGGCCTGGCGGGTGCGGCTCCCATCTCTCTCAATTCAACTGCTGGAGTGGAAATGTGGTCTGGAAAAGGCAGGAAGGGGGTGGGATCCATAATGTACCGAGAAACCAAGTAGACGCTGAGCGAGGGAAAAAATAGCACAGGAAATTGTAAGGGGGTACTTGAGGAAAAAAGAGATGGGACGGAAAAGATGCTTTCTGGGTCAGAGTAGCGTGGGCTAAAAACAGTCGGAATACAGGTTAGTCACTTCGAGGGCCTCCAACGCCAACGCGATTAATTTGTGTTTTATCCTGTGGGCGATGGGAGCGCAGAAGGGATTCAGTGAAAGATTCAGGTTTCTGATTCTGCCACTAGCTCTAGGGGTGAGGTGTCAACTCATCTCTCTGAGCTGTTTCCGCATCTGTTAACCTGGGAAAGTAGTACTTGCTGGGCCGACCTAGAATGGTGTTAGAAACTAAACAGAGAAGAGCTGTAAACCTTAGAAGGCCGATCTCGGGTGTGCGTGGGGGGGGGGGGCGTGGTGGTTTACTGTCAGTTGACAAGCCGACAATAATTTCTGAAGTCCTTGAGAAAAAAATTCTGCAATAAAGTCCTAAAATTAAGAGGCAGATGGCTTTTTGCCTGCAAACAACATGCCATGGACTCAAGAGTTGGTCCCAGCCTTTCCTTGCTCTGCTGCTCCGCGCCCGGCTCAAAGCCCACGCAGGAGACCCTCCCCTGGGTTTGCTTGGAAGTCTCCGGCGCCAAGGACTCCCGCAGGAGGTGGACACAGGCGCGCGTGCGTGTGCGCGGCGCACCGGGCCTAGAGTGGCGTCCGGGAGCTCGGAGCGGGGCTGGTACCGGGGCTGACCGGGGCTGGGAATCCCCGCACTGCCGAGCGGTGGGGGCAGCAGAGCGTGCGTGGGCGCAGCCAGCCACTGCGCAGGCGCGGGCACGCTCCCCTCGGCCTCCGTGCGGCGTTGCAGGCTGGGCGCGCGCGCCCGCGGCGGGTTCCGCTCGCGGCGGGTTCCGCTCCCGGCGGGCGGAGGGCTGCGCGCGCACGGGCGAGCCAGCCGTGACGTGCGCCGCGCTACGCCCGACGTCACGGGTCCGTGTGTAGTGGCGGCCCGGCTGCCCTCAGCGGCGGCGCTTGACGAAGGTGGTGCGGCCGCTGGGTGCGGCGTTCAGGGGTCGCGCGGCGTGCGGCGGCGACGAGGACCACGACCGGCAGGCCGGGCACCTCCAGCCGCGGAGTAGCCGCTCCCGCCCCTTCTCCGGCCTCTGGCGGCGCCCTGCCCACGGCTTCCTCCTTTCCTGCTCAGCTTCGCGCGGGCCTCGGGGCCGCGGCGGCGAGAAGTACCGAGGGGCGCCGAGAGGCCCCAGCCGGCCGCGGCGGTCCACGCGCCCTCCACCCGGCGCGGGCTCCATGTGAAGGAGGGATCCGGCCCGCGCCAGACTCCTCGCGCGCCCCTCCGGCCCCCGGGGGCCCGCGGCCTCCCCCGACCGGGGGGCGCGGTGACAGGCCGCGCGGGGGCGGAGGGGCGGGCTCGGAGGCGGTGGCAGCCCCTCCTCGGGCCTGCGGCTCCCTACGTCCCCGCGGAGCGGCCGGTACGTGCCTGTGTTTGTGTGGGGCGGGGGCCCCGGTGGGCCTGTGCGCAGCTCCCGAGGCTGGGATTTCGCTAGGTGCTTGTTCTGCGCCGGGTGGACAGATCTCGGGGTTCTCGCATCCTTTCCTGAACCCCAGGTCTGAGCGAGGTAGACTGCTGGGCTGTATAGCTGTCAGACACGTACTCTGCAGGGATTTTAGAAGGAAGATTGCAGTTGGTCCCTGGGAGAAGAAATGTTATATGCAGTAAGCGAAAAAGTGCTTGTCTTTGCACTGTCACACTGTGATAATCTATTGATTGGGGGGTTGATTTTTCCGTCTAGCTTTAGCTAGCACTTACGGTGCGGCGGGCAGTTGTCTTGCATTGTCTGCCTTCATCTTCTCAGCACAATGAGGTCGGTACGTGTCTCCCCATTTTACAGATGAAAAATTGAGTCTCGGAGAGATTAGGGAAATTGCCCAAGGTCATGCAGCTGGTAATCCGGGAAGCCTTGATTCTAATATGATGTCTTTTCTGTAGGACTGTATTTTTGAGTCTTGAAAAAATAAATAGGAAAATTAGAATAGTTGGAGAGTTTCTTCCTGGGAGTAAAATTCTAAACATCATTGGTAGATGTAGTTTTGTACCTAGCGTAGGCTGTTCGATGTGTTTTGCTGCAGCCTAGCCAAATCATTTTCTTGGCTTTTTTTCTTCTTTTTAAAAATTACTTTTAAAAGGTGGCGCAGGGCACCTTTACCCTTTTGCAGTAGGACAGAACAGAAAACAAATTTCACTTTTATTAAGAGAAGAAATGTAATAAAGACTAACACTATTAAAAAAGATGACACAAAAAAAGAAGAAATATAATTGGTAAAATGCATATTTCCTGAAAAGTTATAATTTTACTTGTGCAGTTTATTCTTGACACATACGGGGAACTCGCAGTTGGATTATTAGCTTGAGATTTCCTTATTGCAAAACTTGTTGCTGAATTATGTGGCAATGGCTGAACATACTTAGTAATTGGTGCAATCTTATGCAATATTTCTAAATTGTCAAAATTAGTGCGTAGAATATCGTAGAAAGTTACCTTTTAATGGTGTGATTTTTTTCCCTTTCATTTGTGTGTGGTGACTGGTAAGTGTTTATAAACTAAAATTTGTCATTTTAGCATTGGCCTGTATTATTTCTTTGATTATGATTAGTGAAAAAGAAAATATTTCTCTTTACAGAAGAAAATACTGATAGATTCCTTTGAGTAGTCGAGGCTTCACGTATAGTTGCAAATGTTTAAGAAATGTATTGATGCCCAATTACACTACTGTCTAATTTTCTCCAGTATATTATCAGGTTTAAGAAAATTTGTAGTTGAATGTTTTTGTATTGTCTTTAGAGAAAAGGTCAAATTATAGAGTTGACAAATGGTTGGTTCATAGATTGATTTGTTGTTTGGTTAAAATGTGAACTATGTTGATTCCTGTTGATTTATGTTGAGTGTGATCTCATAGAATGGGTATCTTGGCACGATCTCCATGTGTCTTTTTTGAGAGAAGTAGCTGTTAAAAGCTTATTTTTAAAAATTGGATTACATTATGGACTCAGTCTATTAATGGATCTTTCATTTTTAGTTCACCTTCCTGCTACCAAAGCGGTAAACTGTATTTAATAGATCTTGTATTAAAGTGAAGTCTTGTTAGGGTCATGACAGCTTTGGTTTTGGGTGGATCTTTTTTTTTCCCCTTGTAGAATTGGAGTTCTCTGGGCCCCTCAACACTCTCCCCCAACTTTTTTTATTATGAAACAATTTCAAGCGTATAGGAAATTGCTAATAGAGTGAACATCCTTATCATGATCCTCTAGATTCGGTATTTGTTGACATCTTGTTGTATTTGCTTTATCTGTAAATATGTGTGTATTATTTTTGGCTCAGCCATTTGAAACTAAGCTGTAAACATTATGACACTTATCCTAAATATGTCAGCATACATTTCCAAAGATGGACATTTCCTAACATAGCCAAAATACCATTATTGTTAATTTTTTTAGTTCATATTTTCTAATCAGTAATTGATAGTTTCTTAATTGATAATTCCTTAATGTAATCTAACATTCATATTTAAATCTCCGTATTTATACTGTTTGGTCTTTTATGGTTTTTTTACACCCAGCCACACCAAACCAAGATACAGGGTTTATTCACTGCGTTTGGTTAAGTCTCTTTGATCTCTTTGAATCTAGAACAGTTTTACCTCCCCCTTTTAAAATGAGGTTGCCTTTTTTTTTTTTTTTTAAAGAGATCAAGGCAGGGACGCCTGGGTGGCTCAGTCGGTTAAGCGTCTGCCTTCAGCTCAGGTCATGATCCCAGGGTCCTGGGATCGAGTCCCGCATCGGGCTCCCTGCTCCGTGGGGAGCCTACTTCTCCCTCTGCCTCTGCCTCTCTCTCTCTCTATCTCTCATGAATAAATAAATAAAAAATCTTTAAAAGAGATCAAGCCAGTTGTCTTATAAAATGAGTCACATTTTCTATTTATCTGATTTTTCCCCCCCTCATGGTGTCATTTAGTGTGTTCCTCTACTCCCCTGTATTAACTATAAACTAGCTTTAAAGGCTTGATTAATTTCAGATTAAATATTTTGGCAAGACTAACCCATAAGTGATACTGTGTAGTTCATATTGCTTCCCATCAGGTCATATACTGTCAAGTCCCATTATTTGTGATGCTGAGTTTGATCACTTGGTAATGGGGGTTAAGGTAAGGTATATTTTCCCCACTGCAATTAGCAATCTGTGGCATGATAAATTAGCACTGTAGTGCTAGCTGTTCTCCAGTAATCTGTCACTGAATAGTTGTAGCATATATTGCTGACCCTTGTTAGGCTAACTTTTGATAATTTCAGTGAAAATCGCAGGAATTGTAAAATATCCTATACAGCTATATTAGATTCTGATTTTGTGGGTTTTAAAATTTTGTAATTATGAATTCAAGGTATCTCCTGTTATGAATTAAAAAAAAAAAAAACCTGGCTTGTGAAAAATGGGAAAAACTCAATGCCTGTCTTTTCCTGGAATCTCACTGAAGGAGTGCGTTTAAGTTTTTCTTAGCCATTATTTGTTGACAGACAAATAACTAGAAATATAATAAAGGAAGAATGGATTTACTAAAAAACAATTTGAGAAAACTGTCTATTTTCTGGTATAATGCAAGGAGCACTGGATTGAGGGTCAGAAGATCTAAATTCTTTTTTTTTTTTTAAAGATTTATTTATTTATTTGACAGAGAGAGACACAGCGAGAGAGGGAACACAAGCGGGGGAGTGGGAGAGGGAGAAGCAGGCTTCCCGCGGAGCAGGGAGCCCGATGCGGGGCTCGATCCCAGGACCCTGGGATCATGACCTGAGCAGAAGGCAGATGCTTAACGACTGAGCCACCCGGGCGCCCCCAGAAGATCTAAATTCTAATTGTAATTCTACCACTATGTGAAGTTTAAGAATTAAAAATTTTAAATTAAAATTTTAACATCACTCAGTGTTCTCATTCCATAATGATCAAGTTAGTAAACATTTATGAATTTCTTTTTATTGAAATATAATTGACACACAGTATTCTATTAGTTTTAGGTCTATAGCATTGTTATTCAGTATTTTTATACATTACAGAATGATCCCCACAATTAGTCTAGATACCATTGCTCACCTTACAAATTTATTATAATATTATTGGCTATATTCTCTATGTGGTATATTGCATTCCTGTGACTTACTTATTTTATGAATACTATGATTTCTGATAATGAGGTATGTTGGCTACATTTAGAGGTGAACCTCATTTTAATTCAGGTAGAAATAAATATATGTAATATAAAATTGAATTTATTTCCCAGCTAATTAACTGACATTTAATAGGTTATTGATTTTTAAAAAAATTATTTTTAGGTTACTGTTTCAAAGAAGGTTTCATAATAGGGTTTACTTAAGTAACACATTCTCATTAAAAAATATGATTTAGGGGTGCCTGTGTGACTCAGTTGGTTAGGCGTCCAACTCTTGATTTCTTCTCTGGTTGTCTGCTTGGGATTCTCTCTCTCTCTCTCCCTCTTCCCCTTCCTTTCCCCTCCCCCACTGCTGGTGGGTGCTTGCAGGCATGAGTGCTCTCTCTTCTCTCTTTAAAATAAATAATCTTTTTAAAAAATAGGATTTAATTCATTAAACAGTTTACATGAAGTTTTTTCGCACATTTCTTTTGTAAGTCAGAATGAACTGTATATATTGAAATAAAGATTCTTTCCCCTTATTCTCCAGTGTTGTGTGAGGTATATAGCTCTCTGTCTGTACACATGTTTATAAGAAACGTGTCTGTATAGTTTTGTGCTTTTTGCCTTGTACATCCCTGGGATTTATTGGGAACATTGGTTGACTGCATTTTTTGTGATGTTAATTATGGATTGGCTTTGTAACGTATTTTGTATTGTTGTCTTTATTGTTACTTAACTCTCAGATTGTTGCTTAATTTTTTTGTTACACTTTGTCTTCCCAACTGACAGGATAGGATAGAATCTTTGGAGTCCTTCCTCTCACTTGCACGCAGCCTTTCTTACAAGTGCTCAAGAGTGTTTTGTTTGAGATTCATAGTACCATAAATTTTATAAGCACTGTGTGGTTTATAAACTTTGGGAGGTTTTTCTAAAGGTAATTTTTCCCATTTGTGCAGTTAGTCATTTGGAGTTTAATTAATAATGACTAATTAAAATAATAGTTTAAGATATGATTTTATCAGCATTCTATGGTAATTCCCAAATTAGGTCCCCTCATCACCACTACCTCAGAATGCTCCTCAAGCACACTGCACCTGCCTCTACCAGGGTACTCACCACATTGTGCTGTAATTATTTACGCATCCTCCACTAGGAAGTTAGCTCTTTCAAGGACAGAGGCAGTGTTTTGTTCATTTTGGTGCACCTAGGACAATGCCTGGAGCCAAATGTTTATTGAATAAATACAGAATTGACAGACAGAAGGGACCTCTTTTTATAGTGTCCTAAGATTCTTAAAAGATGGTGCCTACCAAATCACTGATCATTTACAAAATGTTTCTTCTTAATTTGCTGGTTGAGTTTTCTTTGTTCTCTTTTGTGGTATTGTTTATTTAGCAAATTTAAGCACTTTCTACATTATGGGCACTGATTTAAGTACTATGCTAAAGATACTCATTTAATCCCTGTTAACAACCAAATGAATTAGTTACTGTTATTATACTCCTATTACAGATTGGGGAACTGAAGCAGAGACAGTGAGTAATTTGCGCATGTTCACACTTCTTGTGCTTGGTGGAGGTGAAACTTGAATGCAGGCAGCCTAGCTCCACAATCTGTGCTCTTAACAATCGCACCATGTTGCCTCTCTGCTTTATCAGGGCAACCAGAAAATTACATTTGCTTTGCCAGAGTACTGTCATTACCCTTCGTGGAGTGCCTACTATGTGCCAGGATGGGGAGGGCACTTCAGAAGGCCTTGAAGAGGGGGCAGTACTAAACTGAGTTAACAAAATTAGTAAACTCTACAGATTAACTGACTGTGATTATAATGTTTATTGAAAAAAATTAAATACAGAAAAGGTAAAGAAGAAAACATTAATAATCAGTTAAGAGTATATACTTGGGAGTCAGACCTGAATGTGAGTCCCAGCTCTGTGGTTTAACCTTTCTATACCTCACTTATCTGTAAAATAGAGATAATAGTACTTAACTCATAGGTTTGTCATGAGGTTTACATGAGATAATATGTTTAGTATAGTGCCTTGCATATAAAAAGTGTTCAAAAAACATCAGCATTGTAAAAATCTCCCATAGTTCACTTAGGTTATATCTATTTTAATGTATATAGAAACCATTCTCTTTGATGTGATTAAGACTGGTGGTGTTTAGTTTAATTTTTTAAATATATAAGGGGAATTAAAAATGACACATTTTTACTTTAAATATTTTATTTAAAAAAATGGATATGTAAAGACGTCTGAGTTATGTGATCCATCTAGAATTGTATGACTATTCCCCTTAGTCTTTTACAGTTTTTTCACCTATGCCCACTTTCACAACAGTTTTTTTTTGAAACTAGCCTTTGAGTCTTTCTAAACACTCAACTTCATTTTCATAGAAACAAAAACTCTATTCACATTCACAATTTCATTGGTTTATACAATATTTAAACTATATAATTATAACAAACACATAAACATGTTTGATTCTTGGTAAATTGATGAGTGCAGAAATGTTCTGGTTTGGTAAAAAATGAGCTTAATTAATATCAAATGTTCAGCATTTTATCAGAAGACATTATAGAGAGGTAGATAGAGAGTGTTGGTTAATTTGCCAAATTGGTTAAGGAGGTTGGATAAGAGAAAATGTTGATTCCTTGCCTTCTATTTCTGAGTTTATGGATGTATGTATTATACAGATATTTAAACGAATAGGGAATGTAGATTGAAAGCTAATAGTCATAATATCTCAATTTTACCTCAGTTCTTTAAGGTTTTTTTTTTCTCCCCCAATCTGTGTCTTTGCTTTTTCTTTGTATTATGGTTCTTTGGCAGTGTGTATAGTTTTTCAGATTTTCATTCTCCATTCTTCATATTTGTCATCATCTCTCAATATTTTCATCTCTGTTATTTTACTTTGCATCCTAGGAGAGCTGCTTGTGTTTGACACAGTGTGGCTGCAAACCACATTCACAGTTCTGCTCTTTTGCCCTCCAGTGTGTACTAAAAAATATTTTTCATCTCATGAGTATTTTAATTCTGTAGTTGAATTTCTATTATCTTAGTAATCCTTGGTCTTTCCCATTTTTTTCCCCTCTCATCCTTGTTTTGCATCTAAAGGTCTTTCCTTTAACTTTCATTTATATTTCATAAGGGCATGTCTTCTGGCATTGAGGATATCCCACAATTTTCTACAAATTTCAGACTGTATCTTGGGAGGAAGAAGTAACATTTGAATGTCTTTTACATGCCAGAGGCTTTACACACACTAATTTTACAGTAACCATGGTAGACCATATTCTGATTTTACAGGCAAAGAAATTGAGGCTTAGAGGTGTTAAGAATCTTGTTCATAGTCACATAGTACAGTTGGGGATTGTGCATGGCTCTTCTATTTAGAGCAAGGGGTCCTTAGCTTTCTCTCTGCCTCCACATTATTTGTAGGAAGCATTCCCCTTGGAAGTATCTTCAGTGGAATCTCCTGGGGCTAGGGCCAGCATAGTTTTTGGAAAACACACTCAATACAGATATTATTCTTATCTCTCATTCTTTATAATTGCTAAATCAGAGAGGTCTAATAAGTATTTGGGCAACCTGAATGATTTCTTTGTTTGTGTTAGGCACAATTTTCAGTGGAATGAGAATAAACTGGTCCATTTTAAGTGAATGGTATGGGAAGTATGTTAATTTTTCTGGTATCTAGGAGAAATGATATGAGAGAGCTTAATGTACTTGGTCAGAGAATTGATGAAATTTCTTGAATGAACATGAGGAATTTCCAGTGTAATTTTTAAATTAAGTTTTAGACTATCATTCTGAATAGGCTATGAATAGTAACCCTCAAACTCAGGGGCTTAAAACAACAAAGATTTATTTTTTGCTCATGGTGTGTGTTCATTGAGGGTCAGTTGGCCTGCTTCTGTTCAACATTGTCATCCTTAGTTTGAATTCCACTTTGGATCCTTACTTTGGGACCTCACTTGGGAGCAGCCACTATCTGGAACATAACTGGTTGCCATAGGTAAAGGAAAAATACACTCTAGTGTGTGTTTTTCCTTTATATTGTGCTTCCTGAGAAGGAAAAATCTTTTTCTTTATCCTTCTAGGTTCTTTGATAAATTGTCATAAGACTGATAAACTGAATTGAATTACATATGTACGGGAGCCCCATAAGAATATGAGACCCACAGGTAGTCAGGCAGTTGAGGCTTATATGCTGTCCTGAGCAGAGGAGAAGGGGTAGGGGTCTGGGACCTCAAAGTGGGGGAGGAAGACAACAATTTATGGGAGGATGGGAAGAGCCAATGTTTGGTAAACATGTTTGCCATGCTTTGTGGAGACATTGGGACAGAGAGGAATTTGATCTCCAGGTCCTGCTAGTTCTCTTGCAATTACCATGCTGCCCCATATTCTTTGTAGTTATCTCTGGTGATAGTTTAGATAGACCAGACCCTCTATCTAAATTCTTTTAGGCAGTTAAGGGGAGGTAAAAAGCTCTTCCTGAATCTTTTGGGCCTTGATTGACTTCAGTTCAAACTAATCCACATGCCAAAGTGGCATATTTGAAGGGGGCATGTTCTGAACCCCTTCACAATTAACACTTTGACACCTCTTGTCACCAGAAATGTGTATGTGGGAGGGGTTTCCACACCTTAAACAATTCTGTAATATCCAGCCAAAGATATTGTCAGATCCCACAGATTAAGACTGCCCTCCGTTCAGACCTGGTGGCAAGGCTAGGTAGTTGCCTATGCTTCAGACCAATGGGCTGTAAATCAGAGGTTCCCATCTTTGGGATTTTTTGGGTTCAATTACTTTGCTACAGCAACTCACAGAATTCTGGAAAATACTAGATTACTGGTTTATTATAAAAGGATATAACCCAGAAACAAGCAGATGGAAGAGATGCATAGGGCAATGTTTGGGAAAAGGAGGGAGCCATGGAGCTTTCATCCTTACTTCCAGTGTGCCACTCTTCCAACACCTCTGGGTGTCTACCAACCTGGAAGTTCTCTAAACCCCATCCTCTTTGGTTTTTAATGTAGGCTTCTTACCTAGGCATGTTGATTAAATCAGTTGGCCATTGGTAGTTGAGCTTAATCTCCGGCCCCTTTCCCCTCCCTAAAAGCCATGGGAAGGAGCTCAAAGTTCCAATCCTCTAATCACATGGTTCCCCTTGGCAACCAGCTTTCATCACTAGGCGCTTTTCAAAAGTCATCTCATTAATATAAACTGAGATGTGGCTTAAAGCTATTCGTTATGAATAACAAAAGACACCTACATTATTCTAGTTACACCTGTAATGAGCATATCATAAAGTGAACTTGTTGAATCACTATATTGTTCACCTGAAATTAAGGTAACATTGCATGTCAACTATACTTCAATTAAAAAAAAAAAAGACCTGGTTTTTCTGAGCTCTTTGCCAGAAATGGGGACAAAGACCAGATACATATTTTTTATTATAAATTACAATCTCACACCAGGACAGAAGGAAAATACAATGTGTGAAAGCATACTCTGGCTTTTTAAAGCTTTTACCTCGGAGAAACGTTCACCACTTCCACCCACATGTATTGGCCAGAGGAAGTCTTATGGCTGTACCTGAGTTGAACAGGGTGAGAAAGTTCAATATTTCCAAATACCCAGAAGGAGAACATCAAGTATTTGTGAACAGCCCTACCACAGAAACAGCACTGTGGAAAACTGTTCAAAAATTATCTTTGGAAATTATTAATAGGAGCCAGTGGGTAAAGTATGACTTGATTTTTTTTTTATAAGTCTTTGGGAACAGATCTACAGGTTAAAATGAAGTCAGTTTGTAATTGTTTCTATGCTGTTATTTAATAATTGCTAAATGTTCTCAAGTCATACTGTATTTTAGATTTGATCTAAAGATGCTTAATTATTATTTGGTAAGTTTGTGATTAATTAAGTTTGACTGACTTGACTGCATTTTAATGGTATTTGTGGAGGGTTTTTTTTTTTTTTTAAGATTTATTTATTTTAGAGCACGTGCGGGAGGGGGTGTGGAGGGGCAGAGGGAGAGAGAGAGAATCTCAAGCAGACTCTGAGCTGAGTACGGAGCCTGACGTGGGGTTTGATCCCAGGATCCTGAGATCACCACCTGAGCCTAAATCAAGAGTGGGGCGGCTAATCGACTAAGCCACCCAGGCGCCACTCCCCTTTTATGAAGTAGGCCTCGTGCCTAGCGTGGAGCCCAACTTGGGGCTTGAACTCATGACCCTAAGTTCAAGATCTGAGCTGAGATCAAGAGTCAGATGCTTAGCTGACTGAGCCACCCAGGCACCCCTGTGGAGTTTTAATACAAAATATTTTGGTTTTTTATTTTAATACAATAAGGAAATGAGACTAATGGCCTCTGATTTAATTTAAGGAGAGATTAACATCATGATATATGTGATGGCTTTAATGTATTTTTAAATCAGTTTAGACATTTAAAAATAGCCTGTGGACTCCTTTTTAAAATTAATAATAGGGGAGGGGGGAAAGATGACGGAGGAGTAGGGGACCCTATTTCAACTGATCCCCGGAATTGAGCTGGATAACTACCAGACAACTCTGAGCACCCACAAAACCAGCCTGAGATGTAAGAAGATCTGGATCTCTACAAACAGAATATCGCAGGCGGTTGGTTTTGAGGTACGAAGCGGAGAGCCGTGATCCTGCGGGCAGCTATCGGAGGATAAACGGAGGCGGGAGGGTGCCTGGATGTGGGGATCCTACACCACCGGTGAGTGACAGCCTCGCGCGCTGCGGATGGGGTACAGACTCACAGACCGGTAGTGTTGGGAAAGAACTTTAGGGCAGCCCCCGGGGTGGAAAACCAGACCGGCGGGGTCGCACGCACACGAACTGCAGGCCCCCTGGACAGAAACCGGAGCGACGGTCGCGCCCACACGAACTGCAGCCTCTGAGACAGAAACCCAGTGCACCGGGGTTGCGCCGGTGAACTGCAACCCCCGGGGGTGGAAACCCCAAGCGGCAGAGTCACGTGTGCACAGATTGGGAGTGGCTGGCGGTTTGAGAAGCACAAGGGGCAGAGACGTGCCCCTACCTGGAGGCAGGACTGGGAGCGCTGCGGAGGGGCGCACAACCCAGGACGCTTCAGTTTATAGCAGCACGGACAGAAACGGAGACAGTGTGGCCTGGAGAGCTCACTGAAGAACAGAGTGCGGTCTCTC
>NC_138371.1:99318074-99338822 GCF_054177405.1 Leptonychotes weddellii | reverse complement strand
TCTCTACTTCCCAGTTGAAAAACATTTGGGACAAACCACACATTAACAAATATTTTTCTTCTCAGAATCCTTCCATATCCTTGTTCTTTGTTTCTCCATCTTCACATCTCCAACCAGAGCATAGAAGTACCTTAAGTATTCTTAGCTTATTTTGTTCTCAGTTAATAAATTGATACTGACATGTTAATCTGATGCCCACTCTAATGTTTTCTGTCATTTAAATCTTGCTTTTTTGTAAATGGGATGATCAAATAGGGAGATACGGTTTCTTTTTTCTTTTTTTTTTTTTTTAAGATTTTATTTGAGAGTGAGTGAGAGAATGAGCCTGAGCATGAGCGCGGGGGTGGGGCGTGGGAGGGAGAGGGAGAAGCAGGTTCCCTGCTGAGCAGGGAGTCCTTACTCAGGGCTTAGTCCCAGGACCCTGGGATCATGACCTGAGCTGAAGACAGATGCTTAACTGACTGAGCCACCCAGGTGCCCCACGGTTTCTTTAGAATAAGGGACACTTCAGCCTGTTTGGAAGCAAGGATGGGCAGTGTAGAATTATAAAAGAAGGCTTGATTGGAGGCTGTGAAAAGACCATGTGGCCTAGATTTGGTTATGCCGGAAGATTTCAGAAGGAAAGTTTGCAGAGATTTCTTGGTCATTGGATTGGGAGGAGGCTTGGGGCAGCTGGTAGAGCATGTGACTCTTTAAATTCAGTTAATTAACATATAGTGTATTATTAGTTTCAGAGGTAGAGTTCAGTGATTCATCAGTTTCTATAATACCCAGTGCTCATTACATCAAGCATGTGATTCCTGATCTTGGGGTTGTGAGTTTGAACCCCATGTTGGGTGTAGAGATTACTTAAAAATTAAAAAAAAAAAAGATTGGGAGGGGGTTCGAGTAGTTGCATTAGTTAGGGTTCAATCAGAGAAGGAGAAGTGCTATATTATGGAATAAGGGATTTATGAAAGGAGTAAAACCTTACACAGTTATGGGAGAAACTCAGAAATCAGAGTCTGTAAGGGGGAATTGGCAGATCAAAGTGAGTCATCAGGCGTTCTGAAGTGGTGGTGCAATGGGTAAGTGAGAATGTAGATAAATCTGAGGAGTCTGGTATGCCAGGTGCTGGAGTACAGCCATAAAGTAGAGCTGGTGGAGAGTCTGTGGAAAGCTGTTGCCTCTGCATAGCTACCTCTTCTGTGTTTTTCAGTCAAGTTTTTGGTGGTGAACCTGCGGGTGCTGTTTGGTCAGCAAGGTGCAATCAGGAAGAGCTGTATGCAGAGCAGGGGAGAGCAGAAACATGGTGGAATCTGCTGGCAACTCTGTGCCTGTTTATCTAACCCTGATCTTCAGAGTAATTTCCTCCTTTGGCCAACTCTAACCTGGAGCCATATGGGAAGAGGATTCTGGGAAATATAGTTTAAACTTAACCAAGTTGGCATAGTACAAACTGCCACAGCAGGTGAGTGTGGGGTGGGTGGGGAACTACAGTGTGGGATGTGATTGTGGTGACAGTGATACTTTATAGATCTAGGTTCATTCTACTATGAGAGCAAGTTCTTTAAATTCTCCAAGGCTTTTTCCATCTCTCTGAAATGGGGAGCTAATATCTACCTCATGGGAGTGTTCTAAAGATTAAGTGAAATGTTTGAAAGCATTTAGCAGAGTGTAAGCACAGTGCAAGCTATTATAAATAGTAGCTTTTATTAAGAGTAGTAATTAGTAGTGAGAAGGGAAAAGTATATTTTGAAAGGGGAGGGGTGAAGTGCAGGGAAGAGAGATGGATGGTGAGAAGAATAAAGTAGAAGACATGGTTCCTGTATTTGAGAATGTTGTAGTCTGGCTGCAGGGAACTCATGTAGACACATAGGCGATTTAGGAAGCTATTCTAGGAAGTAATATCCTTTAAGAAAGATGGTTCTTTGTCATGGTGAGTGGAGAGACAGCAAGTGCTGTCATTTTAGTGTAGTTTAGGTTAAGTGGTAATGTATGTGAAATGCCTAGCATACATAGAGAGGATAATTATTTTCCACTTCTGTCATTTATAGAGGGAAAGATGACCAGGTGAGGACAATAGGGAAGGTTTAAACTGAGTCTCTAAAAGATGGTTTGGACAGGTAGAAAAAAGGGAGGAAGCATTTCAGACAGAAGAAATAAAAGGTGGGCATCAACAAGACATGTAGTACCTCATTAGCACAGCTCAGTACCTGTTGATTCCTGCTGTTTGCTTTTGGTAATCTGTTTGTAATTTCTAGAGATTGTCTCTGTTTGCTCCTGCTTGAGTCAGTTGCCTACCTCTAGGCCATCAGTTTAGTGAGGGGTGTGGGACCACACTGTGCTAGTTTGGTGACACTCAGTAATTCAGTGGGTGATTGGAGGTGGGGATGGTCAAAGGGACAAGTTTCCAGAAGGCCACTATGATGGCTAAATAACTTTAGTCACTCCCTTTGTTGTAGTTGTTTCCTATTATAATTCTACCTTGCTCCCCCCCCTTTTTTTTTCTGTAGCACAAGCAGGGTGGGAGTGGTGGGGTGGGCAGGGAGGGGTAGAGAGAGAGGGGGAGAGAGAATCTTAACACAGAGCTCAACGCGGGGCTTGATCTCAGGACCCTGAGATCATGACCTGAGCCCAAACCAAGAGTCTGGATGCTTAACTGACTGAGCCACCCGGGTGCCCAGTAATTCTACCTTGTCCTCTTCAGTTCCTCGAATTAAGCATTTTAATCTTGTTTCATACAATTAATATTTGTTTAGGTTTACCACATTTGCCAGGTTTTTTTTTTGGCTGGCATTTGTTCTCCTGGAATCACTTTCTTTTTTCTTGAAGTATATCCTTTAGAAGTTCCTTAATTAAGGATCTTTTGGTGGTAAATTATAATTGTCAGAAATCTTTAGCTCTTGTTCTTGAATAATATTTTAGTTGTACATGAAAATCTAAATTGGCAGTTATTTTTCCCTCGCATTTTGAAGATACTATTCCATTTAGTTTTCTGCCATATAATCGGACATAAAGGGCTGTATGGATGTTTTATTAGTGATAATGTATTTTATTGTGTTGTTAGTATATAATTGACTTTTGAATGGAAATATTTGTGTTGGTTTTCTTTTTCTTACTATTTTAATTTAAAAATTCACCAAGTAATGGGGTGCTTGGGTGGCTCAATTGGTTGGGTGTCCAGCTCTTGGTTTCAGCTCAGGTCATGATCTCAGGGTCAGGGGATTGAGCCCAATGATGGGCTCCAGGCTCGGTGGTGAGTTGGCTTGGGATTCTTTTCCTCTGGTTCTCCCTTTGCCCCTCTCCTGCATGTGCACTCTCTCTCAAATAAATAATTTTTTTTAAAGATTTGTTTATTTGAGAGAGAGAGATTGAGAGAGTGTGTGAGCATGCGAGTGAGGGTGGGGCAGAGGGAGAGGAGAGAGAATCCTGAGCAGACTCTGGCTGAGTGTGGAGCCTGACCTGGGGCTTGATCCTGCAACCCACAATATCACAACCTGAGCCAAAACCAAGAGTATGTTGCCCAGCTGACTGAGCCACCCAGGCACCCCTAAATAAATCTTAAAAAAAAAATTCACTGAATATTTATTGAAAATCTTAGGAATATCAAAGGGATGAGTAAAATAAGCCTTTAAGCAATTTGTATTATAGTTTTATAATACACAGTTGTTCACATGCACAGTTTCTAAAATTTTTCACATGCACAGTTTCTAAACTTGTTTACATGCACAGTTTCTAAAATTTTTGACTACCTTCTCTGTTTTAGCACTGAAGATAGATAAACTGGTCATTATTTCTATAATTCTAGAGCTTCATTTTGGTGAAAGGGAGGCATACACTTTAGGGTGACTATACAACTTATTATCCAAAGTATGCTACTTTTGAGAGTGAAAGGAGACTGTCTTTTTTTTTTTTTTTAAGATTTTATTTATTTATTTGACAGAGAGAGAGCACAAGTAGGCAGAGTGGTAGACAGAGGGAGAAGGAGAAGCAGGCTCCCTGCTGAGCAGGGAGCCTGATGCGGGGCTCGATGCGGGGCTCGATCCCAGGACCCTGGGATCGTGACCCGAGCCGAAGGCAGACGCTTAACGACTGAGCCACCTAGGCGCCCCGAAAGGAGACTGTCTTAATAATTATCCTGGGACCACAGAAATAATCTGGGACTGTCCTTAGCAAACTGGGACATATGGTTTACCCTACCTATGTGCAGATGAGTTACAGGAAATATGTTACAGGAAATATGTACAAAGTACCATGAGAACATTATAAATAATACAATATTATAAAATACAAAAATAATATTTATAGGGGTGCCTGGGTGGCTCGGTGGGTTGAGCGTCTGCCTTCGGCTTAGGTCATGATCCTGGGGTCCTGGGATCGAGCCCTGCGTCGGGCTCCCTGTTCGTGGGGAGCCTTCTTCTCCCTCTCCTCCCCATTCATGGTCTTTCTTGCTATCTCTCTCTCTCTTTTTCAAATAAATAAATAAAATCTTTAAAAAAAAATATTGAATACAAAAGTATAAGTAGTAGTATGTAAATATCCAAATACTGAAGCAATATTTAATTAATGATAGCTGTAATACTTCTGATTTCCTAGGAATGAAGCATACCTAGGTGTCAGCTTAACCTAATGAAAATATGACAAAAGCCACAGTTGACAAAAAATTTTAAGAAATCTCTAATTGGATACATAGGAGACCATGCCCAGAAATGAAAGAAAATGGGGTCCAAAGTGCTCATAGTGGCAATTAAGTTAACTAGAGAAGGTTTTCTGGATAAGTTGTTCTGAGATGGATATTAGGAGTAAGAATTCCTAGAGAGGAGGGAGAGATGGGCATTCAGGGGACAGGCAGAAGCCAAGGACCAGGGGGTGGGATCTGTTAAGTCATTTGGGAAAGGCAGGTAGGTTGGATTGACTAAGACAGATGTGTGCTGTGTCATGTTGTGGTTGTAAGGAGAGTAAGATTTGATATTTGTTTATTTAAGGTATTGTTAGTGGGCTTGCCATGTAGAAAGTGCTTTTAGGTCCTGTGGGAGATAGAAAGATATGTAAGTAATATTTCTTTTCCTCAAGGAGCTTATTATAATGAAGACAGCCAGGTGCCCACATACAGCCTTTTTACAAAGCATGAAATGAAAGGGATTATGGGAATTAATTTGATGAAAATATCTAGCCTTGGGGTTTTATGTTGGAGTTTGAGGTTCTGGCAATATATACTGACTTCAGAGTTCTGACAGAGAAGTACTATGCTTGATATTATTTGGGATTTTTGATACGATAAGCAGCAAAGTGTTCAGCTCCTATCAGCAGAATGAGTATGTTCAATATAATCCTATTTTGACCATAACCCTGGTCATGATTTTATTACACCAGTATTAAAGTATAAGTATTTGCCTTTCTAAGCTTTGGAAAGATTTTGGAATTTTAAGAAGACATTTCATCATTTTCATAATTCAGGTGATCAGTGAGGGGAGCATACACAGTAGGCATGTATTAAATATTGGTTGAACAAATAAACAAATGAGAGACAATATAATGTAGCATGTAAAAATGGATTCTAAACAAGATTGTCTGGGCTCCGATGCTGAACTTAGTAAATGTTAGCTGTTGTTATTTTTTGGGTGTTCACTATGCTCTGGTATTGTTCTTTTTTTTTAAAGATTTTATTTATTTATTTGACAGAGAGAGACACAGTGAGAGAGGAAACACAAGCAGGGGGAGTGGGAGAGGGAGAAGCAGGCTCCCTGCAGAGCAGGGAGCCCGATGCGGGGCTCGATGCGGGGCTCGATCCCAGGACACTGGGATCACGACCTGAGCCGAGGGCAGGCGCTTAACGACTGAGCCACCCAGGCGCCCCGCTCTGGTATTGTTCTAATAAGTGCCTTATAAATACTTGATTCAAAACTTATAGTAATCATATGAAGTGGGTACAGTTACTTTCCCCAGTTTACATTTAAGGAAATGGGCACTGAGAGCCATTATTATTATTTTGTCAGTGAACCATTGAGTAATGTTTGGAAAATCATTTATTAGTCTTTTTTTTCTAGTGCCTGATACAAATATCAAGGAATGACAGCCAGGATGCAAATATCTTATCTACATCAGCCTATAGTGATTTGAGAGTTTTTGGGAAAAAAAAAATTGTCTTCAGAGTTTTTGAATACTTGCAATTAGGATATATCTGACCAATGATGGCAAATTTTATTTTTTAGAGTCAGAATTCATTTATAGTCTGACAAAGGGGCTACCAGTCTGAGTAATATTTCTAAAAATCAGACGGGTATCTGTAAGGTACATAAATTGGCTTAATCATGGTCAGCGTTGCAGTGTTTGTAGTGTTATAGAATAAAATTTTTGTAGCTTGATTGAGATATTGACATAAACTGCACATTTAAAATATGTAATTTAGTAAATTTAGACATTTGTATATATGTGTGAAACTGTCACCCTTATTAAGATTGTGAATGTACCCATCACGCCCAAAAGTTTTTCATTAGAGTATTGATTTAAGAGCTACTCTCTTTAAGATAATCTAATGCAGGAAAAAAATTAAGATTCATACACATTTAAAATTTCCTAGTATTCTCAGTATGGTTTAGGAAGTAAGAAAAAAATTTAAGTATATCAAATTAAAAAATGTTTATATAATTATTACCTTATGCCAGGCCCCTCTAAGCACTTTATAAACATTAACTTGTTTAATTCCTATGGCAATCCAGTGATGGTATTATACCCAGTATACCAATACAAATCTTTGTATTACAGATAGGGAAACTAAGAGAGATTGAGTCATTTGCCTAACGTCACAACGCTAGTGAGTGGGCGATGCAGATTTTAAACCCAGGGAATTTGGCTTTGAAGTTTGAGCTCTTAACCACTATCCTTGCTGTTTTGTTTTTTTTTTTTCCCCTTCCTCCCTCCCTTCCTTTCTTCCTTTCTTTTTGTAGTTTTGTTTTTATTTAAATTCCAGTTAGTTAACATACAGTGTAATATTAGTTTCAGGAATAGAGTTTAGTGATTCATCACTTACATACAACACTCAGTGCTCATCAAAACAAGTGTCCTTAGAGCGCCTGGATGGCTCAGTCAGTTAAGTGTCTGCCTTGGGCTCGGGTCATGATTCCGGGATCTTGGGATTGAGCCCTGCATAGGACTCCTTGCTCAGCGGGGGCCTGCTTCTCCCTCCACCCCTCCCCGCTACTTTGATCTCTCTCACACACTCTCTCAAACAAATAAATAAGTAAAATCTTAAAAAAAAAAGTGTCCTTAATACCCATTAAACATTTAACCCATCCCCCTGCCCACCTTCCCTCCAGCATCTCTCACTTTGTTCTCTATTAAGAGTCTCTTTAATGGTTTGCCTCTCTCCTCTTTTTCTCCTATATTCATCTGTTTTGTTTCTTAAATTCCACATGAGTGAAATCATATGGTATTTGTCTTTCTCTGACTTAGTTTGCTTAGCATAATACTCTCTAGCTTCAGCCACATAATTTCAAATGGCAAGATTTTTTTTTATGGCTGAGTAACATTCCATTGTGTGTGTGTGTACACAGTATATATATATTATACCACCCTTTATCCATTCATCAGTCAGTTCAGTCAGTGGACATTCAGGCTCTTTCTATAATTTGGCTATTGTTGATAATGCTGCTGTAAACATTGGGTTGCATGTACCCCTTCTAATCTGTATTTTTGTATCCTTTGGGTAAATACCTAGTAGTGCAGTTCCTGGATCCTAGGGCAGTTCTAGTTTTAATTTTTTTGAGGAACCTCCATAGTGTTTCCTAGAGTGGCTGCACCAGTTTGCATTCCCACCAACAGTGTAAGAGGGTTCCCCTTTCTCCACATCCTTACCAACATCTGTTGTTTCCTGTGTTGTTAATTTTAGCCATTCTGACAGGTGTGAGGTGGTATCTCATTGTAGTTTTGTATTTCCCTGATGATGAGTGATGTTGAGTATCTTTTATGTTTCTGTTAGCCATCTGTATGTCTTCTTTGGAAAAATGTCTGTTCTTCTGCCCATTTTTAAACTGGAGTATTTGCTTTTTGGGTGTTGACTTTGATCAGTTCTTTATAGATTTTGGATGCTAACCCTTTATCAGATAAGTCATTTGCAAATATCTTCTCCCATTCCAGAGTTGGCCTTTTAGTTTTGTTGTTTCCTTTGCTGTGCTTTTTATGCTGATGTAGTCCCAATAGTTTATTTTTGCTTTTGTTTCCCTTGACTCAGGAGACATATACCTAGTAAGAAGTTGCTGCAGCCGATGTCAAAGAGGTTCCTGCCTGTGTCCTCTAGGATTTTGATGGTTTCCTATCTCACATTTAGGTCTTTCATCCATTTTGAATTTATTTTTGTGTATGATATAAGAATGTGGTCCACTTTCATTCTTTTGTGTGTTGCCATCCAGTTTTCCCAACACCATTTGTTGAAGAGACTTTTTTCCATTGAATATTCTTTCCTGTTTTGTCGAAGATTAGTTGACCATAGAGCTGTGGCTCCACTTCTGGTTTTTCTAGTCTGTTCCATTGATCTCTGCTGTTTTTATTTTTGTAGGGAGCATGACCCACTGAGAGATTAAATGTGGATGAGTATGAAGTAATGTTAGAGATGACAAATATATTCAGTTTTTGTATAATACTTTAAAAAGAAAAATCAGGGGTGCCTGGGTGGCTCAGTCATTTAAGCGTCTGACTTTGGCTGAGGTCATGATCTCAGGGTCCTGGGATTGAGCCCCATGCCAGGCTCCCCACTCTGCAGGAAGTCTGCTTGTTCCTCTCCCTCTGCCCCTCCCTCTACCTGTGCGCGCATGCTCTCTTTCAAATAAAATCTTTAAAAAAAATTTAAAAAGGAGAAAAATCAGAATTTGCTAATTTCATAAAAATTGATACTCTGCATTCAGAATGGCCAGGTTTTGCATTCAGATTCCTATGTGATTCTAAAACATTCTACTGTAATACTCTGCTTCCCAAGGAGATGTGAAAACTCATATTTGATTTGCCAAATAAACTACATATTCTTTTGAAATATGAATTTAAGAAATGATAAAACATTTTAACTAAAAAATCCTTCAGAACTTGTTAAGAGGAAGGAAGCAAATCCTAAATATAATAACTATCATGTCAACAGGGATTGCTCGATGGAAATTAGACTTTATCTTTTAAGGATGTGCAGGCATGTTTACAAATGATTACCATTGTATATGAGGTGTGATCATTCAACCAATTTGAGATTACATATGAGTTGTGGCTAATAAGTTATCGTTAAGAATTAACCATTTATTGCATCTAGGTAAATACTGTTTTCTTTAATCGTTCTGGGAGACTATTGTCATTATATTATTTAAATGTTTTGGGAACACTTTTAAAATTCTCTTTAAATTTGAATTTTTATGGTTTCGAGTAGATTCTATGGTACAAAGTTTAAAAAATATGAAAAGATACACAGTGAAAGTCTTTCTCCCCAGCCATCCCGTTCTTCTTAACCAGAGGTGACCAGTATTACTAAGGAAAATCCATCATATTGTCTTCAGGGGCGCCTGAGTGGCTCAGTCAGTTAAGCGGCTGCCTTTGGCTTAGGTCCTAAAAGCCCCACATGGGGTTTCCTGCTCAGTGGGGAGCCTGCTTCTCCCTCTCCACCCCCCCCACCCCCGCTTGTGCTCTCTCGCAATAAATAAATAAAATCTTAAAAAAAGAAATTGTCTTCAGAGTTTTTGAAAACTTGCAATTAGGATATATCTGACCAATGATGGCAAATTTTATTTTTTAGGATCAGAATTCATTTGTAGTCTGGCAAATAAAGGAGCTCCCAGTCTGAGTAATATTTCTTAAAAATCAGACGAGGGGTATCTGTAAGGTAGTGAGATTCCTGGTATGACATAAATTGGCTTAATCATGGTCAGCGTTGCAGTGCTTGTAGTGTTATAGAATAAAATTTTTGTAGCTTGATAGAGATATTGACATAAACTGCACATTTAAAATATATAATTTGGTAAATTTAGACATATGTATATACCTGTGGAACTGTCACCCTTATTAAGATTGTGAATGTATCCATCACGCCCAAAAGTTTTTCTTCTTTTTTTTAAATATTTTTTTTATTCTTTTAAGATTTTATTTGTCAAAGAGAGAGCACAAGCAGGGGGAGCGGCAGGCAGAGGGAGAAGCAGGCTCTTCCCTGAACAAGGAGCCCAGTGCGGGACTTGATCCCAGGACTCTGGGATCATGACCCGAGCCAAAAAGGCAGATGCTTAACAGACTGAGCCACCCAGGCGTCCCACCCCCAAAAGTTTCTTCATGCCTTTTTGTAATCCCATTACTATCTTGCTTCTATCCATTATCCCTAGGTAACCAGGGATATGCTTTTTGTCACTGTAAATTAACTATTCACTTGGTGATGGACATTTGAGTTTCCAGTTTGGGGCTATTACACATAAAGTTGCTGTGAACATTTGTGTACAAGTATTTGTGTAGACATATGCTTCCTGGTTTTTTTTTTGAGTAAATACCATTTCTTTTTAAGAATTTTTTCCATTTATTTGAGAGAGAGAGAGCATGAGAGAGAGAGACCGCATAAACAGTGGGGAGGGCACAGGGAGAGGGAGAAGCAGACTCCCTGCCAAGCAGGGAGGCCGACATGGGACTGGATCCCAGGACCCCAGGATCATGACCCAAGCAAAGGCAGACTCAAACCGAGCCACCCAGTAAATACCATTTCTCGAATGGAAGGGGTGGGTTGTAGCAAATTGCCAAACTCTTTTCTAAAGGGGTTGTACCGTTTGACATTCTTACTGGCAACGTGAACGTTTTAGTTGCACAACATCCTTGTCAGCACTTTAGATTGCCCATTCCTTTGAATCTCAATGTGGTTTTTCTCCCTGCCTTCTTTCCAAAGATGGAAAGGAGGGAATTTTACCTTTTTTTTTTTTTTTTTGGAGCAGTTTTAGGTTTACAGAAAAATTGAGGGTAAAGTACAGAGTTCCCACATACTCTCTTACCCCCTCCTAGTTCTCCAATTTATTAACATCTTGTGTTAGTGTGACACATTTGTTATAATCGATGAGCCTATATTGATAACATTATTATTAATTAAAGTCCGTAGTTTACATTAGGGTTCACTCTCTGTGTTGAATATTTTGTTTACACGTACTTACCGTTATTACAATATTATGCTGTAATGTGAACAGTTTCACTGCCCTATAAATCTGTGGTTCACCTATTCATCCCTTCCTCCTGTCTCTTGATCCCAGGCTCCTGTGATTGAGCCCTGCATTGGGCTCCTTGCTCAGTGGGGACCCTGCTTCTCCCTCTCCCTCTCCCTCTGCCTGCCACTCCCCCTGCTTGTTCTCTTTCTCACTCTCTCTGTCAAATAAATTAAAAATCTTAAAAAAAAAAAAAAGAAAATGAAATCTTTACCAAACTCAAGGTCGCAAATTTTTTTTCTAGTATTTTTGTAGTTTTAGCTCTTATATTCAGATGTATGATCCATTCTGAATTAATTTTTGTATATGAGGTAAGGGGGAGGTATCCAATTGTTCTGCCACCGTTTATCGATAAGATTTTTCTTTCCCCATTGAATAACTCTCTAACACCTTGTCATTGAGCTGTAATTCACATATACAGTTCACCTATTTGAAGTGTATAATTCATTGGTTTTTAGTAATATTTACAGAGCTGTGCAACCAGAATTGCAATCAATTTTATAACATTTTTATCACAACAAAAAGATACTTTGTACCCTTTCACCGTCACCCTCAATCCTCTTATCTTCCTAGCCCTGGGCAAACACTTTCTGGCTCTATAGATTTGCCTATTCTGGACGTTTCATAAGTGAAATTGCATAATTTGTGGTCTTTTATGATTGGTTTCTTTCACTTAGTGTAATGTTTTCAGGGTTCATCCATGTTGTCTGATGTATCAGTACTTCATTTCTTTTTATGGCTGAAATATACTCCATTTTGTGGATATAGCACTTTTGTTTATTCATTCATCAGTTGAGGGACATTTGGGTTGGAACATTTACTTACAAGTTTTTGTATGAACATATGTTTTCAGTTGTCTGCGGTAGTAATTGCTGGACCCTATGTTAAAGCTTTTGATGAGGAACTGGTGGACTATTTTCCAAAGTGACTGCACCAATTTAAATTTCTGCCAGAAGTGTGTAAAGATTGCAGTTTTTGCACATCCTGGTCAACACTTGTTACTGTTTTTTATGATAACCATCCTCGGGTATGTGAAGTGGCATCTCATTGTATTTTGATTTGCTCTTCCCTGAGAGCTAGTGATGTTGAGCATATTTTCATATATTTATTGGCCATATCTGTAACTTCTTCAGAGAAATACCTATTCAGATCCTTTGCACATTAAAAAAGTGGGTTGTCTTTTTATTAGTGAATTGTAAGAGTTCTTTATATATTCTAGATACAAGTCCTTTATTATATATATGCTTTGCAAATTTTTTTCCCTTTCTGTGGATTTTCTTTCTACTTTTAAAAAATCTGTTTATTTTAGGTGTTTTGGAGGAGAGTTATGTTTCCTAATCAGTTTTTTCAATAAGAGACGTTTATTTAGAATGTTAAGCCAGTTTTAATTAAATACATTAACTCTACTGTAAAAGTTAAAATTTTATCAGTAAAATTTAAAAAATACCTCTGTAGGAGATGGCATAACATTGTAATAAAGAATAACGATGTAGAGTCAAAACAAATGGGGTTTGATTTCAGCTTCTTTACTGATAGCTGCAGGACCCTGGGGTGCGCACTGTAAGCATTAAACATCTCTGTTTTCTTTTTGTTGCTTCCTTATTTTTTATTGAGTTATGGACATAAAACATTATATTAGTTTCAGATGTACAACTTAATGATTTGATATTTGTATATATTGTGAAATGATCACAATAAATCTAGTTAACATCCATCAACACACAGTTATATTTTTTTTTTTCTGGTGATAGGCACTTTTAAGATCTAGTCTCAGCAACTTTCAAATATACAATGCAGTATTAACTATGGTCACTATGCTGTACATTACATCCTCAGGACTTATTTATTTTATAACTGAAATTTTGTACTTTTTGACCACTCTTACTCATTTCACTCACCCTTCAACTTACAGCCTCCAGCATCCACCAGTCTGTTTTCTGTATTTATGAGCTTGGTTTTTTGTTTTTTTTTCTTCCTTTGGATTTTGTAGATTCCACATATAGGTGAGATCATATGTATTTGTCCTTCTCTGACCTGTTTCATTTAAGATAATGCCCTCAGGGTCCATCTGTGGTGTTGCAAATGGCAAGCTTTCATTCTTTTAAATGACTGAGCAATATTCCTGTGTGTGTGTGTGTGTGTGTGTGTGTGTGTGTGTGTGTGTGTGTGTGAGTGAGAGAGACATCTTCTTTATCCATTCAGCAATCTGTGGACACTTAGGTTGCTTCCGTATCTTCGCTATTACAAGTAAATAATGCTGTAATAGACGTAGGGATGCATATATTTTTTCAAGTTAATGTTTTTATTTTCTTCAGGTAAATCTCCAGAAGTAGAATTATTGGATCATATGGTATTTCCAGTTTTACATTTTTTGAAGAACTTCATATTGTTTCCCATAATGGCTATACCAGTTTACATGTTTACATTCCCATCAACAGTACACCAAGGTTCCTTTTCTCCACATCCTTGCCAACACTTGTTATTTTTTGTCTATTTGATGATAGCCATTCTGACAGGTGTGAGTTAATATCTCATTGTGGTTTTGATTTGCATTTTCCTGATTAGTAATGTTGAGCATCTTTTCATGTGTCTGTTGGCCATCTGTATTTCTTTTTTTGGAAAATGTTCACTCATATTTATGAGGTCCTTACATATTTTGGATATTAGTCCTTTATCAGATACATGATTTGCAAATATTTCTCATTTGGTAGGTTGCCTTTTCATTTTGTTGGTTTCCTTTGCTGTGCATCTTTTCACTTACCTGATGGTATCCATTGGAACACAAAGGTCTTTACTTCTGATGAAATCTTTACCTATTTTTTCATTTGTTGCTTGTACTTTTGGTGTCATGTCTAAGAAACCATTACTTAGCCCAAGGTCATAAAGATTTAGTGCTATTTTTTTTTTTCCTGAGAATTTTCCAGGTTTAGCTCTTACATGTCTGTCTTTGATCCATTTTGAGTTAATTTTTTGTATATGGTAAGGAAAGGGCTTAACTTCATTCTTCTGTATGTGGCTATCTAGTTGTCCCAGCACCATTTGTTGAAAAGACTATTCTTTTCTCATTGAGTCATTTAGACCCCTTTGTCATTTACCTTGTTTTTGATCTTGAGGAAAGCATTCAGTCTTTCATCAGTAAAAAAGATTTTGGCTGTTTTTCCTAGATGCCTTTATCAGGTTGAGGAAGGTTCCTTTTATTCTTTGATAGGAACCTTTTTTTTTTTAAAATCAGGAATGGGTGTTCAGTTTTGTCAAATGCATTTTTCTGTGTCTGTTGAGATGATGGTTTTTCTTTTCTTAGTTTGCTAATATAGTGAATTACATTGATTTATTTTCCAGTGTAAACCAATTCTGCATTCCTGGAATAAATATTACTTGTCTTGATATATTATTCTTTTCAAGTGTTCCTGGATCCAGTTTGCTAAAATTTAGTTATGTATTTTTGTGTCTACGGTAATGAGGTATATTGGTGTCTCAGTTGTTTTTTTTTTATGTCTTTTATTTTTTAAAAGATTTTATTTATTTTAGGGAGAGAGAGAGAAAATGAGAGAAGGAACACAGGCGGGGGGAGGAGAAGGAGGAGAAGGACAAGCAGTCTCCACGCTGAGCGCAGAGCCCGATGTGGGGCTTGATCCCATGACCTGGAGACCATGACCTGAGCCGAGATCAAGAGTTGGACACTCAACCAACTGAGCCATCCAGGCACCCCCACATTTACCTTTTTAAAGAGATTTTTTTTTAAAGGTCTTATTTATTTGTAAGAGAGAGAGAGAGCACAAACAGGGGCAAGTGGCAGGCAGAGGGAGAAGCAGGCTTCCTGCTGAGCAAGGAGCCTGATGTGGGACTTGATCCCAGGACTCCAGGATCATGATCTGAGCCGAAGGCAGACGTTTAACCATCTGAGCCACCCAGGCACCCCTTAAAGAGATTTTTAAAATAGGAAAAACATTTCTTGTATGTATATCTACATATTTACCATTTCTTGTACTCTTCATTTCTCTGTGTTGTGCCTCACTTATATTTGATGGCATTATCCTTCTCCCTGAATGACTCCCTTTAACTTTTTTTTGTCTTTTGGAGCAGATCTTGTGAAGATTTCCTTCAGCTTTAAAAAAAAAAAAAAAAATCTGTAAAAGGCTTTTTTTTTTTTCCCCTTTATTTTTGAAAGGTATGTTTTTGGGTCTAGAATTCTAGGTTGACAGTTTCTTTGTTTTTTCAGGACAGATGGTCCCTTACTTGTAATGGTTCCACCTAATGATATTTTGACTTTATGGGTAGTTTGAAAATGGTATACATTCAGTAGAAACTGTCCTTTGATATTTGAATTTTTATATTTTCCCAGGCTAGCGATATGTGGTACAATAAATACTCTCTTGATACTGGTCAGCCAGCCACAACTCCTGGTCAGCCACACGACTATGAGGGAAGGCAACCAATACACTCACAGCCATTGTGTATTTATGCAGCCTTTCTGGTTTTCACTTTCAGTACATTATTTAATAAATTACCTGAGATATGCAGCACTTTTTTTTTTATAAAATAGGCTTCATGTTAGATGATTTTATCAAACTGTAGGCTAATATAAGTATTCTGAGTATATGTGAGGGAGGCTATACCAAGCTACGTTGTTTGGTAGGTTAGGTATATTAAATGCATTTTTGACTTACAGTGTTTTCAACTTACGATGGATTTATAGGAACATAACCCCATTGTAAGATGAGGATGATCTGTATTTTAAAGATGTTGTTCACCCGTCTTCTGGTTTACATTGTTTTTTTTTTTTTTTTTAAGGATTTTATTTATTTATTTGTCAGAGAGAGAGAGAACACAAGCATGGAGGAGGGGCAGAGGCAGAGGGAGAAGCAGACCCCCAGCTGAGCAGGGAGCCCAATGCAGGACTTGATCCCAGGACCCTGAGATCATGACCTGAGCTGAAGGCAGAAGCTTAATTGACTGAGCCACCCAGGCATCCCTGGCTTACATTGTTCTTGTTGAGAAGTCCGCTGTCATCATTATTGTTTCCATGTATATAATGTGTCTTTTAAGTAATTTGATTGTGATTTACTTTGGTATAGTATTCTTCATATTTCTTGTACACACAGTTTTGGAATGGTTTAGATATTTCTTCAAATATACTTTCCATCTAGCCCTGCTCTCATTTCAGGATATTGGTTACATGTTTATTAGGCTGCTTCAATTTTTTTTTTTAGCATTAATTGATGTTCTCTCCATTTTTTCCCCACTCTTTCTACTTTTTCATTTTTTAAATCACTTTTTGGTTATGTCTTCACTAATTTTTTTTTCCGCTGTTTGATTTACTGTTGTTAATCCTATTCACTGTATTTTTTGGTCTTAAACATTATATTTTTCATCTATAAAAATTCCGTTAAAAAATAATCTTCTCGGGGTGCCTGGGTGGCTCAGTTAAGCATCCAACTCTTGATTTGGGCTTAGTCATGATCTCAGTGTTGTGGGATTGAGCCTCACAGTGTGCTCTGTGCTCAGTGGAGGGTCTGCTTGACATTCTCTCCCTCTCCCTCTGCCCCTCCCCTCACTCATGCATGTGAGCTCTCTCTAAAGTAAATAAATCTTAAACACATAAATAAGTAGCTATCTTCCTTGTGTGTACTTAACATCTTTTCTCTACTTGAACATATGGTATGTAGCTATGACAACTGTTTTAATGACTTTGTTTCTGGGTCTGCATTGATTGAATCATGTTTTTCTCCTTTTCATACTTGGTACTTTGTGATTTGATACCACAAATTATGAATTTTACCTTCTTGGGCCCTGCAGTTTTGTGTTCTTACAAATATTCTTTGTTCTGGGATTTAGGTAAGTTACTTAGAAACAGATCCTTTTGTATTTTGTTTTTAACTTTTAAGCTTGTTAGGCAGAACCAGAGCAGCAATTAGTCCATCACAAAATTTTTTCCATTGTTGAGGCCAAACACTTTAGAATACTTTTTGTCCAGTGCCCTATAAATTATAAGGTTTTCCAGTCTGACACTCTGACAGTTTTATGAGGGAATCCCATATGTAAATGGTAAAATCAGGGAGTAATTGCCCAGAGCCTCATCTTCTCAATATCTCAGTATATCAGGGAATATATTTAGTTGTGTGTAATAAATACAAAGGTTTACCAAATTAATTTTTTGATATAATCAGTCTGGAGACTGAGGGAAATAAGTCAGTGCCCTTTTTAGCGTATTGCTTGCCATCCTTAGCATATGGCCCTGGATGGAAATTTCAGATTATTTTCTGTAATTTGAAATGTGAAGGTGAGCTATAGATTGGAGATAAAGATTTGAGGGTTATTAGCTTATAGGTAGTGGTTGTTGTAATCAAAGGAAAAGATGTTGCTCCAAGAGAGCCAACAGAATGAAAAGAGCGATAGTGTGAGAATCAGACCTCAAATAACACTGATATTTGACATCCAGATAATGGAGGAAGGGATTCTAAAGAAGACAGGTGAGATGTGGGGGGTGGGGTAGGAGATGGAGAATCATGAGAGTGTATTGCTGTGAATATCTATGTTTTCAGCTACCAGCATCTAAATAGCTTTTTTTTTTTTTTTAAGATTTTTATTTATTTGAGAGCAAGAGAGAGTGAGTGAGAGAGAGAGAGAAGAGCATGGGCAGAGGGGAGGGGCAGAAGGAGCAGCAGACTCCCCACTGAGCAGGGAGCCTGATGCAGGACTTGATTCCAGGACCCTGGGATCATGACCTGAGCCTAAGGCGGATGTTTAACTGACTGAGCCACCCAGGTGCTGCAGTCTTCTTTTTTTGAGAGGAGTCATCCAGCAGTGTCATTTAATGTAACCTTTACTGTAGTAGAACCTAATGGCAAGAGGTAGGGAAGTCAGTTATATCTCAGTAAAACCAGGGTGGGGGAGGTACAGATTGGGAAGACAAGATTATATATGGGTATATAACCCCTGGCAAGGACTGTTGATCTTATTCAAGATTTGATGAGAAACTACTGAAAAGTTCTGAGCAGAGAGAGAATTAACGTGCTCTGACTTTATTTTTTCCTCTGTTTTGTTTTTTAATTAAGATCTTTTCTTAGAGCAATTTTAGTTCCACAGCCAAATTAAAGGGAAAGTACAGAGATTTCACACATACTTTCTGCCCCTCACCCCCTTATGCATAGACTCTTCCATTATCAACATCTCCCACCAGTGTGGTACATTTGTTATAATTGATGAACCTAGACTAATACCTCATAATCACCCAAGTTCATAGTTTACATTAGGGATTACTCCTAGTATTATATATTCTCTGGGTTTGGACAAGTACATAACGACTTGTGTCCATTTTGATGGCTCCTCTTACACATCTCTCTTCCTGCCCGTCCTCTTCCAACCCCTGGCAACCACTGATTTTTCTTTTTCTATTTTTTTTGGTCACCGGTGACTTTTTTACTGTCTTCAGAGTTCTGTTTTTTTCAGAATATCATACAGTTGGACTCATATAGTAGTCTTTTAGATTGGCGTCTTTCACTTAGTAATACAGATATAAGATTTCTTCATGTCTTTTCACAGCTTGATAGCTCATTTTTTTCAACACTGAATAATATTTGATTGTCTGAATGTGTTACAATTTGTTATCCACTGGCTTTTATCCACTGCTGTATGGGAAATAAATTGTATGAGTGCTTGGGGTGAAAACAGCCTGGTTAGATAGGAAGCTTTTGCAGTAATTTGTAAGGAGGTAATCATGGGTTGGAATGGAATGATAGTGGCAGAGATACATATTTTTAAGGAAAAGCTAACAGGATTTGGAATGTAGAGTGAGAGAATGATAGGAATTAAGGATATTCCAAGATTTTTGTCTTGAGCAACTGGAAAAATAGAGGGTTTTAAATTTTTTTTCCCGTTTTTGATGAGATGGAGAAGACTGTGAATGAATAGGTAATATTTATGTTTTTTTAACTTTGTTCTTGGTTTGAATTTTTTTTTCTTTAGAAATAACCTTAAGTTCTAGAAGTTGCAAAAATGGTTATAAAGAAGTTTCTTTTCTGATCATTTGAGAGTGAGTTGCCAACATATGAGGCCTCATCACTGTAGAATACTAGTTTGTAATTGCTATCAACAAAGTCATTTTCTTACATATCCAGGATACATCCATCAAAATCAGAAAGTTAGCATTGATAGGGCGCCTGGGTGGCTCAGTCGGTTAAGCGTCTGCCTTCGGCTCAGGTCATGATCCCAGGGTCCTGGGATCGAGTCCCACATCGGGCTCCCTGCTCTGCGGGGAGCCTGCTTCTCCCTCTCCCACTCCCCCTGCTTGTGTTCCCTCTCTCACTGCCTCTCTCTGTCAAATAAATAAATAAAATCTTTAAAAAAAAAAAAAGTTAACATTGATAGAGTAGTATCATCTAATCCACAGAATGCATTCAAAGTTGGGTAGTCTCAAATAATATCCTTTTTAGCAAAAATCAGGATCATATTTTGTATTTTATTGTTGTGACTCTTTAGTGTTTTTCCATCTGGAGCAGTTCCTCCATGATCCTTGACTTTCCTGATCTTGACAGTTTTGAAGTTTATAGAGTAATTAATTTTTAGAATATTTCTCAGTTGGAGTTTGTCTAATAATGCTTCCCCATGATTCAGTTTAGGTTGTTTTATTTTGGCAGAAACATCACAGAGGTGAATATTCTTCTCAATGCATCCTGTCAGGTGGTAAATGACTTTAATTTGCCCATTATTGGTGATTGTAATATCAATCAGTTCACTAAGCTTTCTGCCAAGTTTCTACACTAAAAAGGGTACGCTTTTTTTTCTTTATAGTTAATGAATATTTGGGGGGGAAGGTATTTTGAGACTAAATATTTCATTCTTCATCACACTTTTACACACGAGTTTCAGCACTCATTGATTTTTCTTGGCTGAATTTTTACTGTTGATAATTGCCAAATGCTGATTTCATAATTTCATTACATATAATTTATTAGTTTACATTCAAGCACCTGTACTTTGAGTGTCAAAGAAAGAGAAAACTTTCTCTTCTCCCTTTTATTGATTTGTTTTTAAAATAATGTTTCTGTGGACTCATGGATTCCTTTTTTATTCAGTGGTTGTAATGTATCATTTTGTTGCTCAAAATGTCTTGTATTTGGCCAGTGAGAATCTCTTCAAACTGATTCCTCTGTCCTTTTGACTTGTCCCGTAATTCTTTGTATCCTTTCTTTCTGACACAGTAAGATGTTTCAGGCTCATCTTACAGTTACCTGATTCATACCTGAGAATAACATTTTCAAGGAGCCTTGGTACCTCTTGGAGATTGGCATTTAGAAACCAGCATCTAGCAGGTGTACACCTTCCGAGTAGGATGTCAGTGCTCTCAGGTCTCAGTAGACAGAGCTATAAAACATATAGGTACAATATGTGTGTGTGTTTGTGTGTATGTACATCTGTATTTATCTGTTTCTTTATCTGTACATATTTAAAAAAAATTATTTCATAATGAAACCTCCAGTCCCATCCAGTACCACAGGGTTCATTTTTGCTTTACCCCTTTCCATATTTGCAAGAGCCCAAAGGACATTAGGTAGGGCATCTGTTGGGG
>NC_138371.1:99311679-99317974 GCF_054177405.1 Leptonychotes weddellii | reverse complement strand
GTCTATTTTTATTTGCTTGTATTATCATCAGGGAACATAGTTTGTATAACTTCAATTTTTTAAAAATGTGTTGAGAGTTATTTTGTGGCCCAGGATATGGCCTAGGTCCATTTTAGTGAATGTTCTATGGGTGCTTGAAAAGAACGTATATATTTTTGTATTGAATGGAATGGGGCGTGTGTGTGTGTGTGTGTGTGTGTGTGTGAGCTTTATACAGTGTTTCTTAAGGAGCTTAAGAGAAGGAAAAAAAAAAAAACATTTTAGGGATGCCTGGGTGACTCAGTCAGTTAAGTGTCTGCCTTTGGCTCAGGTCATGATCCCAGGCTCCTGGGATTGAATCCCGCATCGGGCTTCCTGCTCAGTGGGGAGCATGCTTCTCCCTCTGCCTGCTGCTTCCCCTGCTTATGCGTGTGCTCTCTCTCTCTTTCTTGGACAAAATCTTAAAACAAAAACAAAAATTTTTAATCTTTGAAACTTACTCTTGTATTTATCATTTCTAGTATTTTTCATTTTGTTTACTGGATTTGATATTAAGTACAGGCTTTTCTTATATGATCTTTATTAAGGTTAGGAAGTTTACTCTTATGGCTAGTTTGTTGAGTGTTTTTATCATGAAAGGGTGTTGAATTTTGTCAGATGCTTTTTCTGTATCACATGAGGATATCTTGTGTTTTCTCCCCTTTATTATGTTAGTGACATATTACATTGATTTTTCATATGTTGAACTATCCTTGCCTTTCAGTAATCAGTCCCACTTGGTTAATGGTGTATAATCCTTTTAATATGCTGCTGAATTTGGTCTGCTAGTTACTTTGTTGAATTTTTCATCAATATTCATAAGGAATAATTGGTCTATAGTTCTCTTGTAATGTCTTTGTCTGACTTTGGTATTAGGGTAATGTTGGCCTCATTCAGTGAGTTAAGAAGTGCTCCTTATCCTTACTCTTCAGTTTTTTGGAAGAGTGTTTCAGAATTTGGAAGGATTTTTTCAGAAGAAATAGTCTATCAATGTTTGATAAATTCCTGAGCTTTTCTTGTTGGGAGTTTTATGATTACTGGTTCAATAGCTTTATTGATCATAGGTCTGTTCAGATTTTCTATTCATTATTCAGCCTTGGTAGGTTTTAGGTTTCTAGACATTTGTCCATTTCATCTAGGTTATACAGTTTTTCATGTACAGTTTATACTGCTCCCATATGGTGTTTATTTCTGTTATGTTCCCTCTTTCATTTCTGATTTTAGTTTATTTGAATCTTTTCTGTTTTTCTTAGTCTTAGCTAAAGGTTTATCTTTTTAAAGAGCCAACTCTTGGTTTTACTGATTTGCTTTATTTCTCTCTTCTCTGTTTATCTCTGGTCTAACCTTTATTATTTCTTTCCTTCTGTAAGGTTTAGGTGTAGTTTGTTTTTCTTTTACTAGTTAAGATGTAGAGTTAGGTTGGTTTTTTCTTTTCTTTTTTAATTTAAATTCAAGTAGCCATCGTAGAGTAAGTACATCGTTAGTTTCAAATGTAGAGTTCAGTAATTCATCAGTTGCATATAACACCCAGTACTCACTACGTCACATATCCTCCTTAATGCCTGTCACCCAGTTACCCCATTCCCCACCCACCTCCCCTGCAGCAACCCTCAGTTTGTTTCCTATAGTTAAGAGTCTCTCATGGTTTGTTTCCCTCTCTGATTTCTTCCCATTCAGTTTTCGCTCCCTTCCCCTATGATCCTCTGCGCTATTTCTTATATTCCACATACGAGTGAAACCATATAATTGTCTTTCTCTGATTGACTTATTGACTTATTTTGCTCAGCATCATACCCTCCAGTTCCATCCACGTTGATGTACATGGTAAGATTTCATCCTTTTTGATGGCTGAGTAATATTCCAGTGTGTGTGTGTGTGTGTGTGTGTGTGTGTGTACACACTACATCTTCTTTATCCATTCATCTGTCACTGGACATCTGGGAGAACTCTATTCAGGAATTCAGCAACATGGCAGGATATAAAATTAATGCACAGAAATCAGTTGCATTTCTATACACCAACAATGAGACAGAAGAAAGAGAAATTAAGGAATTAATCCCATTTACAGTTGTACCCAAAACCATAAGATCTTAGGAATAAACCTGACCAAAGAGGTAAAGGATCTGTATCCTAAAAACTACAGAACACTTATGAAAGAAATCGAGGAAGACACAAAGAAATGGAAAAACATTTCATGCTCATGGATTGGAAGAACAAATATTGTTAAAATGTCTATGCTACCCAGAGCAATCTACACATTCAGTGCAATCCCTATCAATACCTTCGACATTTTTCATAGAACTAGAACAAATAATCCTAAAATTTGTATGGGATCAAAAAAGACCCCAATAGCCAGAGGAATATTGAAAAAGAAAAGCAAAGCTGGTGGCATCACAATTCCGGACTTCAAGCTCTATTACAAAGCTGTAATCATCAAGACAGTATGGTACTGGCACAAAAACACATAAATCAGTGGAACAGCTTATCTGACAATAACTGAGCCTGAATTCCTGTAGGCAGCTGTTGACTAGAGCTGAGTAGCTGTTGCTCCTCTAGATGGGCAGATGATCTCTAGTTATTAACAGAATTTCCCACTTCTATTATTTCTTACTCTCCCCTTCTCTTTCTGCCTCCCTGTCTCTCTCCCTTTCTCTGTTCTGTTCTTCCAGGATATAATTCATATACCATGAAATACACTTTTTTAAAAGTATGCATAAAACTCACTATTTTTTAGTATATTCACAAAGTTGTATAACCATTCCAGAACATATCATAGTCATTCCCTACTTCCCATACGCCTATCCTGGGAAACCGTTAATCTTTCTGTGTCTATAGATTTGTCTATTCTGGACATTTCATATAAATGCAGTCATATGTATGTGGCATTTTGTATCTGGCTTATCTCACTTAGCATAATGTTTTAGGATTCATCAGTGTTGGAACATGTATCAGTTCTTCATTCCTTTTAATGACTTAAAGGATATGGATATATATTGTTTATTCATCCATCAGTTGATGGACACTTGAGTTTCTGCTTTTGGATTCTTATAAATAATGCTGCATTGAATATTAGTGTATACGTTTTTGTGTGGTTATATGTTTTCACTATTCTTGGGTATATACATAACAAGTGAAATAGTGATTCATATAGTTCATTTTTCCACATATTCTTTCTTTCTTTTTTTTTTTTGAAGATTTTATTTATTTATTTGACAGAGAGAGACACAGTGAGAGGGAACACAAGCAGGGGGAGTGGGAGAGGGAGAAGCAGGCTTCCTGCTCTGATGTGGGGCTCGATCCCAGGACCCTGGGATCATGACCTGAGCCGAAGGCAGACGCTTAACGACTGAGCCATGTTTTCCCACATTTTCATCAACACTTGTCATTGTCTGTCATTTGGTTATAGCCATACTATTGGGTGTGAAGTGGTATGCCATTGTGGTTTTGATTTTCATTTCCCTGATGACTGGTGATATTAAGCATCTTCTCAAGTGCTTATTGGTCATTTTTATATCATCTTTGGAGAAATGTCTATTGAAATTCATTGTCCATTTTATAATTGGGTTAGTCCTTTAATTGTTGAACTGTAGTAGTTCTTTATATATTCAGTATACTAGTCCCTTATCAAATATATGATTTGGAAATATTTTCTACCAGTATATGCATAGTCTTTTCACTATGTTGATAGTGTCCTTTGATGTAGAAAAATGTTTAATTTTGATGAAAACCAATTTATTCATTTGTTACTTCTGCTTTTGGTGTCATATTTAAGAAACTATTGACTAATACAAGGTCGTGAAGATTTATACCTCTGTTCCCTTCTAAGAGTTTTGTGGGTTTAGCTTTTACATTTAGGTCTTTGATCCATTTTGAGTGGTTTTTTTTTTTTTTTTTTTGCATATTGTATGAGGTAGGAGTCCCTCTTCATGCTTTGGTATGTAGATACCCAGTTCAGTGACATTACTGAATACTGTTCATTCACTGTTGTCTTGACAACCTTGTCGAAAATCATTTGACCATAGATGTTCGGGTTTACTTCGGGACTCAGTTCTATTCCACCAATCTCTATCCTTATGTCAGTACTCCCACTGTTTTTGTTCTATAGCTTTTTAATAAGCTTTGAAATCAGGATATGTGAATCTTCCAACTTTTTCTTTTTCAATATTGTTTTGGCTCTTCAGGGCCTCTTGTAGTTCCTTATGAATTTAAGAATCAGCTTTCCCATTTCTGCAAAAAAAAAAAAAAAGCGCCAGTGGAATTTTGATAGCGATTGCATCGAATCTGTAGATCACTATGGGAATATTCCCAACTTAAAGATACTGTCTTCCAGGGCGCCTGGGTGGCTCAGATGGTTAGGCATCTGCCTTTGGCTCAGGTCATGATCCCAGTGTCCTGGGATCAAGCCCCGCATTAGGCTCCCTGCTCAGCAGGGGGCCTGCTTCTCCCCCTCCCTCTGCTTCTCCCCCTGCTCATGTTCTCTCTCTCTCTCTCTCTCTCTGTGTCTCGAATGAATAAATGAAAAAAAATCTTTAAAAAAAAAATACTGTCTTCCATCCATGAACGTGGGATACCTTTCTGTACATTTAAATCTTCAAGTTTATTCAGTAATGTTTTATAAACACTGTATATATTATTTGTGTTTAAGTATATTCCTAAGTAATTTATTCTTTTTGATATTATAAATGGACTTTATTTTTTATGTGATTTTTAAAAATCTTATATTTTATATATATATTATATTTTTATGTATATATATTTATACATATATTTATATATATATTATATTAACTATATAGTTAACATGCAGTGTTAAATGAGTTTCAGATGTATGTGAATCACAATGTAGTGATTCAGCAATTCTGTGTGTTACTTAGTGGTCATCAAGATAATCCTCTTCACCTATTTCACTCATCCCCCACACCCACCTCCCCTCTGGTAACCATCTGTTTGTTCTTTATAGTTAAGAATCTGTTTTTTGGTTTGTCTTTTTTTCCTTTGCTCATTTGTTTTGTTTCTTAAATTCCACATACGAGTGAAATCATGTGGTATATTTCTTTCTCTGACTGACTTCACTTAGCATTATACTCTCTAGCTCCATCCACATTGTTGCATATGGCAAGATTTCATCCTTTTTTTTTTTTAAGATTTTATTTATTTATTTGACAGAGACAGTGAGAGAAGGAACACAAGCAGGTGGAGTGAGAGAGGGAGAAGCAGGCTCCCCGCTGTGCAGAGAGCCCGACGAGGGGCTCAATCCCAGGACCCTGGAATCATGACCTGAGCCGAAGGCAGATGCTTAACGACTGAGCCACCCAGGCGCCCCAAGATTTCATCCTTTTTAATGGCCAAATAATATTCAAATGGAATTTAATTTCATTTTCATGAAGTCATTACTAGTATATAGAAATACAACTGATTTTTAAAAAATATTGTCATCCTGCAACTGTATGGAGCTTGTTCATTAACTCTAATAATGTTTTTGTGAAATTATTATTATTATTATTTTTGTATACAACATTATCACTTACAAATAGGGATGCTTTCATTTCTTATCCAGTCTGGATTTCATTTATTTCATTTTCTTGCCTCATCTTCTGGATAGAACCTGCAGTACAGTATTAAAAAGGAGTGGCAAGACTGGTCATCCTTATCTTGTTTCTAATCTTAGGGGGCATGCATCTAGTCTTTCACCATTAAGTATGCTGTTAGCTGTGGATTTTTCATCAACTTGAGACAATTCCCTTCTCTTTGTAGTCTTTTGAGTATTTAAGGCCGTTGGATTTTGGCAAATGCTTTTTCTTTGTCTATTGAGGTGATCATTTGGTTTTTGTCCTTTATTATTTGTTATGTTATGTTAATCACCATACATCATTAGTTTTTGATGTAGTGTTCCATGATTCATTGTTTGCATATAACACCCAGTGCTCCATGCAATATGTGCCTTCTTTAATACCCAGAAGCAGGCTAACCCATCCCCCCAAACACCTCCCCTCTAGAATCCTCAGTTTGTTTCTCAAGAGTCCATAGTCTCTCATGGTTCGTCTCCCCCTCTGATTTCCCCCTCTTCATTCTTCCCTTCCTGCTATCTTCTTCTTCTTCTTGTTTTAATCATATAATGTATTATTTGTTTCAGAGGTACAGGTCTGTGATTCAACAGTCTTACACAATTCACAGCACTCACCATAGCACATACCCTCCCCAATGTCTATCACCCAGCGACCCCATCCCTCCCAACCCCCACCACTCCAGCAACCCTTAGTTTGTTTCCTGAGATTAA
>NC_138371.1:99231387-99311179 GCF_054177405.1 Leptonychotes weddellii | reverse complement strand
GAAAGACTTGTATTGCTACATACTTTCCTTTGCTGTATCCCAAAAATTTTGAACAGTTGTGTTTTCGTTTTCATTTGTTTCCATGAATTTTTTAAATTCTTCTTTAATTTCCTAGTTGACCCATTCATTCTTTAGTAGGATGCTCTTTAGCCTCCATGTATTTGAGTTCTTTCCGACTTTCCTCTTGTGATTGAGTTCTAGTTTCAAAGCATTGTGGTCTGAAAACATGCAGGGAATGATCCCAGTCTTTTGGTACCAGATGAGACCTGATTTATGACCTAGGATGTGATCTATTCTGGAGAATGTTCCATGTGCACTTGAGAAGAAAGTGTATTCTGTTGGTTGAGAAGAATGTGTATTCTTTTGCTTTGGGATGGAATGTTCTGAATATATCTGAAGTCCATTTGGTCCAGTGTGTCATTTAAAGTTCTTACTTCCTTGTTGATCTTTTGCTTAGATTATCTGTCCATTGCAGTGAGGGGGGTGTTAAAGTCCCCGACTATTATTGTATTATTGTAGATGTGTTTCTTTGATTTTGTTATTAATCGGCTTTTATTAATTGGCTGCTCCCATGTTAGGGGCATAAATATTTACAGTTGTTAGATCTTCTTGTTGGATAGACCCTTTAATTATGATATAGCATCCTTCCTCGTTTCTTATTCCAGTCTTTGGTTTAAAATCTAATTTGTCTGATATAAGGATTGCCACCCCAGCTTTCTTTTGATGTCCATTGGCATGATAAATGGTTTTCCACCCCCTCACTTTCAATTTGTTGGTGTCTTGGGGTCTAAAATGAGTTTCTTGCAGACAGCATATCGATGGATCTTGCCTTTTTATCCAGTCTGATATCCTGTGTCTTTTGAATGGGGCATTTAGCCCACTTACATTCAGGGTAACTATTGAAAGATATGAATTTAGTGCCATTGTATTGCCTGTAAGGCGACTGTTACTGTATATTGTCTGTATTCCTTTCTGGTCTGTGTTACTTTTAGGGTCTCTCTTTGCTTAGAGGACCCGTTTCAATATTTCTTGTAGGGCTGGTTTCGTGTTTTCAAATTCCTTTAGTTTTTGTTTGTCCTGGAAGCTTTTTTATCTCTCCTATTTTCAGTGACAGCCTAGCTGGATATAGTATTCTTGGCTACATATTTTTCTCATTTAGTGCTCTGAATAATCATGCCATGCCAATCCTTTCTGGTCTGCCAGGTCTCTGTGGATAGGTCTGTTGCCAATCTAATGTTTCTACCATTGTAGGTTACAGATCTCTTTTCCCAAGCTGCTTTCAGGATTTTCTCTTTGTCTCTGAGCCTCTTAAGTTTTACTATTAGATGTCGGGGTGTTGACCTGTTTTTATTGATTTTGAGGGGGATTCTCTGTGCTTCCTGGCTTTTGATGCCTGTTTCCTTCCCCAAATTAGGGAAGTTCTCTGCTATAATTTGCTCCAGTATACCTTCTACCCCTCTCTCTCTTTCTTCTTTTGGGATCTCAAGTATTCTATTGTTGTTTCATCTTATGGTATCGCTTATCTCTCGAATTCTGCCCTCGTGATCCAGTACTTGTTTATTTCTCTTTTTCTCAGCTTCTTTATTTTCCATTATTTGGTCTTCTGTATCACTGATTCTCTCTTCTGCCTCATTTATCCGAGCAGTTAGAGCCTCCATTTTTGATTGCACCTCATTAGTAGCCTTTTTGATTTCGACTTGGTTAGATTTTCGTTGTTTTATTCCTGCAGAAAGGGTTTCTCTAATATCTTCTATGCTTTTTTCAAGCCCAGCTAGTATCTTTCAGATCGTCCTTCTGAACTCTAGTTCCGACATTTTACTAATGTCCCTATTGATTAGGTCCCTGGCAATTGGTATTCCCTCTTGTTCCTTTTTTTGAGGTGATTTTTTTCCATCTTGTCATTTTGTCCAGAGGAGAATAGATGAATGAGAGACCAAAATGCTAACGGTAAGAGTGTCCCCAGAAAATATACACTAAACAAATCAGAAGAGACCTGAAACTGGGAGAAGAGAAAGGGAAAGAAAGAAAAAAAGAAAAAGAAAAAGATAAAAACAAAGCCAAAAACAAAAAACAAAACAGAATATGATCAAACATGATCAGTCTGGTGCATAGATCAGTGCCACACACTAGATTTTGGGCGTATTTTGTTCTGTTAGAAGAAAGTACCTCTCAAAATTTTAAAGAAAGAAAAATATATGTACAAAAATAAGGGTTAATACTATGAAGGGATGGAATATGATTGTAATTTCATAAAAAGAATTGATAAGATAAGAAGTTGGTTGAATAAAGAAAGAAGAGGATTAAAAAAGAGAATGTGATCAGGCAGCAGAATAGAACAAAGTCATACACTAGAGATTTTGGGTATATTTTGGTCTGTTAGAAGAAACTGTATCCCAAAATTTTAAAGAGAGAACATCTTATACATATATACTAAAAATAAGGTTAACTACTATGAAGGGATAGAATATGACTCTAAAAATGAAAAATAAAAAAGATTTTTTAAAAAAGGAATTGATAAGATTTTGGTTGATAAAGGGAATTATGGGAAAAAAGCCATGATTTCTATGTGCAGTATTCCCCTAGCGCTGGAGTTCTGCCGTTCTCATTGATTGGTAAACTTGGTCTTGGCTGGCTGTTCCTCCTGATCTTCTGGGGGAGGGGCCTGTTGCTGTGGTTTCCAAACGTCTTTGCCGGAGGCGGAATTGCACCCCCCTTGCCGGTCTGTGCTAAGTAATCTGCTCGGGTTTGCTCTTGGGAGCTTTTGTTCCCTGCGAGCTTTCCGTACAGCTTTGGAGGACGAGAGTGAAGTGGCAGCCTCCCAGTCTCAGCCCCGGAGGGACCGAGAACTCAGGGGCCCTACTCCTCAGTGAGCCCCCAGAGAAAAGCAGTCAGTCACTCCTGTCTCCCCAGTCTCTGGCTGTACTCTGTGTTCACCTGGCCTGTGACTCAGCGTTTCTCTCTCTGGCACATGACCCCATGTGGAGTCTCCAAACCCAGCAAATCCTTTTTAGTGCGCTCCTGTGCCACTCCTCCTGGGGGAGGAAGGGGAGTCTCCCCAGATCTTCCGCTTGTTGGGTCCCTGCTGGAAGAGCAGTGGCCCTACTGTGTCACAGTTTATGGCAACCCTGACCTGAGAGCCCACTCCTTGGTTCCGTCTCTGTAGCTGGCTTCCCTGCTCCAATACCTGGGAGCTCTGCCGCACTCAGGCACCCCCGGTGTTTCTGTGACCCCGGGGGTGCTGGGACCACACTGTCCCAGCAAGGATTCCACCTCCCGCTTAGCCCCTGGAGGGGCGTCTCTCAGCGGAGCAGACTTGTAAAATTTTTGATTTTGTGCTCTGCTGCTCTATCACTTGCCCATAGGGGCTGACAGAGGCCCCCCCCCCCCACCGTCTGTCTTCCCGAACATCGCCTCGATTCACTTCTCTGCACGTCCTACCTTCCAGAATGTGGTCGCTTTTCTGTTCAGAGAGTTGCTGCTATTCTTTTCTTTGATCTCCTGTTGAGTTCGTAGGTGTTCAGAATGGTTTGATCCGTATCTAGCTGAATTCCTGGGACCAGACGAAATTTAGGTCTCCTACTCCTCTGCCATCTTCCCCAGTAAAAAAAATTTGTCCTTTATTCTATTAATGCTGTTTATTACATTGATATTTATATGCTGAACCTACCTTGCTTTTGTGGGATATATCCCACATGTTCATAGTGTATAATTTCTTTTTTTCATGTTCTAGATTAGGTTTTTTTAGTATTTTGTTGAGGACTTTTATATCTATATTCATTTGGTTATTTAGTTTTCTTGTAATGTTTTTCTCTGGTTTGGTTATCAGAGTAATACTGGTTTCAGTACTCTTTCTCTTTCTCTATCTTTTAATAATTTGTGGTAAGTTTTCCTTAAAAGTTTGAAGGCATCTGGTTTTGACTTCTATTTGCCGAAAGTTTTCATTTCTAAATCAGTCTGATTAATTTTTATATTGAATTCAGATTTCTAAATTTCTTCTTGAGTTAGTTTTGGTAGTTTGTAGTAATTTATTTCATCCAGGTGATCTAGTTTATTGGAAATATAGATCATAGTATTTGCTTATTTTTCTTTCTGTAAGGTTGATAGTAATGCTCTGTCTTTAATCCTGAGCTTAGTTCTTTGTGTTTTTCTCCTTTTTTCTTCATTAGTCTAGCTCTAAAAGTTTGTTAATTTTATTTCTCTTCTTAAAGAACCAATTTTTTGTCTCATTGGTTTTAAAAATTTATATTGTTTTATTTCCTAGTTTATTTCCACTCTAATCCTTATCGTTTCCTTCCTTCGGCTTGCTTTGGGTTTCAAATGCTCTTTTTTCCAGGGTCTTAAGGTAGATGTTTAGGTTACTGATTTAAGATCCTTGCCATTTTTTAATATGAGCATTTATAGTTACAAATTTCTCTCTAAGTTGTACTTTAGGTGCATCCGGTAAGTGTCAGTATGTTTTCATTTTCATTTATCCAAAAGTATTTTCTGATTTTTTTCATCACTTCTTTTTTGACTCTTTGGTTCTTTAGTGGTGTGTTTAATTTTCACACATTTGTGAATTTCCCAAATTTCCTTCTGTTATCAGTTTCTGATTGCATTGCATTGTTGTCAGGGAACATACTTCATACGACTTCAGTCCATTTATACTTACCAGGATTAGTTTTATTGCCTAACATATGGTCTGTTTTGGAAAATGTTTTATGTGCATTTCTGAAGAATGTGTATTCTGCTGTTTTGGGGTTGAAGTTGTATAGATGTCTATTAATAGTCAAAGTTTTATAGTGTTACTCAAGTCTTCTGTTTTCTCACTGATTTTTCTATTTTATCCTTTGTTGAAAATGGGGTTTGAAATCTGCAACTATTATTTTTTGCAACTATTATTTTTTAATTATCTATTTCTTTCAATTTTGTAATTTTTTTTTCCCTGTATTTTGAGAGTTTGTTGTTAGGTGCATACATGTTTATATTTGCTATATATTGTTGATGAGCTGGCCATGTTTTCATTATAAATGTTCTCCTTTGTGTCTAATAACAATTTTTGCATTCCATTTTGTTTTCTATTAGTATAACCACTGCAGGGCTTTTCTGACTCCTGCTTGTATGGTATATCTTTTTCCATCTTTTACTTTTATTCTTTTTTGTCTTTGAATCTGAAGTGTGTCTGTTGTAGACAGCATATGGTTGGATCAGTGCTTTTTAATCTGTTGTGCTAATCTGTATTCTTTAAATGGTTTGTTTATTCCACTTATATTTAATGTAATTATACATGGGTAGAATTATATCTGGTACTTTATATTGGTGTTTTATGTGTGTTATGTCTTTTTTTTGTTCCTCATTTTTCTTTTATTGCTTTCTTTTGCATTAGATATTTTCTAGTATGCTAATTTATTTCTTCTGTTTTTTTTGCAACTTTTTAAAAGTTTATTTGTATAGTTGAACTGGGATTAAAATTAATAATTTAACACAATGTAGTTTGGGTTTATACCAACTTAATTATAGTAATACACATACACTTTTTTATATAACTCCACTCTTCTCCTTTGTGCTGTTGTTATACAAATTATATATTATGTGCCTAACAAAACACTTTACATCATTGCTTTATGCAGTTTCTTTAAACCTGTGTATTTCTTTTGTTGCTTGTGTAGAAAAGAATTAACATAGTAGGCCTCATTGCATATCGTTAGAATGAACTGCTTCAGAGGTCCACCCTTGGCTAGCATCTGAAGACTTATCAGGGTTCACACCTGCCTAACTGCTAATAATGGCTCACTGTGCCTAAGCTCCTTATACAAACAGTATAGTTTACGCTGGACACCTGCTTTTCTTCTGGGAGTTAGGAATTTTCGTATGTGCTGGGCAGAGGATATCTATTGATCAGCTTCTAATAAAAACCCTGGGTACCGAGTCTCTTATCTTTCCTGGTTGGTGACATTTTACATGTGTTGTCATAACTCATGTCTGGGTGGGGGCAGGAACAATTAACTGTGTCCTATGTGACTCTATTAAAAAAAGATCCTTAAGAGCTAGCCCTGATCTTCCCTGGACTTTGCCCCATGTGCCTTTTCCCTTTGCTGATTTTTCTCTGTATCCTTTTGCCATAATAAGTTATAGCTTGTCAGTGTGACTATATTGCTGAGTCTTTTTTTTTTTTTTTAAAGATTTTATTTATTTATTCATAAGAGACAGAGAGAGAGAGAGAGGCAGAGGGAGAAGCAGGCTTCCCGCTGAGCAGGGGAGCCCAATGTGGGGCCCGATCCCAGGACCCTGGGATCATGACCTGAGCCGAAGGCAGACGCTTAACCATCTGAGCCACCCAGGCGCTCTATTGCTGAGTCTTTTGAGTTCTCTAGCAAGTCATAGAAACTGGGTGTGGTCTTAAATACTCACTACATACTGCTGTAACAGGTTACCACAAATTTGGTGGCTTAAAACAACCTAAGTTTATTGTCTTAAAGTTTTGGAAGTCAGAAGTCTGAAATGAGTCTCACTGGGCTAAAATCAAGTTGTCAGCATTGCTGTACTCCTTTTGGAGGCTCTAGGGGAAAATTCATTTTTCTTGCCTTTCCCACTTTCTAGCAGCTGCCATATTCATTAGCTCATGGCTATCCCAGTCCATCTTCAAAGCCAAAAGTGACTGATCAAGACTTTATTATGCAGCATCACTCTGACATTCACTTTCCTGCTTATTCCTTTATTTATAATGATCCCTGTGATTATGTTAGGTCTGACCCCAATGATCCAGGGTAATCCTCATCTTAAATTTGTTAATGTATCGGGGCGCCTGGGTGGCTCAGTCGTTAAGCGACTGCCTTCAGCTCAGGTCATGATCCCAAGGTCGTGGGATCAAGCCCCGCATCGGGCTCCCTGCTCCGCCGGAAGCCTGCTTCTCCCTCTCCCACTCCCCCTGCTTGTGTTCCCTCTCTCGCTGTGTCTCTCTCTGTAAAATAAATAAATAAAATCTTTAAAAAAAAAATTTGTTAATGTATCATATTTTCAAAGTTCCTTTTGCCATGTAAGGTAATATATATGTAAACGTTCTAGGAAATGAGATATGGACACCTTTGGGGTGGAACATTTTTGTGCCTATCACATTCACATATAGAAAAAATGAAAAGAAACAAAAAACATTTTTGTGGTCTTTTATCTTTAGATATATAATTAATAACCATTACTCATGCTCTTTCTGCATGTAGATTGGATTTACTGTCCAGTGTCCTTTATATTTTAGCCTGAAGGACTCCTTTTGTATTTTTTTTTTTTTTAAAGATTTTATTGTAGGGTAGCTCTACTTAGAATGAATTCTCTGTTTTTGTTTATGTAAGAATGTCTTAATTTTGTTTTCAGTTTTGTAGGATGGTTTTGCTGGATATAGAATTCTTGGTTGGTAGTCTTTTTCTTTCAGAACTCTGAATGTTATCCACTGCTTTCTGCCTTCCTAGGTTATCACGGAAAATCACTTAAGCATCCCTTGTACATGATGAGTTCCTTCTTTCTTGATGCTCTCAGATTCTTCATCTTTTAACAGTTTTAGTGTGATGTGTCTAGGTGTAGATCACTTTGATTTTATCCTACCTGTAGTTGGTTGAGCTTCTTGGGTGTGTAAATTGTTTCTCACCAAATTTGGAAAGTTTTTCACTATTATTTTTTGAAATAGTCTTTATGCACCTTTCTTTTTCTCCTCTTGTTTTGGGACTCCCATTATGCATATGTTGGTGTGCTTAATGGTTTCAGATACTATATTTTCCAACTCTGAAATATCTGTCTGGTACCTTTTTAAAATTCTTGTTTTTTTATTGACATTCTCTGTGATGAGTCCTCATTCTCATACATTCTTCAGTTTTTTAGTCATGACTTCCTTAGTTCTTTGAACATATTTAAAATAGCTGATTTAATCTCTCTGTCTAGTTAGTCCAACATTTGGGCTCCCTCACAGTCAGTTTCTGCTGGTTTCTTTTTTCCCCCATGTATGGGTCATACTGTATTTATATATCTCATAATTTTTTCTTGAAAAAAATAGTATGTCACCTCCCAAATCAGATTTCCCAAATCCCAAATCAGATTTCCCTCCCATTCCAGTGTGTTTTGTTTATTGTTCTTAATTTGTTTAGTGACTTTTGGGCACTAATTTTTTTAAAGTTTATATTCTGTGTTGTGTGTGGTCATTGAAGATTGCTCAGTTAGTTCAGTTGTTAGGTGAAAGCCTAGGGCCTCCTTTGGCCTTTCTTGATTATGCAACAGTTCTGGGCATATGTTTGACTTTCAGAGTCCCAGGAATCTGTTGGAGCTATTCAGACCTCCTTACTGAAATCTCATTCCTCAACTTGTCTAAAACCTATTTTTTGCCCCAGCAGTTCTCCCCTTTCTCAGACCATTGAGATAGCAGCAGTTGTTCTTGGTAGGTTTCAGCAAACACCCCAAGCTCTTTGCACTGGAAGAACTTTAGTCAGGTTAAATAAAATCAGCCTTCAAGTTGGTTCTATTGACCAACCACTAGATAGGTCGTATGGCATTTTTTTTTTTTTTTAAGATTTAATTTATTTATTTGAGAGAGAGAGAATGAGAGACAGAGAGCACGAGAGGGAAGAGGGTCAGAGGGAGAAGCAGACTCCCCGCTGAGCAGGGAGCCCGATGTGGGACTCGATCCCGGGACTCCAGGATCATGACCTGAGCCGAAGGCAGTCGCTTAACCAACTGAGCCACCCAGGCGCCCCTGGTTGTATGGCATTTTTTTTGGAATCGGACTTTGAAGAAGTTCCAGTCCCTTTCTGCCCTCTTCAGTGGCAGTCAAGCTGCTTATTTTCACAGTGACTGTGGACTGTTGGTTTACATTGCTATTTTGGAGCTAGGGGTAAGGGTAGAGATAGGAATAGGAAAGGTCAGAGGCTCTCTTTTTTTTTTTTTAAAGATTTTTTTATTTATTCATTTGAGACACAGAGATACAGAGAGAGAGAGAGAGAGAGCATGAGCAGGGAGAGAGGCAGAGGGAGAGGGAGAAGCAGGCTCCCCACTGAGCAGGGAGCCCGATGCGGGACTCGATCCAGGGACTCCAGGATCATGACCTGAGCCGAAGGCAGACGCTTAACCATCTGAGCCACCCAGGCGCCCCCAGAGGCTCTCTTTTTACCAAGATTCTTAAGTGCTGCCCAGATTACTGCAAGCCTTTGGGTAGTTCTAGAGTTCTGAAAAAGTTGATTCTGACAATTTTTTCTTTTTTGGAAGAGAGAATTTTTGTAGATATTTACTATTTTTTTGATGTTCTCCTTTTTTGTCCTTAAACATGACCTTTTCTGTTCATTTTTTTTTTTAAAGATTTTATTTATTTATTTGAGAGAGAGAGAATGAGAGACAGATAGCAAGAGAGGGAAGAGGGTCAGAGGGAGAAGCAGACCCCCACTGAGCAGGGAGCCCGATGTGGGACCCGATCCCAGGACTCCAGGATCATGACCTGAGCTGAAGGCAGTCGCTTAACCAACTGAGTCACCCAGGCGCCCTTTTTCTGTTCATTTTTATATCTGCCCTGTAGGAATTTGAGTTTATTGGATTATTCCTAAGATTTTTGACTTTTCTAGGGCACCTGGGTGGCTCAGTTGAGAGTCCAACTCTTGGTTTTGGCTCAGGTCATCATGTCATGGGTTGTGAGATCAAGCCCTGAGTCAGGCTCTGAACTCAGCGCAGAGTCTGCCTAAGATTCTTTCCCCTTCTTTCTCCCTCTCCCTCTCCTCCTCCCCTGCTCTCTCTCTCAAATAAATAAATAAAATCTTTTAATAAAAAAAGATTTTTTATTTTGGGCAAGGGGAAGGAAAAAAAGATTTTTTACTTTGAAAAATTCTGGGTTTTTTTCTAGCTTAGGTAGGATCCTGAAAAATACTGAGTTAAATTTAATGTGGGATATAATAATGATCCTTAGTTCATTCTCAATAATTCAGTATTTTGCAAAAAACACTTCTCCCTAGCAAAGTGTATAAAGTATTAATATTGTATTATTCTCATTGTTATTTATTCTGACTTTTTTGTGTGTGGCTGCCTCTTCTCTTTCTTTTTATTACTAATGTGTTCATTTTTTCTCTTCCTAAGGCAGTAAAGAATGCTGATGGAAGAACCATTTTCCTAATTTTCAAATTGTTGAGCTGGTTGCCATGATGGGTGAGTTCAAACTAAAAGCAACTTTTGTCTGTAATTAAGGGATAAAATGGGGAAGAAAAATTTTTCTCTGTGTGTATGAAAAACATTTTTAAAATGAAGTTTTATGATGTAGACTTATATAATGTTTTGTATTTATTTACTTAATAGATTTTTGATTAAAGCACTTTTTGAGTTAAGTTACAGATTTGGAATAAGCATGTCATGCAGGATATCCTAGTAGGGACATTCAAAATAAACTGCTAAGAAGGATTGGGACTTACTTAGAGTCTGATGTCCAGAGGGAATACTAGATGAAGAAACCTTTTAAATTGCCCTTCGTTTGTATGTCATCTACCTAAGAAGTTACTTTTATTCAAATGGTCCTCTTTACTTTTTTACATCTACAGTAGAAAAAATGTACTCATTTTTTTTAAACAAGGAAATTAGTATATATAAATGTGATAGGAGATTTAAGCCAGACATTTATTTTGGTATTGTGATGTTAAACATGAGAAAATTTCTAAATTCAAGTGTTTAAGTTTTTCCTAATGAAGAAAATAATTAGAACATATATACATACATGTAAGTATTAGAATTCCCTTCTCCCCAGTATAGGATTAAGGATCTTACTTTTCTCAAGAAGGTTACATGAGATAATTTTATTGCAATTGAGATCATTCTCAGCTAATTTTTTTCCTTAAGGGCAGATTTATTTTTATCAATAAATAACACAGTCTGGTTTAGACCTGTGGACAGAACGCACTTTGTGATTACATTATACCCAACTAGCTCAGTTGCTGTTTGGCTAAGCTAACATGATGAAATTTTATTTTTTTAAAGAATAGTTTGTAAAGGATTATAAAATTTAAAACCTGGAATTTATTAATAAGCCTCTGGCACCATTAATTTTAATTTTAATATGCAAATAGTTTCATTATAGAGCAGAATATATTGAGTGTTATAAAAAAATAATACATTAGAGAAGTTAGCTATTTGTGTGTTTGAAAGGCTAATGAAGCCATTGAATTGCCACATTCTTTTTAGTGGTTTCTCCTTACAGAATAAAGATGTTTTAATTATTACTATTCTGAAACATAAATTACTGCTCACCAAAGTAGTTACATTTTAAAATGTAAACTGTAAAAATCCCTCAGTTCCTTTATTGACCATTTGCTGATTATCATTAGTAGAATTGATTTACTAGTGAAAATCAATTAAATTGTCTCTGAACTTTTCCAGAGAGCATGTAATTGGTATTACTAGGAGATTCATGCTTACATCTTAGAAAGAAATTTTTGATATATTTGGAAGAAATTAAAAGTTCATGGTTCATGATCTTTTCACTTAGTTTTATGGATTCACTACTATTTTCTAAGGAATGCGTTTTTCTTACATTATTACTTTTTAAGTTGTTACTGGCTGAGATCATTAAATAGTCTGTTAAATGTTTGTAGTCTTGTTGAACTTTATGGTGAGGAAGTTCAAGAAAACACTTCCAAATATCAGTAGGTCATTATCCACAGATAAGGCCTTTTGTTTCTGACTTGAAGTATTGATGAAAAACTCTAAAAGGAATTCGTACTTTGAACATAAATGCCAAATAATGATGAAAGTCTTTTATTTTTTCCCCACCCAACTTGCTTTAATTAAAATTTTAGATGTTCTTTTGATGTTTTATTTAGGAGTCACAGAAAGTAATTTGTTGTGATGGGGCTGTTTTGACACATATACTAGGATGTTACATTGTTAGAAGAATCAGAATGGCTTTATCTTGCCTTAAATGTCAAATCTAGTGTGATGCTAGTGCTTGAGTCAAGTGCAGTTTTAATGTTATTTGTCTTCAGTTTTTATTTTTTATTTTTATCTTTTTTAAAGATTTCATTTATTTATTTGACAGAGACACAGCGAGAGAAGGAACACAAGCAGGGGGAGAGGGAGAGGGAGAAGCAGGCTTCCCGCTGAGCAGGGAGCCCGATGCGGGGCTCGATCCCAGGACCCTGGGACCATGACCTGAGCCGCAGACGTGCTTAACGACTGAGCCACCCAGGCGCCCCTGCCTTTAGTTTTTAAATAATTAAAAATTTTATTTCACCAAAATAACAGTGTAGGCATTGAAAATGTCCTAGATGCATTTTTTGTGTTAAATTAATGCATTTTGCATTAAATTTCATGATCAATTTTGTGTTTGATATCTGTGATAAATATTGAAATTATAATTCTGTGTATATATTATTTTGAAAATACTTAGATGATCAGCAAGCTTTGAACTCAATCATGCAAGATTTGGCTGTTCTTCATAAAGCCAGTCGACCAGCTTTATCTTTACAGGAAACCAGAAAAACAAAATCTTCATCACCAAAAAAGCAGGTATTTGTTTTAATATTTTAATAAATACATATTGTTGTTATATGAGTTGTCTTGAATATCATGAGCTTAGAGACGGTTTGTTAAAGTGTCTTGTCTTTTACACTTTTTTTTTTTTTTAAAGATTTCATTTATTTACTTGAGAGAGAGAATGAGATAGAGAGAGCATGAGAGGGGAGAGGGTCAGAGGGAGAAGCAGACCCCCCGCTGAGCAGGGAGCCCGATGCGGGACTCGATCCCGGGACTCCAGGATCATGACCTGAGCCGAAGGCAGTCGCTCAACCAACTGAGCCACCCAGGCGCCCATCTTTTACACTTTTAAGTTAAATATTTTGTTGTTTGTCATACATTTTTCCAAATGGGTGTGCTAGAGTTTCATTTAATGTGGTAACTGCTCTCTAATGCTGATATTTCATCCATTCTTAAAGCACTTAAGATAAGCAAATTGTTTTTGTTTAAAAATAGTATATTATTCTATTTACAAATGAGTATCATTTTGATTTTTATAAATAAAATTTGTTTGGGATGTTCAACACAAAAAGTGGGGCTATAGTATTCTATATTTCCATCCAACAGGATTAGCAAGTGTCTCATACCCATGGTGCTAACACTAAGAGATCTTGGTGCTCTTTGCTTTCAGCCCAGATTCAGCAACACAGTTCTCAAGTCAGCTCTTTGGTGGACACTATCAGTTGATTGGAGTTCACACTAAAAATGAAACCTCCTTTCCTCCTGCTCTATTTTAAATGAGTGACCAAGTGGAAAAAAACAAACAAAAAAAGGAGTGACTAAGAAAAAAAATGACCTAGAAATTCTAGAAATTTTATCTGATCTCTGAAATGATTTATTCTTTCATTACAGAATGATGTTCGAGTCAAATTTGAACATAGAGGGGAAAAAAGGTAAGGAAAGAAACATTACGTGTCAGTTTATTGATTTAATCAAATGAGTCATAATTAAAGCCATTAGAGGTTCTTTTTCTGGACTTTAGTGGAGGTTCATGGCTTACAAATTGAGAATGGAATAGTGCTTGGTAATGTGTAACATGTACTTAGACTTAAAATAGAATCTGTCAAAATTTAGGCTAAACATAAGAAACGATTAATGTTTTTATTTTAGGAAATAAAAAAGGTCATTGCATAATGCAGCCTTTAAACATTACCATTTCCTTTTATTTTTACTCAGGGGAAATTAAATATATTTCTCCTATTGTAATTGTATCATCCCTTCAGATATTATGTAGAACTTATGTACATGGAGTTAACATTCATAATTTTGATTGAGAGACCTCAATCATATGACATGTATTTAATTAGTAGCTTTGAGAAAGATGAGTTGGAATGGTGGCTATAAATTAATCAGCAAAGGGATAAGCCTAGTCTTCCACTGGGTATCTATATCTTAGTGCAGTGGTCGGGGGCGGGGTGGTGGTTGACAACAAAATTGCTAACAAGGCCTAGTAGGAGTTAAAGAAGATGGGATTTCATTTGTTATTAGTGTCTCATTAAATTCATTTAATGAAAGAGCTATCCGTTTTAAGACTTTAAAAAGGCTTGTAAGTCATATAACCTGAAGATGTAAAAATGCTTTACACAGAGATGTCTGTAAAAATGGGTTATACCAGATATACCATCCTGCTGTCCAATTTACTTTTCCCCTATTTATTGTTCTTTTATGGATATTACTTCAGTTCTTTTCCATTCACTGAGCACTATTTATTAAGTACTATAAGTACTGGGCCATGAAGGAATAAGGTGAGTGAAACAGACATGGTCCCTCCCACTTACAGAGTTTTACAGTCTGGTGTAGAAATCTCCAAGCTTAGGTGCATGCTTCCCATGGGCAGTACAGGCTAATCCTTTGCTACAGAGGAAGAAAATATTAGAATTTAAAATTTTTAACTTTTAAAAAATTATTATTTTGGGGATAGACTTAAATTATATATAGATGTTCAGAAATGTTGAGTTGATAAGGGTACAGAAATCAAAATTTAAATCCCCAAGGAACAACTTTATTCTTTTTAACAGTTTCATTGCATTCCATTATATAGATGTCAAATAGTTAAGTTTAATTTTAATCACTTTCTTCAATGAACGTTTTACAGTTGCTTTTTAATATTCATAAAACAATTCCAGACTTAATTTTGTCTTTCTCTACCGAAGAGATAACTGTTGTAAATATGTTACTTAATATATTTAAGAAAACTAATTATCTTAAAATTCTGTCTGTATAGAATTCTTCAGTTCCCCAGACCAGTTAAACTGGAAGACCTGAGATCTAAAGCTAAAATTGCCTTTGGACAGTCTATGGATCTCCATTATACCAATAATGAGGTAAACTTGCACAGTTTAACTTTCAGTAGCTCTTATTTTGGAAAGTAGTATGTTCATTTAAGAGACTTTTAGGAATGTTTATTTAGGGATTGATAAGGTTATGGTATGTTAGAGAAATAAAATACTCCAAGTAAATTTGTAAATTTTAACTAACTGAAATGGATTTTTTTCCCATTGTGGAAGGTATTTAAAGATGCTACTGTGCAAATAATTGAATGAGAATATATTGAAGGAGGAAATATATGTATTACTTAGAAGTTTGCTCCTGGGGCATCTGGGTGGCTCAGTCAGTTAAGTGTCTGACTCTTGATTTTGGCTTAGGTTATGATCTCAGGGTTGTGAGAACAAGCTCCAAGTCAGGCTCCCTGTTCAGTGGGGAGTCTGCTAGAGATTCTCTCTCTCCCTCTCCCTCTGCTCCTCCCCCAGTTTGCACGTGCACACACTCTCTCTCAATAAATAAATAAAATCTTTTTTTAAAAAAGTTTGCTGCTTATTTATGTTTTATTATCACTCTGTGTACTTTTTGATGAACTATATTTTTTTCTCATACTCTGCACTTGGCTACAGAGACAATAGAGCTTTAGTAGTCAGGTAGTTTAGTTAAAAGTTTAAAAGGATTATTTTCGTGTTGGTTAGGACATGATTAGATCATTATGTTTATGTTTGTGAGTCAGTACATGTGATCCCAGGGCTTGCTCTGGCAGTGAGGAGCTCTGTGTTCTGGAAAATCCCCTTTTGAACTTTCTGTAAAACTCAGATTGGATTAGATAATCTCTGAGGTTTCTTTCAGATCCTATGAGATCTCAAGATCTTGAATCTTAAAATTTTCAGGGACAGTTTGGTTGATTGGTTAATTTGTTGTTTTCCTCAGAAAATACTTGCTGAATTTGGCAGGCATAATGCTGTGATTTATGAATTGCAGCCCACATGGAGTTTATAGATTTGTGGTAAAAGCAGGCAATTAAACAATGAGTTGTTCAAATATATGAGGTTCTTTGAAGGACATGCATAAAATACCGTGAAAAAGAATAAAGGCAAGGCAGTAGGTGTTCTGTTTAGATAGTACTAAGAACTCTGGTGGTAATATTTAATTACTGAGACTTGAGGTTGAAAAGCCAAACTTGCAAATAGTTTGAGGGGAAGAACATACCCCTCAAGAGAGAGGGCTGAGAGCAGCTGAGAAAAGTACCTACAGAGATCCTAAGATGGAAAAGACTAATGTGTTTTAAGAATAGAAAAAATGCCAATGGGAATGGAGTAACTCTAGAGAGCTTAGTAAAAATTAACTTTTGAAAACATGTGAAAGTTCTTTGCAAATATTAAAGAATTGTGCAAATAAAATATTTTCAAATATGAGATTTTCAAATGAATTATTATTTAAAGCAAAAATATGCTAATTAGTTTGTCTAAAGAAACCACTTATAGATGAAAGCAGAAAATATTTTGATAAAGTAAAAATCTGTATACAAACAAATAATATCGCTGAACAAAGTGATGAGTATCATACTATAGTAATACCTTAAGATTTTATTTTTCAAATACTTTTTGGGTTTTTAATTAGCCATGAACACCTCTTGTTGCCTGGCCCTGTGTTGGCACTTATTATTTCTGTTGTGCTGGCCTTATTTCCAGCTGCCAGCCCCTAAGACTCTGAGGGCTTTTCAGAGGTACAGCTGTAGTGTCTACACTAAAGTACATGTGGGGGTGCCAGGGGGTGATGGGAGAATGAGACTCAAGGATGGGGTGGGAGGTGGGGATGGATGGGTTCCTCTTAACCACAGTGGTAACTTGCTGGATAACACACCCTTTATGGGCCTCCTTCCCTGACTTCCCCAATCCCCTACCAGTGTTTCCTAGAATCTTTTCCTACATAAATAGACTTGAATTTGATTCTTTATTTCATGGTATGATTTTAGGGAAATCAGGTTATATCTTTGTTTTTGTTTGGTCTAAAATTATATAATGGAAAACTCTAAAGTGTCAAGATATTTTAAGACTGCAGTATTGTCTTGATCTACCAGTCTTGTAGGTCTATCAAGAAAAATGAAATTAGTTTGACATAATTTGTTAATATTTTATCTGTTTAGCTCCTAGAATTGAGGAAGATTATTGACAGTTGTCTTTAGCTACTAAGTTTACATTTAAAAAAAATTTAATTTTCGGGCGCCTGGGTGGCTCAGTTGGTTAAGCGACTGCCTTCGGCTCAGGTCATGATCCTGGAGTCCCAGGATCGAGTCCCGCATCGGGCTCCCTGCTCAGCAGGGAGTCTGCTTCTCCCTCTGACCCTCCCCCCTCTCATGTGCTCTCTCTCTCTCATTCTCGCTCTCAAATAAATAAATAAAATCTTTAAAAAAAAAAATTTTATTTTCTTAAGTTGTGTAAATCATGCTTTCTCATAGACTTCTTAGGTGTTCTTGTCCTTTATTTATTTTAAAGATTTATTTATTTTAGAGAGTGAGTATGCATGCATGTGAACTGGGGGGTGGGGGGTGGCCAAGAGAGGGAGAGGTAAAGAGAATCCTCAAGCAGACTGCCTGCTGAGTGTGGAACCCAACACGGGACTCGATCCCAGGACCCTGAGATCATTACCTGAGCTGAAATCAGGAGTTAGCTGCTTAATCCACTGAGCCACCCGGGCACCCCTGCTTTTGTCCTTTATAACATCTGACCCATGAGAGAACTAGTGAAAGCACATATCCACATTTAGGGTTTACTTTGGGTGGCTGACCCATTTAGCTTATTTGTTTAGAGTTCAGTCAAGTCACCAGGGTCAGAGATGAGAGCCCCAAGTGGATTGTAGATTGCAGGTACATTGCTAGTGGCCCCCTCCATGGCAACTGCTATAGATGTTTATTGTATTTGAGATGTTGATAAGCACTCTAGTTGAGAATGCAAATACGTAGTTACTATAGAGAAAAACGTGAGTTTCATCAATGCAGATGAAAGATAGTACCTTTATTTTATATAGTTTTTGTGTGTGTTCTTTAATGCTGTTTTGGGATGAAGATACTATACTTTATGTTTTGGAACTTTATGGGAATATCCTAGGAAATTAATTTTTAAATGTGTTTTCTAGAAGAATTTAATTAATAAAGCAAAAAAAAAATTGTCCTTATTCAGTCTATGATTTTAGTGGTAGGATGGGAAGAGTGAAATGATCTAAATACATTTATTTATTCAGAATTTCATTATACTAACAAATCAAAGAGCCAGGGTATTTTGAAATTTGTAATTCCATAGTAACAGAGATGCTCCTGAAAGGACTTGACCTGGTGGGATGGTTGGCATGATTCATTATGTTCCTTTTTGTTTAGTTGGTAATTCCATTAACTACCCAAGATGACTTGGACAAAGCTGTGGAACTGCTGGATCGTAGTATTCATATGAAGAGCCTCAAGATATTACTTGTAATAAACGGAAGTACACAGGTATGAATTGAGACTTCTTTCAATAAGGATTATAGGATTTATGCCAGTGAAAGTCAGTATATGAAACATAGTTACGTTCTGTAATCATTGATACTTTTTCAGTATAATGAAATGTAAACTTATATATTGAATTGCTATAGCTTAATATCCTTGCTCTTCAAAACTAGCCAAAATTATAAATGAGTATAATATACTGTACATATGAAACTAATAGAAATACTGAGAACTTGGGAAGAATTATGCTGGAATTATAATTTCAAAGAGTAGATTTGATAAGACCTACAAATGATATAGAATATCTAGGTTGTATTTGATAGGGGAAAGGATTCTGTTTGAAGCCCCAAAGGGGAAGAATAGCATTAATCATCCTTTTTCCTTTGTAGGCTACTAATTTAGAACCATTGCCATCACTAGAAGATTTAGATAACACAGTATTTGGAGCAGAGAGGAAAAAGCGGCTTTCTATAATAGGTAAGAATGCTAGTGTCTGAACCATAAAACGGGCAAGTTCTGTTTCTTCTCCATCCTTTAATGTAGGGTAACACCTAAACATAGCCATGATAAATAGTAGCCTACCTCTGTACTCTGTAATTTTTCTCAACTATGTTCTAGTTTCTGATGTTCCTTGAAAAGTTATGTCAAGTGTTAAAAGATTAGCAATCTCCAACTTAAATATTTGTTTTCTTTATGTATCTAGGGTATTTTAATATTTAACAAATTTAAGTAGAACCTCAAAGAGGTCTTAATTGTACAAATCGGAGGGAAGAAATTAAAATAAGTAATTCTAATATACTAAAATTAATAGATGGACTAAGTTCATAAGCCTTTCTCAAAGTTTTAGTCATTGCAGTACTATCAAAATGAATTGCTAAGAGTTTCCAGATTATTGCTTTATTAGTATTTGACATTAATAATAGATTGTTAAAATTAAACTTGTAGTATACAGAGAAACAGTGGATCCTGTGTATTGTCAGTTTTGAAGGAGGTCTAGTAGAGAGGTGTGGGCAAGGCAGAGGTGCTCTAAACTCCCCAGTTCTTTGGCTCTAACTTCATACCACAGTTAGTGTAAAACATTGATAATCTCTATTTTTATATGATAAAAATATTACATTGCTCAAAAACCACTGGTATAAATGTTTTTTAACAGAAAGGGCATTGAATGTGATCATTAAAGACAGCATGAAAACATGTGAGGGATGGATTTGAAAGGGAAAAGTAGAAGAGGAGGTGAAACAGATGACTGGAGAGGGAGAAAGCAGAAGAGGGGGCAGAATAAGAGATGTGGTTAGGAATCCAGGACCGGTAACAGGATGCCTGGGTGGCTCAGTTGGTTAAGCGATTGCCTTCAGCTCAGGTCATGATCCTGGAGTCCCTGGATCGAGTCCTGCATGGAGCTCCCTGCTCAGCGGGGAGTCTGCTTCTCCCTCTGATCCTCCCCCACCTTGTGCTCTCTCTCAAATAAATAAATAAAATCTTTAAAAAAAAAAAAAAGGTAAGAGGATTGTTAATAACAAAAGATTAAATTGGTGTGTGGGACTCCCCCAAAATCTGTTATTCATCTTCTGTTTTGGTCCCCCAGAAGAAGCTATTTTATGACTTACTTCCTTCTAAGTATCTGTCTTACATAAGTCCTACTTTTGGTTCCAGAAATGCTGGAAATGTGAGCAGCAGAGATATGATATACAAGTAAAATAGAAATTGCTTACCTTCATTCAGATATATTTTGTTATAGTTTAGAATTTTGCTGAAAGAACATTAGGGATACCTAAATTCAAATTCCAGCTCTCTAATTAACTTGAGACCAGTAACTTTGTTCTCATCTTTAAATCATGAGATTCTTGTGGCAATAAATTAAGAGAACACTTTTAAAGAACATTTTGCTTTTCAAACTAGAAAACATGACTGCTATTAAGCATACATTTCTTTCTTCATTCCCTTATCACATTATAGTATTTATCATTTTAAAGTAAAAAACTGTCAATTCACTCTAGTTGCATTAGAATAAGCTGAATGCACTAGTTAAATTGACATTTTAAGTTCATTTTGAATTAAAACTGTACTGAATACCTCTTGTCCTACTAATAAATATTCTTATTTGAGTTCAGTGCTAGCATAAGAAGAAACTGGAAATTGTAATGTAGAAAATTATTGACCTTTTATTGGCACCTGTTTACACTTGGAATGGCTTTGATAGATACGACCATCATCTTTTTTCCTTATTTATTGACAGTTACTCTCTTCAATTATTTTCATAAAAGATAGCTATAGGAAAAACTACCTTTGGGATGGAGTGTATGCTGGTGTGGAGGTCTTAACCAAGAGTGCATTGGGATACCCATTACCAACAAAAGTTAAGAAAAATGGGTTATCTTTGGGTATACATATCCAATAGTGGAATTGCATGGTCATATGGTAGTTTAATTTCTCATTTTTTGAGGAACTTCTATACGTTTTCCCACAGTGGATACACCAATTTATATTGCCACCAATAGTTCATGAAGGTTTCTTCTACATCCTTTTTCTCTAGCTGTTGTTTCTTGTGCTGTTGATTTTAGCCATTCTGATTGGTGTGAGGTGATATCTCATTGTGGTTTGATTTACATTTCCCTGATGATGGTGATATTGAACATCTCTTCTTGTGTCTTTTGGTAAAGAAAATGAAATGCGAAGAAATTCGAAGAAAAACTAATTTGAAAAGATATATGCATCTCTGTATTTATTGTAGCATTATTTACAATAGCCAAGATATGGATACAACCTAAGTGTCCATGGATAGATGAATAGATAAGATGTGGTGTGTATATATATTTATATATATATATATACACACAATGCTATATTACTGAGCCATAAAAAAGAATGAGATCATGCCATTTGCAGTAACACAGATGGACCTAGAGGGTATTATGCTAAGTGAAATAAGTCAGAGAAAGACAGATACCATATGATTTCACTTATATGTTGAATCTAAAAAACAAATGAATAAACAAGCAAATAACCAGACTATTAGATACAGAGAACAAACTAGTGGTTGTCAGGGGATTGGGGAGTTGGGCAAAATAGGTGAAGGGGATTAAGAGGCACAAACTTCCAGTTATAAAATAAGTAAGTCATGGAGAATGAAAGCATAGTGTAGGGAATATAGTCAATAATACTGTAATAACATATAAAATAAGTAAGTCACAGAGAATGAAAGCATTGTGTAGGGAATATAGTCAATAATACTGTAATAACATATAAAATAAGTCTCGGAGAATGAAAGCATAGTGTAGGGAATATAGTCAATAATACTGTAATAACATGGCGATAGATGCTAACTACACTTACAGTGGTGAGCATTAGAATTGTCAGATCACTGTACCTCTGAAACAAATAATGCAATATATGTTAAGAAAAAAAAAGAAGAAGAAGAAGGTAGCAGGAGGGTAAGAATGAAGCGGGGGAAATCGGAGGGGTAGATGAACCATGAGAGACGATGGACTCTGAAAAACAAACTGAGGGTTCTGGCGGGGAGGGGGGTGGGAGGATGGGTTGGCCTGGTGGTGGGTATTGAGGAGGGCACGTTCTGCATGGAGCACTGGGTGTTATGCACAAACAATGAATCATGGAACACTACATCTAAAACTAATGATGTAATGTATGGGGATTAACATAAGAATAAAAAAAAAAAAGAAAAAAAAGAATTGTCAGATCACTATGTTGTATACCTGAAACTGTTTTAACATGTGTGTCAACTAGACTTCAGTAAAAATAAAATAAATAAATGAGAAGAAAAATGGATTATCAAGTAAGGAGATGAAGAAACTTCATCTAGCAGTTTTTCTTCCCTATCTCCTTTTAGTAATGAGTATATTGATCTTTTTTTATAAACAAGAGTATATGGAAGGAATAAAAATACTAGCAACAGTGTGATCATAGCTGTTACAAAGCTTAAGTAAACCCCTGACTCAGAGTTGAGTTCCTAATTATTTCAGAACCAAGTAGAAAGTTATCTTTTCTTTGCACATCTCTTGGTAATCATTTTGTTCTCTTTCTCCCTATCTCCTCACTGACAAATGCGGCATATCTTACAGCGACCCCTTTTTATAAGGCAAAGCCTTTTTGCTTTAAATCTGACCAAAACTTAAATGCTTACATAACTTCCTCGTGTCTTTTTTTTTAATAGTTTAATTTCAAAATATTCAGAGAAAAGGGGAGAGTTGTGTTACTAAACATAGTGTTATTTCTATAAACCAGGTAAAAATAAGGTGGATTATTGTCTCATAAGAAATGATGTGATTTATTAGATGAACTATATTAGATTTTCTCATTTTCTGAACTGTGAAGAAATTTAAATGCCAGGAATATGGCTTGTCATAAAACCTAATTTTAAAGTACCCAAGAATAGGATTCAGGATTCCAATTTGAAAACACTACTATGGCCTAAGTGATTTAAGAAGTAATCTCACTTTAGGTTTCTATGGTTTTTTTAAAATTTATTTATTTTTTTTGCAGTTAGCTAACATACAGTACATCATTAGTTTTTGATGTAGTGTTCAACGATTCATTAGTTGCGTATATCACTTTAGGTTTCTAAAGATTTTATTTATTTATTTGACAGAGAGAGAGACAGTGAGAGAGGGAACACAAGCAGGGGGAGTGTGAGAGGGAGAAGCAGGCTTTCCGCTGAGCGGGGAGCCAGACACAGGGCTCACAGTGCTCATGACCTGAGCTGAAGGCAGACGCTTAACGTGTGAGCCACTCAGGCGCCCCTTTAGGTTTCTAAAGATTAAGGAAAGGGTATGGAAAGAGCATCATGGAGCCAAATGTGCATAGCATATGTTCAGTATGAGTAATTTTACCACCACAATACCCTTGCAAAGGAGGGATTTAGTCTTTTTTTGTTTGTTTACCCTAGGTGTTGGCTTTATATATTTTTTAATCTATTTTTTAAATTCAGGTATAATTAACATACAGTGTTATGTTAGTTTCAGGCATACAATTTAGTGATTCAACAATTCTGTACATTTCTCAGTGCTCATCAAGATAAGTGTACTCTTGGGGCGCCTGGGTGGCTCAGTCGTTAAGCGTCTGCCTTCGGCTCAGGTCATGATCTCAGGGTCCTGGGATCGAGCCCCGCATCGGGCTCCCTGCTCCGCGGGAAGCCTGCTTCTCCCTCTCCCACTCCCCCTGCTTGTGTTCCCTCTCTCACTGCCTCTCTCTGTCAAATAAATAAATAAAATCTTTAAAAAAAAAAAGATAAGTGTACTCTTAATTCCCCTCACCTGTTTGACCTATGCCCATACCCACCTTCCCTCTGGCAACTACCAGTTTGTTCTCTAAGAGAGGAGGGATTTAGTCTTATGTTGACAGATGAGGAAATAGGTTTCTGGGGATTGGGTAACTTTACTAAAGACATACAGTTGGTAAATAGCTAGAACTGAGATTTAAACAGTCTGAGGTCTAAAGCCCACATTTTTTCCACTACATTATGATGCCTTCCATCAGTTCTGTTAAAGGGTAACATATATCTAGGTGCAAATGACCCTTGGAACTTCAGAACCAGTGGCATCTAAAAATCTTTATTATAATATCAGCCCCATAATGCAGTTGTCAGCAGTTAGAGGAACATACCACCTAATAAGTATAAATGAATATTACAGTGAGGTTAATAATTATAGTGGGATGGGAGTTGAAAAATGTATAAATACATTTGAAGATTTATAGAAATGAATGTTTGGAGAAGTTTTAATAAAACTGAATTTCAGTAGCTAAAATTATTGGTACTGCAGTCCAGAAATCCTGTGTGCATATTTAATTGAAACAAAAATTAGTTCCCCTTTGAAATTTGTAAAATTGTATAATTTTTTCCCTTTGAGGTCCCACTAGTAGAGATAGAAGCTCCCCTCCCCCAGGATACATTCCAGATGAATTACACCAGGTTGCCCGGAATGGGTCATTCACCAGTATCAACAGTGAAGGAGAGTTCATTCCAGAGAGCATGGACCAAGTAAGCAAAAGTTGGATGTCATTTTTCATTTTGTTTAAAGGGTTGTTGTCAGGATTTGTGTGGTTTGGCTGGTTTCCTTTGTGTGTGTGACTTCTTCTCCCATCCCATATCTTCCCTCTTACATGAACAAAATAGTAAAACACACAGGAAAATGCCAACTAACTTATGTGTGCCTGTGTGCATTCATGTATAAACAAAGCTGGAATAAGGCTGGTTTTCTTACTTTGCTCATCTATAAATAAATGAATGCATTTGTTTGTAATCGTGGGGTTAACATTCAGATTTTTGACATTTGAAAGATACAGTAAAACTACAGATATTTAACTTTGTGAAGCTTAGGTTTGTCAACTTTGTAAAACATTTTTAAATGTTTTAATAATGTAGTAGTCATGGTGTCATTATTCTCAGTTTGAGTGGGGCTATTGTTCAGTGTTGAGTGAGCAAAGTTATGTGAAATCTTTTAGCTTTTAATTGTTTAGCCAGCAGTCTATAGAGAAAATATTTTTCTCTTAGGAAATTTTGAAGTTACCTACCTATAAGGGATCACTACATTTAAAACATTAAAAAATCAGTAACTCTGGGGGGAGGTGACTGCTATTGGATATGGGGTCTTTTGGGTACTGAAAGTGTTCTCAGATACTGAGGAGGGTTGCACAACTCTCAATATACTAAAAACCACTAAATTGTACACTTTAAATGGGTGAATTTTATGTTATGTGAATTATATCTCAGTAAAGCTGTTTAAAAGAAACCAGTAACTTCTGGTTATATCATATTGAATCATGGAGGAACTCTTTATTTTTCTAGATGCTGGACCCATTGTCTTTGAGCAGCCCTGAAAATTCTGGCTCAGGAAGTTGTCCATCACTTGATAGTCCTTTGGATGGGTAATATTGATTGTACTTTTTATTTTTTAATATATGTGGGTAAATATGTGTATATATAGCATGTTAGAGGAGTGTAATTGGTACTTGTCTATACTTAGGGCAAATGAATTTTTTCACAGTTTGGACAAATCGCTTAACCTCCTGGGGCTCAGTATCTCTATCAGATAAAATGATATCTGATTATAATGAGTATTTTGCTTCCTAAAATTGTGTGTTTGAAGCTAAATGCAAACTTAGAATTTATGTATGTTTACTTTTAAAACTCTGTTTGTGGGGTGCCTGGGTGGCACAGTTGGTTGAGCTTCCAACTCTTGATTTCAGCTCAGGTCATGATCTCAGGGTCGTGAGATCAAGCCCCATGTAGGGCTCTGTGCTCAGCGTGGAGTCTGCTTGGGACTCTCTCTCCCTCCCCGTTCTCCTCCCCCCCGCATGTGTGCATGTGTGCACGCACTCTCTCAAATAAATAAATAAATCTTTTAAAAAAATACATTTAGTTTTGGAGATTTCTTGAATTGTTTCACCTGTTCAGGATTACGTTCATTCTGGCACTAAATTATAGATAGCTTACTTTCTTGGTAATTGTGGCCCAATATGTTGAGTGTCATTTAAAATTTAAGTACTTTTGTTTTGTGAAATAGCTGTTCAGGAATATAACCTGGGTGAAGTTGCAACTGTGAATTTTTTGTTATAGGTGCTCCTCTCCGGGTCTCAATAAGACAGTGTTTACATATAGCGCACAGAGTCCATAAAATCTTTACCTATTTGATCTCCTCTGGGATTTCTTTTTGGAGCAAATTCTGAAAATATAACTAATACTTTATGGGAGTACACATTTAATTTTCTTTTACCTGTACACAGGAAACCTTTGTGCCCATGTCTACCTCAAGATAGATATTTGAAACATTTAAGAAATTCAGGAAAATAGTAATGTGAAAGCTGTATATTGAGCACTTAATATTTAAAAGACACTGTCCTGAGCACTATGTATACATACCCACTTGATGAGTTGGAAATTATTATCTTGTTTTTATAGATATGGAAAGTCTCAGAAAGGTGATAGGCCAAGGTTGCAACTGCTAGTTAAGTGGTAGAGCTAGGTTTGAAACACAGGTGTTTGCCAACATCCATAATTCCAAAACTTACCATTTTTACTGCTATACCCTGTGGGTTGATTTTAAAAGCCAGGCTTTTGCCTCCATGCACCAAATTAGTGTTAAAAAAGAAGTCTCTTTTTTTCAGTTAACATTTCAGACTGAGCTCCTTTATTCTTATGTATATGTATATATATGTATAATTTCTACACATACATACACTTATATTTTAAATGTCTTATTCACATGCTTTCTGTTCATTTAACATGACATTTTTTATTTTTAGAGAGAGCTATCCAAAATCACGAATGCCTAGGGCTCAGAGCTACCCAGATAATCATCAGGAATTTTCAGGTTAGACTATCCGTATTCTAAATGTTTAAATATTTATGTCATTAAACAATGCTTTGGCTGTGAGGGAGAGGGGAATTTTTTTAAAAAATGAATAAAAATGTGTAAATGTGTTTTTTATTTAAAATTAGGGATATTTTACTTTTTTATAACCTATGACTTTCTTATTTCTCAATAGACTATGATAACCCTATCTTTGAGAAATTTGGAAAAGGAGGAACATACCCAAGAAGGTATCATGTTTCATATCACCATCAAGACTATAATGATGGTAAGTTTCTGGCAGTTAGACCACAAGAACAGCTTGTTAAAGATCTCAAAAATAAAATAAAAATTTTACAAAATATCATAAACCATTAGAAATAAATTTGTTCCTAAATCATTTAGTTTTCTGCTGAAAACAGTTTTTGAAAGGAATTAGGTAACTAAAACTATAATAACATCTTAGGTTTATGCCAACTTACCTCGTAATACTTACCTTTCCCTTAAAAGAAAAGTTGTAATTAAAAATGATATTAACTAGGAAATTACTCTTTGATGACGAAATTCATACTTGCATTGTACTTATAAGGAAAAAAAGGTGCTACTTATAAATTTTCTAATTTTTGTTCTTATAAGAACAAATAAGAATAAGAATAAAGAATAAGAATAAAGTAGATTTTTTTTTCTTTTTATCCAGAAGTAAGGGAGTGCAGTGATTTTAGAATGTGTGTGTGTTTTAACAAAAGAGATTGTTTGAATTCATATTCAGATCTTGTTCTTCCCCACTTTTCATTTCTGCTTTTTTTTTTACCTTTTCTCTTCCTTGTATTTTCATTTTTGACTTCATGATTCAGTGTTAAGGATATTTCCTTGAACTTGAAAAGAAAATACTCTTAAGTTTAAAACATGTAATCAAATAAGTATCGCTATTTCTGTTTCTTAGCCTAGTCAAGTCTAGTCACAAGGCAAACATCTGTACTTTATGTTACAAATTTTAAATACTTTCAGTTAGAACATGAATAAAAGTTGTAAGGTAATTCTATTTTGATTTTGTAGGTCGTAAAACTTTTCCAAGAGCTAGAAGGACCCAGGGGACCAGCTTCCGGTCTCCTGTGAGTTTCAGTCCTACTGACCACTCTTTAAGCACTAGCAGTGGAAGCAGTATCTTTACCCCAGAGTATGATGATAGTCGAATAAGGAGAAGGGGAAGTGACATAGACAATCCTACTTTGACTGTAATGGACATCAGCCCACCCAGCCGCTGTAAGTAATAGCATTTGGCACAGTGAATGTTTAGTAGAACCTCTGCAGAACTTTATAGTATTAAAAGGAATAAATACCAAACCAGTCCTAAGGGTGAGACAGACTTCTCAAAAAAAGGTAAAAAGAAAATTTTTAGAGTTGGTTGAAATATCAGGTATAAGCACAGTATTACTGCTAATTACGTAGCTGTTTCTTTTCTCTTTTGTTAGTAAAATTGTTACCAACTTGTCTTTTATTCAAATATGACCTTTAAGATGTAATCTAGTGGGGAAGAATGGTATGTGGAGAAATGATTACAGTACAGTATTTAATCTAGATCTTGAATGTGAGTAGGATTCACCAGTTCAGAAGGTGATATATGCAGGAAGACATGGCATGTTCTGAGAATGGGGAATAGTTCATTTTTGGCTAAAATGGAGGATATCTTACTTGAAACAATAGGTAAAGGACTAGAATGGTAATTAAGGCCAGATCGTGGAGTATTTGGATTTTATCATGTAAGTAGTGCATACCAAGATTTGTGCTCAAAGGTATTTATTGCAGCAGTATTTGCATACTTCACGTTCATCCCTTTTGTGCTAGTATTGTCATATTTTACTTTTACATTTGTGACCTCACACTACATTGTTGCTATTTTTGCTTTAGACAGCTATTTTTTGAAGTAATTAAAAATAAGAGAGTATCTTTTATATATCCTTCACTTTATTTCTGTAGACCCAGGAGTTTGTAGATTATAGATTATGTAGATGTGGGATTCTGTCAGGTATCAAATTCTTAAAAGAATTGCTTTTAACCTTTCTTGTAATGTAACTCTGCTAGTAATGAATTCTTTCAGCTTTTGTTTGTTTGAAAAAGATCTTTTTTTCTCCCTTTATTTCAGAAAGATTTTTCTGGGTATAGAATGCTGGGCAGTTTTTTTTTCTGGTAGCACTTTAAAGCTATTTCTCCATTGTCTCCTTCTGGCTTGTATACTTTTTGAGGAAAGCTCTGCTGTAATTCTTATCTTTATTCTTCTGTATTTATTTATAATTTATATATGTATATTTATGTATGTATTTATTCTTCTTTATTCTACCCTCTGGCTGCTTTCAAGATTTTCTCTTGTTAGAATGAGAGTGATACTCTTTCCAGCTTTCTACATTGTAAGCAGATGGAAAACTAACTACAAATATTGCTGCAATAAAGATTAGAAATAGTGCATCTGACAATGAGTGGTATCCTGGATTGAGTGAAAGATGCTATTACATTTTTAATTGGGGGGGAGTATAATCTCAGTGGAAAAAATAAGACGTGGGGCTATATGAACCTTGTTTGGGTTTAGAATTCTTAGAAAATTGACTAAGGAGAAAAATTTTCAAAGTGATGATCATTGTGAATTTGGATGATCATGATTTTCCCTTGTATCCAAGTATATTCAATTAAGGATATCACTAATGCAGTTTACTCATTTAGTCCTTAACCATTCGTGTGCCATCTGGCTGTTCCATTTTAAGAAGGTGTTCTTTTTTAGCACCTCGTGCTCCAACCAACTGGAGATTGGGCAAACTGCTTGGCCAGGGAGCATTTGGTAGGGTCTACCTCTGTTATGATGTCGATACAGGAAGAGAATTGGCAGTTAAACAAGTTCAGTTTGACCCTGATAGCCCTGAGACCAGCAAGGTAAGAATCACTGCACACACTACTTTGTCACATTTATAAGAAGCATTTTTACTAAATAAATATAACACAGTAGAATTTTTGTTTTTTTCTTAATGCAAATTATTTGCAAAACAAATCAGTCTATAATTAGATATATTTGTCTACTTTGTACTGTGAATTTTTTTTCTCTTTTAGTGCTCAGTTATATTCCTAATCTGATTTAGTGTTGCTTTAATATACCATCAAGGTATATTACAAAAGTTACTGTTTAGAGACTTTAAAATGTTTATTCCTTGGGAAGTAAAAATTTCAGAATGAAACCACCTTAATGGTCCGTGAAGTTTGAATGTTTTGCTTTTATTAGCAATGCTGTAAAGACTTAACAGTGAGTTCTGTCTTTCAGGAAGTAAATGCACTTGAGTGTGAAATTCAGTTGTTGAAAAACTTGCTGCATGAGCGAATTGTTCAGTATTATGGCTGTTTGAGGGATCCCCAGGAAAAAACACTTTCCATATTTATGGAATATATGCCAGGGGTAAGTTAGTACATCCTTTGAAAATAGACATCTCTTTAAAGTCTTAGATGAGGAAAGAAAAACAACAGAACTTTAATTATAAAATGTTAAACTAGTTAAGGACATTAAGGACATTTTGGAAGTTTTAAATTAGAGCTGGGTAATATAATTTTGTTTTCTTTCTTCATTTATATTTGTATTTTTTAACTCACTTTTATTTTTATGTATTTATTTTTTTAACTCATTTTAAAAAAATGCTGAGGTATACTAAAATAGGTTATAGTTACCATAGCAGTCCATACACAGATTTCCCTAAATGCTCTTAAAATAACCATAATAGCTGATTTATCCAAACCAGGATCCAGTCCAGGACCACATGTTACCTTTAACTGTTACGTCCCTTACTTCTTTTTTACTCTAGAACATTTTTACATGACAGGTTTGACAAAGAGACTGGGCTAGTTCTGTTGACAATCTCATCTCATAGATTTCTCTAATTGCATCCTCGTGGTGTTTAATTTGTTCCTTTATCCTCTTATTTCCTATAAACTCCCAAGTTAGATCTAATATCTAAGTTAGATTAAGATTCAACATTTTTTATTAGAATGCATCATATATGATGCTCTGCATTTCATGTTGCATCCCATTAGGAGACATACAATTTCTGGTTGTTCACTGTTAGTGATGCGAAGATTGAATGCTAAATTAGGATGATCGACATCCAGAGTCCTCCAGTGTAAGGTTTTGTTTTTTCCTGAAGAACAGAAAGTAATCTGAGCTATTAGCAATGGCTCATAGAATATCTAGTTCCTGGGGTGCCTGGGTGGCTCAGTCAGTTAAGTGTCCGACTCATGATTTCAGCTCAGGTCATGATCCCATAGGGTTGGGAGATCAGCCTCACGCCCCACATCCAGCTCCACGCTCAGTAGGCAGCCTGCTTGAAGATGCTCTCCCTCTGCCCCTCCCCCCACTCATGTGCTTGTGCTCTCTCTCTCTCTCACCCCCATCCTTCTCTCTCTCTCTCTCAAATGAATAAATCTTAAAAAAAGAGTATCCAGTTCTGTTTCAACCATCTAAGGTTTTTTAACACAGATTGGTAATCATTGCCTGAGTCAGTAGTTTCAGTAGGAGTTGCAAAATGTGACTTGCAAACTGTCATGCCTTCTATGTTATTTTTAGAATTTGTAGGGTACGTTTTAATACTGATTTTCAAGATGGTGGTATATTTATTCATTTAAAAACACAGGCATTCATATAATTTAATCAGTTGTATATATTAGGAAAAGATTTGATTTATGGGTCTTTAAGTGGATTATTAGAATTATATGTTTCATGTACAAGGTTGCAGTTTAAGCTTATGGGTCAGTAAAAACTGGATTAGTATCCGATAGTCATGGTCTTAATCATCCTGTTTCACAAGACCAGCAGTTAAGTTTACTTTCTTTCTTATCATCATGAATAATTGTTTATTTCAAAGATCCTGTTGACAAAGTAAATTGGTTTTTTTTTAATTCCTTTGGAAAACAAATGGGTGGGATATATTAAATGCCATAGAAATTTTGAAGCCTTTTGACCTGGTGATTTCACAGAAATTCATTTTAAAGAAGTAATCCAAAGGAAAGAAAAAGCTATGTACATTTATTTTAGTATTATCTGTGATGGAAATATCAGTTCCCACAGTGAAAGTAAATTATGATGGCATTGCCCAAGAGGATTGTGAAGGCTATGTAGCAAAGTTGGAGGAAGTACTTATAATAAGGTAGAGAAAAGAATATAAGATACTTTTAAATAAAGATTTTGATATTTTAAAAGTATCTGTATTTGGACAAGGACAGAAGAAATTTGAAAATGTGTTATGTTGGGATTGTGATTTTCTCTTTTATTCAGATTTCCATTACTGTTTGTGCAATAAATATTTAAATTAGAAATAAAAGAATAATTCTGAATAAGTGTGAATAGGGACCCAGATTGTTGAAGATAAGATTAAATGGTTAATTGGCTAGAACTGATTTACATCACAAATGGAGATGGGTAATCTTACAGATTTAGCAATCTTAAGAGTAAGCCAGGACTATTCAGGAAGAGGTGTTAGGTCTACAGTGGTACCACCCTGAACGCGCTGATCTCGTCTGATCTTGGAAGCTAAGCAGGGTCGGGCCTGGTTAGTACTTGGATGGGAGGAAGAGGTGTTAGATCATGTTTCTCATTAGCTCTACTTACTTTTGTAAGGGCAACTATCTCTTCAAAGTATAGGTTGTCATTGAAATCATTTTACTAAATTGATAATAGTTCATCAACAATCTTAAAATGAATTATACATATGCCAAGCCCAGGCATATATGGGCCAGACGTACATGATCTTAGACTTTACTGAATTTCCAAGTTTGTGAATGATGCTATATAATTTCTCTCATTAAATTTAGTATAGTGGATCTCTTTGTACCCTAGATTTCATGCTTTGCCCAAATTGTTACTCTGTTTTTCAGTTTTCCCAAATGTAGCATTCTCTTCCTTAGTTTATCTAGAACTACTTTCAGAACAAAACCATAACTTTATTTTCAGTCCCTGGACTAGCAGTTGATTTCTTTGACACACACATGCACGTGCACGCACGCACACACACACACACACACACACACAGAGTTTTTTGCTGGCACAGTACTTTGCAACCCAATCTGCTTGTTCACACTGAGGACGATAACTGTTTTTTTGGTACACAGGAGTAAATAAACAGCACCAGTGCAGTAGGCCACTGGCCCAACTGCCCAAGGCCCAGAAAAGCCTCAAGTCTGTCACTCATTTTGCAGCCTACAAGTATTTGGGGGCTTATTATTTGGACAGCTCAGTTCTAGGTGTGTTATTTTGTGTATTACTACAAGTAGAGACACAGTAAATGGACTGAACAAACAAGCCACATTGACATACAGGTTCTTGACTGCCTGAGGCTTTCCACACATGTGTTTGCAAGTTTGAGTCAGCAGAATTGCATCTTGCTTTCCCTTCAGGGATTGCTCATGAATAGTGGAAACAGCAAATGGTTAAACCTGTAAAGTCTAAGGATCTACTTTCATAACCGTTGGCCAGAACTCAAGGAAAAGCAGAAACATTTGGATATATTCTCTGTTTAAAAGATTTTGTCCCTCAGGAAGCATTTTATTCCCATCTTTTAAAGTGGTGATTAGTCATCAAATTAGTATATTGGAATCTACAGTAGGGAAGGTTTTTCAAAATTCAAGTGCCAGTGTCTCACCTCAGAGTGATTCAGCATTCTCAAGATGGCGTCTCATCTTGCCTTAAAAAACATGTAAGAAAATTTGAAATTCTTCTTTAATATATTTTCACATGTTTTGAACTAGAATGTTGAGTATGTATATAAAGGAAAAACTTTTTAAAAATCTCATATGTGTTCTGATTTTTTAGTCACATCCATTCTTTCTCCTGAGAAATAAAGTTGCAGATATCAAACAAAATAAATAAGATTCAAGTAGGGCATATTGAGAAGAGCAAGTAGGAAAAACAAAAATATATTCAGGGCAAAAACAAGATTTTAAAAAACACGATTGCAAGGAACAAGAGATAGTTAGAACCAACTTAGTCATGGAAACAAGGGCATCAGTCAAAAAATAGTTTAAAGGCTTCTTTCAGCTATGACCATATTCTTCCAAAGTTGTACTCAGGGAATATAGTAGAGTTTATGTTAAATTAGATGGCATATAATGTCCTTACTGAGAATTCCTGTACTCTCCAGCTAAAGCCTCCCACTCATGAACTACAGATCCTTTTAAAAATAAAGATTTAATAGTATTTTTCATTTCAAACCATACCATAGTTTTCTTTTTTTTTCTGTCTTAGGGCTCAATTAAGGACCAATTAAAAGCATATGGAGCTCTTACTGAGAATGTGACTAGGAAATACACCCGTCAGATTCTGGAGGGCGTACATTATTTGCACAGTAATATGATTGTTCATAGAGATATCAAAGGTAAGTAACGAGCTATTTTTTATTTCAAGTACACAGTTTTTTTGTGTGAATCTGAATGAAACTAGTGATATGATTAAGAAATATAGCATTTAAATTACCACATCTACCTTTATTTTTTTTATTTATTTTTTTTTAAGATTTTATTTATTTATTTGACAGAGAGAGACATAGTGAGAGCAGGAACAAGCAGGGGGAGTGGGAGAGGGAGAAGCAGGCTTCCCGCGGAGCAGGGAGCCCGATGTGGGACTCGATCCCAGGACCCTGGGATCATGACCTGAGCCGAAGGCAGACGCTTAACGACTGAGCCACCCAGGCGCCCCCACATCTACCTTTAAAACACCTTAGGAAACAATTCTGCTTTCTCACTGACACAGTCAGTGTTCTGACTTGCCCTGATGTTCACGTCTCTACAAGTGGGTAGCTCATTTGTGGGGGGTCCACAGAATCAGTCAAGTTCAGATTATCATGAAAATGAGAACATGTTTTCATACATGGGAACATAGGCATTAGAATATAGTGGTTAAGAGTAGGGGCCCTGACATCAGCTGGCCTGATGCAAGTTTGGGCTTGATTTGGTCACTGTGTGACCTTGGAGAAGACACATAATCTCTCTATGCCTCAGTTCCTCATTTTTAAGGAGGATAATGATAGTGTCTACAAACTCATAGGGTTTTTATAAGAATTAAATGAGTTAATGTATATAATATGCCTAAAACATTGTATTTAGAAAACACTCAAAAGTTAGCTATGCTGATGATATACTGTATGTTGAGATCATTTTTAAAGCCATGGGAATGGATGTCATTACCTAGGGAGAGAATATGAAGAGGGAAGAAGAGAGGCCAAGACTGAGCTTTGATGAACTCCAACTCAGTTAAACTCACTTTTTAAAACTCAGAAACTCAACTGTCAGGGAGCAGGTATGTAAGGGAAGTGCATGACGTGAGACAAAAGCAATTGGCGGAGGTGTTTCAAATTTGAGAGCGCTTAAAACTTTGTACTGCAGAGTATACCCAGAGGTCTGATTCTATAAATACTGGGTTGTGACCCACATGTAAAATCACTTAATCAGTCAGTAAGAATAAATACTTACACACATATACAGTTGACCCTTGAACAACTCAGGTTTGAACTGTGTGGGTCCACCTATTTGTAGATTTTTTTTTTATATAAACTGCAGTACTGTAAGTGTATTCTCCTTATTTAACATTTTCATTTCTCTAGCTTACTTTATTGTAAGAATACAGTATATAATACATATAATATACAAAATATATGTTAAATGTATGTTATTAGTAAGATTTTCAGTCAGCAGTAGGCTATTAGTAGTGTCACATCATAAATATGGTCATATTCAGGCCAAAGAGAACACTTCTACCCATTTTCTGGTGACAAAGTAAAATCTGCTGCAGAATGCCTGAGCCAGATCGCTTGTATGGAATGGAGCTTGCTGGTGAGTCTGAGAGGAAGAGGACATGGCTCATGAATCTAAAAGAAATAGGAACCTTTCATCTCAAGATCTCCCCAGTTTAGGCAGACCTCACTAGTCAAGTACAAAACCTGACAGCTTAAAGGACCACATAGGGAAATTGTTTGATTGTGAATTATTCTATTAGGAATAATTTCTGTTCAAGCCAGTTTCTCTCTAGCTTTCATAATGAGAAAAGGTAAAGGAACTGAGGGCAGCAACCCCCTAGGGGGTCCTCTTCTAACCTTGCCAGAAAGAGTGATAAACCATTCTGGTAAATGGGGCTGGAAGGAAGCAGATTTAAAAGCATTACAGGGCAAATAGATTTGTAAGAGAATAACAAGATATAAAACTGGATATGCAATATGATTTCAAGTTTGCAAAATTAAAGTACGACCTAGGAGAAGAATTTCCATATAATTAACAGTGATTATTTCCAAATGGCAGGATGAGTGATGGTTGTTTTCCTTTGCATGCTTTTTACTTTTTCTGTATTTCCCAAATTTTTATAATGTACAATTTTTATTTATTTTTACTTTTATTTTTTTCATTGTGCAATTTTTAAATGGTGAGGGAAAAGGAAAGATAGTTGGTTGCTTTTAAAGTTTAAACCCATGAGTTCATAGTGAAACTTAAGATAAAAACTAACTGGGCGCCTGGGTGGCTCAGTTGGTTAAGCGACTGCTCTTCAGCTCAGGTCATGATCCCGGAGTCAGTGTCAGGATCGAGGCCCACATCCAGCTCCCTGCTCAGCGGGAGTCTGCTTCTCCCTCTGACCCTCCCCACTCTTGTGCTCTCTCTCTCTCTCATTATCTCTCTCAAATAAATAAATAAGATCTTTAAAAAAATTTTTTTAAAAAGATAAAAACTAATTGATCATTGTTGCTGGGGAACCAACTTGTTATTTCATAATAGGGTTCCTTTACTCTGCTTTTGTTTTATAAACTATACTACGGAGGACTAAATACTAGATGAAGGGAAACTTATCTTTATAGAAGTATGTTGGCTAACAAATTAAAAAGGAATAATAGAATAGTACCATTTTGTAACCACTAAGGAATTAATAGATATAAGTACTAAATATAAATAGTTGCTGACATCACTAAAACAGAGATAGTCCAGCATTATGTACTTCCTATTTGTAGAATAATACATCATCTATGTAAGTAGTTTTGCTAAATAAATTGGACCTGAATCTGATCAAGCCTCTAGATTCAGCTACTGAGTTATAGAACATATATAGGACAGACGAACATGTTAAATGACTCCTTGGGATGGAGTCAGCAAGATCTAGACCATAAGAAAGCTATAGGAAACAACTTAGATTCTTCATAAATTATAAAGAAAAAAAAGAGATTAGAGGGAACTTATTAGGAAAAACTTAAAAGATATATATCAGTGAGTCTCAGTGTATGGACTTTATTTGGATTCTGATTTTTTTTTTTTTAATGTTAAAAATAGTATATATTGGGGCATCTGGGTGGCTCAGATGGTTAAGCGTCTGCCTTCAGCTCAGGTCATGATCCCAGAGTCCTGGGATCGAGCCCCACATCGGGCTCCTGGCTCAGTGGGGAGCCTGCTTCTCCCTCTCCCTCTGCCTCTCCCCTTGCTCATGCTCTCTCTCTTTCTATCTCTGTGTCTCAAATGAATAAATAAAATCTTTAAAATAATGCTAATTTTTTAGTATATATTTAGTAATACTAAGGAGTTATTGTCCATTCTCTTAGGTGTGATAAGTTTATATTTTAAAGACATGTAGTAAACTGTTTGTTGATCATAATGTGTTGAATTTGCTTCAGATAATATGAGAGGGTGGAAGGAGTGGCTAGCAGTATGTATGGTGGGGGAAGATTGTCCTGATGGATGTTGGGGCTGGGTTATGGGTACATACACTATCCTGTCTGCTTTTGTATGTTTGAAAAGTCTCCTTAAAAGCTTTTAATGTAGTTAAAATGAGCTTTAAAAAATTAGGAAGTTATTTTGGGAGCTTGGCTATACATTTTCTCTTCATCCCTTCATATGAGTAGGCATTGGTTCACCGCTGGTGATTATTTCATGGCTCTCCCAGTCTGTGACCTGCCCAGGACTGTTCCTTCCCAGCTCATAGACAGAAAAAACTAGTTTGTTTGTTGTCCTTCCTTTGGCTAAATATTTTACAGGCAATGGCTTTTTTGACAGAATCTTTCTGTAAGTTTTAGATGGTGGGAGATGTTAATTAGGCAGTGCTTTTTTTGAGGGTCTGGTACCATGGCACGCTTAGGCTTATGGCATGCAGAGAATGGATCCAGGACCCTCCCCTGGAGAGAGGCTTTTGGGAGCCATCATTGACTCGGCTGAGGAACTGGGAGAACAGAAAGACTAGTACAGAAGTCCATGGTGGGGATGCACAGTCTACATTCTCTCTGTTCTATAATGCAGATTTTATCTACTAGTCACTCTACTTCCTAGAGGCCATTAAAAAAAACGATAAAAGGACAATTAAGGATTTTTTTTTTTGAAATATGGTTAAGGTTATAGAAGACTTAAAAATGAGAATAAAAATTTTTTTTAAAGATTTTATTTATTTATTTATTTATTTGAGAGAGAGAGAGAGAGAGAAACAGCATGAGAGGGGATAGGGTCAGAGGGAGAAGCAGGCTCCCCGCTGAGCCGGGAGCCCGATGTGGGACTCGATCCCAGGACTCCGGGATCATGACCTGAGCTGAAGGCAGTCGCTTAACCAACAGAGCCACCCAGGCGCCCGAGAATAAAAATATTTTATGTAAGACGGAAACCACCTTTATAATCCCAGAAGAAAGACTGAGTTCAAAAAGTGATAAAAGGGAGAAGAGAGAATAAAAAATAAATGAATCTAGCACCTAGATCTTGATTTCTGAGACCATTCTCCACTAAAAGGAACCAGGGTTCCTTGGAGGAATGACTGATTCTAGGACTGGTGCAGCAAACACACAAGTTGAGCCCAGAGCATCTTTTAGTGCCAGAAAGTAAGAAAATGCTTGAAAACAACCACAATAACAAAAAACCCAAACCAAACAAGAACACAATAATTCAGAGTATGGCCGAGGGACACAGAAGCCAATACAAAGAGCTCCCAATGGCCAAAGCTGGAACAACTTGAGCAAAAAAATAAAGTAATATTTGATTATGATTCAGAGTATAAAATAAATATCCATGTGGTCATACTAATATAAATGAAAGGTTGAATGAATAAATGCAAGAGAGGAGACAAATGTCCCATGCAGAATAATTACAAATAATTTATGTAGCCACTCAGCCTGGAGCATAAATCCTCACACCTTGATTGTGGGCTGTGCATAATGAACTTCTTCCAAAGAGTGCAGTATGGAAAGGGGGAAAGAGTAACTCAGTGGGGAGTTCAGCAGACACTACCTCACACCCTGTGATCAAGGTCCATTTGTAGTAAATAAAATGAAAAGTTTATTATAAAAGTAAATGAAATTTTTTTTTTAAAGATTTTATTTATTTATTTGAGAGAGAGAATGAGAGAGAGAGCACATGAGAGGGGGGAGGATCAGAGGGAGAAGCAGACCCCCCGCTGAGCAAGGAGCCCGATATGGGACTCGATCCTGGGACTCCAGGATCATGACCTGAGCCGAAGGCAGTTGCTTAACCAACTGAGCCACCCAGGCGCCCCAAAAGTAAACGAAATTTTAAAACAGAAAGCTCAGAGCTTACTTAGAAGAGATTTAAAATATAGAGAGACATTGAGAAATAAAATTAGTATAAAACAAAATCCAATACTAAGAAAAACTGTAAAGTGTAAGATAACCAACATTAAATTTACAGTAGAGGGGAAAGTGCTAGAAGTTGTTGATTATGAAGGTCCTACAGGAAGTTCCTAAGGAGAAGCTAGCTTCTCAGGGAAATAAGCTGCAGCATGGGCTTCTCGCTTTGTCACAGAGAAACTGGGGCCGAGAGCCTGCTATTGCTTTCTGTATCCTTCTCTGAGCTTCACATTCTTAGCCCTTTTCTCCTTTTTCTTCTTTGTCATCCTTACCTCCTACCGGCCCCGTCCTTTTCAGTGGGAGAACCTTCTTAGGTTCTAAAGCGCACACAGCTGACTCTAAAAATTTAGTGTTTGTGCAGTAAATCCTTAATGAGCCCTGGTTGTGTGACTGGCATTATGCCAGGTACTGTTGGGAAGACAAAAAGCAGCCTAATTTTGGAGACAGACTGATGAGTCTGCTAAGTAATTCTTTGCCATTATTATTATTTTTTTAAATTCCAAACAGCCAATAAAAGTAATGAATTGAGGATGTTTTCATATTTTTAGGTGCAAATATTCTGCGGGATTCAACAGGCAACGTCAAACTAGGAGATTTTGGGGCCAGCAAACGGCTTCAGACCATCTGTCTTTCAGGGACAGGGATGAAGTCTGTCACAGGCACACCATACTGGATGAGCCCCGAAGTAATTAGTGGAGAAGGCTATGGCAGAAAAGCAGACATCTGGTAGGTTTTGATGCTAGGTTTGCTTAAAAACACCTTACATAATTCCACCCAAAGTGGAAATTACTGAGCCAGATTTAAATGATCTTTTGTACTTCTGAAATAGGATGTCAGGATTACAAGGATTACTTTTATTTTTAATTTTGCCTCTTTGTAGCTTAATGATTGCTAAATAAATGGAGTTCTTGAACCTGTCTTCCTTTCTTTAGGAAGGATTTCATCTGAAGCAAATTTCAGCATTAGAAAACTATCTTTGTTTTATTTCCCTGAAGAACTTTAAGAGTGATTAATCTTTGTTAGTATCATGTAATTCAGTTAATCTTTAATTGCTTAATAACTTTAAGTTAGAACATAAAATGGCCTACTTCCCACCCAGAAATGTGTTTAATAGATATTCATTTTAGGCACCTAAAGGCAAACGGGATTTCTAGTGTTTGTGTTCTTTGTAAGATAAAGACAAAAGATTATATTTAATGTCAAGTTAGAGAATTATATATAAAGCAAAAATTATAAGATGAATAATGTTCTTTGCCTAACCATTTGATTTAGTCCTTAAATTGTGGTTTATTTTCATTAATTTTTATGTTTAAATTATAGCTTTATATAATTACAACCTTTTAATGAAACTTTAAACTTAAAATCAAGTTGTATTTAAATGTAAATGGACTTCAGTTCTGTTTCTCATGTTGTAGTTAAGTGGCTTTCCTTCATGATGATACTATTTTTGTAATTTTTTTCCCCCTAGGAGTGTGGGCTGTACTGTGGTGGAAATGCTAACTGAAAAGCCTCCTTGGGCGGAATTTGAAGCTATGGCTGCCATCTTTAAAATCGCCACTCAGCCAACAAACCCAAAGCTGCCACCTCATGTCTCAGACTATACTCGAGATTTCCTCAAACGGATCTTTATAGAGGCCAAACTGAGACCTTCAGCTGATGAACTGTTAAGGCACATGTTTGTGCATTATCACTAGCAGCCAGTAACCTCTCCTGTGCCTCTACCCAGCTCCCATCAATTCATTCACCTTCTCTCTGACTGCACTTTTCTTTTTTATAAAAAAGAGAGATGGGGAGAAAAAAAGACAAGAGGGAAAGTATTTCTCTTGATTCTTGGTTAAATTGTTTAATAATAATAGTAACCTAAATTTTTTATATTTAATCTTTTTTTTCCCTTACAAGAACTTGAAACTCCTTTTTTTTTTTTAATTTTTTATAATGTACTGATGTGGTTCAGAGAGATAAAGCACTTTAGTACATAGTTGCTCTTTTTAGTACAAACAAATCATTTAGAATACCTAAGGATTGTAGAGTCTTTCCCCATGTCACTGACAGATTGGTGGTGATGGGGAGACATGGAAAACAAGAAGAAAATGATGTATGATTTGTAGTTTTTAGTGATTAGTATTTAAAATAGGTCCTCATTTGTGAGGTTGAGCCCTAAACTTGAGTTTAGGGTAGGTACTCAACTTAAAGAATATAGGTTCCTTCTTAGATCTGTATTCTTTAGATCTAACCTCTGTCTACCAAGCTTTTTGCTCAGTAGGAATCTTGATAGAAAATATGAATCTCTAAGAGGTATGTTTATTTGTTAATCCTAACCAGTATAATAAGCAAATACACTATAATAGATCCATGTTACTGGAATCTGTAAACCTTGAGGGATAGCTTTCTGCTTAAAAAAAAAAAAAAATACTATTTTAGAGTAAAGCAGATATGGGAAGTCAGTGAGCAAATCCAAATTAAAAGGCAAAAAGAGATTGCTCTAATTCAGTGTGTGGGCAGAAGAATCCACATTTGCCAGTTAATAGAAATAATGAAAAGAAGAACTAAAGGTTGTTTAGTATATTTTAAACTATGGTCTTTATTGGAGGGAGGAAGTTCCAAAATTAAGGGAAAAGAGAAATAATCAAAATCATGTATACTATATCTTCCTGTTTCTAACTCCTGATTCCCCATAGATATTCTTTGGGAACTAAGAATTTAACTTGGGTTATCCACATGTTAAAGCTAGTGTCATGAGATAAAAATCCTTGTTCTTGGGATCACAGAATACTAAAGCACCTCAAAAAATAGCTACTGTGTAAAATAGTGGTTCTCCAGTGTTGGGTGGGGATAATTTTGCTTTGCATTTGGCAATGCCTGGAGACAGTTTTTCATGTCACAACTAGAAGGATGCTAGTGGCATTGGGTAGTCTTGAGGCCGGGGATGCTGCCAAAAAAACTACACTATACAAATACAGCATCCTCCTCTGCCAACAAAGAATTATCCTGACCAAAATGTTGAAAGTGCCGAAGTTGAGAACCTGATGCAAAGACCAGCCTCAGTTATAAACTGAAAATAGCCATTTACAGAGTAGATTCCTTGCAAAAAGTAAATTTCAGAGAGAAAGTGATGCAATGCAGAATAAGGGTTTTACAGGAGCAGATACCACTACTTCAAGTCAAGGGTGAACGATCTCAACAAACATCAAATAACAATCCTTTCCTTACCAGCTGTGTATTACACCCAAATCAATAACTTCTATTGTAGAAACAAAATGAATTTAAACATGGAGCCTATTAAACCCAGCCATCTGTATATATTCTTTCCTCAAAAGTCAGTTCATAATTGTGGGAAAAGAAAAGCATATCAAAACAAATTATTAACTACTTTATAGGAATGTTTAAAACTGCCAGGTATTTCTAGTATAACATATCCACCAAGAGCAAGGACATCCAGTGGAAAGAGGCAGCTGGGAAACTCCCACTATCTCTGACTTCTGCTACTGAAAAATATGAATAATAGCAGTAATTTAGCTACTTGCAGTTTGTTTCAGCATATTAAAGCAAGTGCTAAGTACTTTATTTTTAAAGGTTAGGAAATATTAGTCTTTCTGGAGGCCCTAAATGTGAAGCCTTTCATGGGATTCATAAGGGACTCTGGTATTTTATTTTCTGCTAAAAGGTATGCTCTTCTAGGAACTCTTTTAAAATACTTTGTTTCTGAAGTTAGGTAGATCTTGGTTTCCTGTATCAAGGTCCTATCTGGCATTTTCTCTAGGAATATTTGAAATTCCACTACCTAGTCTGAGAAAAAGTCAAAGCACAAATATGGTTGTCAAAGCTTCTCCCATACCTTTATGATCAAAGGAAGCAGCTTGCAAGGAAGAATATTAATTAGTGGCCCCCTCCCCCTTGAAAATCAACTGCCAAATCTTATGCTATAAACATAGTCCCCAAGGATGTGGATCTATTATAATTTCTTTGTCTTTTATGAGTGAAGGCATCTCTTCTGCTTGAGTAAGATCATGGTATCTGGACCAGTGGGCTTTTCCTTCATTCCTTTGTCTTGTGTGGTTTTGATTTCCTTTTAGCTCATTTTTGGTCTGCCAGGGTAACCAGCAGTGCAGAATATGAGACAAATGCTTTTTAGAGAGAAATCTTGGGGGGCTGTGAAACCCAGAGCAAAATCGTTTGCTTTTTCCAGTCTCTTTTTTCTTCTCTAAATGCTATGGAAGATAAAATCACCTGAAAAGAAACTATTACTTTAACACTGCTGCAGGAGACCTTTGTTTTATAAGAAAAATATGGGAAAGTATTGTTCTCTATGTAAAGACTTAAAAGTAGACTAATAGTTTACAGAATTATTATATAAAATGTGATGTGAATTTATTTCAAACAAGTTGTAAAGGTACCAAAAATGACAATAAAAGTTAATATATATAAGAACTACTAGAAGAAAAAAGCTTGAAGTGGGATGAGGTATGAAAGACCAAAAGTAAATTTAAAAAAAATCTTTGAAAGGAAACCCCGCTATTAGGGGCAGTTAAATATGACACTCCAATTTTTTTCTTTCTAATGGTATGGATCAACAAATGAAATTTGAACTTTTAAAAATGACTCTAAATGTATTTTGTTTTTTAAATGCACAACTGATTCTTCTATACTGTAATGTTTCTTTGCTGAGGCTGGAAAATGGCCAGACTGCTGACTTTGTGCCTTTAAAATGCATTCTGCTTTGATAGTGGCAGACTTTTTGGTGCTGGAGAAGATTCACTAGCAGTCTTATATGTGCTTTTCAGGAAATAGCTTTCTACTTAGGCCTTGAGAGATTCAGAATGGCATGACTTAGGCTTGGACCAAATATAAGATCTTTTACATTGCAAACAAACTGTATTGAATAAAAGGGTTGAAAAATATCATAAAGACTAATGGAAATTTTGATGGTTGGTAATTCTTTAAAATGTATTTAAAAGTATACAGACTTTGAAATTTTCAGTATGACTATCTTGAAAATTTTTCCATTTTTCTCTTTTACAAAACATGTTTCTAACTTGAAAATGGTTAAAGACGATTGCCTTAGAAAGTTCTCAAAGGCAGTCAACCTTACATAATTTATATAAGAGATTGAAATGTTAATGCACAGGCTGAAATGTAAAAGAAAAGTTAAAACTTATTTCAGAGTAAATTGAATTGGCTTTCAGTTTGAGAGAGCCTTTATTTTATTCCCAATAGAAAGTACATTAAAAAGGTGGAATTATTTTTTTTTACAAGAGCTCTCTGCTACTTTAGTTCTTATATATGTCAGGTCTGGTCTGTAGTACTTCTGAGATGGAGTGGCTATAAGATATGTAAAATCACTAAGAAAATCAAATCTGGATAGTTTATAGGGATGACCAGGCTTGGGTGCAAAAGCCAGGGTGTTTGTCAGATGCAAACTCTGAGCCACAGCAGAGCTCTGTGCCAGTGGTTTCATTTGAGGTCTAGAGACCAATAGCTTGATACAGAATCACCTGGTGTCAGTCAAATAGAGGAATCTATCAATTTCTTTTAAAGAGGGTGAATCTTTTTCACTTGCTTATTCAATAATTGTGGCTTATTATGTCAGGTACTAGATTAACTTATCCCTAAGTAGGTCACAGTCTAGGAGGAACCTGGGCAAACAGATAGACTTATTTTATGGCATGCCCTAACTCTGAAAGTTCAGTGATGTTTTAAAATGTTACTGTTTTTTATGAAATGAGGGGAAAGCAATTTGGGCAATCATTGGCTGTTATAAACTAAAATCCTATTAACAGGGATTAAAAGTATCCCCAAATTGGAGGGACCCCATAGGTCAGGCGGCCTCTGTCTCAGGACTCCCTCTTATATAAAAGTCCAGCCCCTACTCAATTCTAGTGGTGAGGGGCATATATCCCATAACATAGTGAGGGTTTTTTCCTGCTTTTTCTTTTAAAGGGAAAACAATTTTTTAAATCTAAATTGTTAAAATGCCCAAAACATTTGATAGAAGTTGAATTCTGTCAACAGTGTTACATGTGCTAGGATCAGGACAGTTTCTTGAGACCTTATTGTTATATTAAGTTTGGCTTTTTTACAAATATAATGCTCATATTTATTTGAATTTTAAGATTAAGTTAATGAAAAGCAATTTAATTGTTCATTTTTGGTAGTGCCTTTTTCTCTTTATGCCTTAATTTTATTTTATATCAATAATAATTCAAGTTACCCACCGCAATGAAGGTTTTTCCAAAATCAGTAGGCTTCAAGAGTTCATTTGGCCTTAGGACTGTATATTGGCCCATAAACCTTTCTTAATGCCTGCTTCCTCCTCCTACCCTTTTCTACCTCTTTTTATTTTACATATATGTGTGTGTGTGTGTGTGTGTATATATATGTCCATATTTTACATATATATATGTTCAAAGAGAAACATTAGCATTAGTCTGTGATAGACACACTGCGGTCTCCACTAGACATGAATGCCTACAATAAGGATAGAAAGAGGTATTCTAATTCTAAAGAGACATAGCAAATTGTTTTCCAGTTTGGTAACTTGACTTTCAATCACATTGGCACTGTCCAAATTCTTTGTATATCATGGTTCAGTTATGATTTTCATAGCAGAGCTAGAATGGTTAATTTTGCCCTAAAGAGGAAATTTAAATGGTTTACAAATGTTAAGGCAATGAGACTTAGGGCAATGTGCAAGGAATCCAGGGATAGCAGTTCTGATCCTTACTTTTTAACTAGCATTTTGACTAAAGCTCTAGCTTACTTTTCTGTGAAGAGAGAGAGAAAGTGTGTGTGTGTGTGTGTGTGTGTGTGTGTGTGTGTGTGTGTTTGGGGGTTGGGGCAAGGGTGGGAAAGAAGGAAAGGTATGAATGTTCAATTAGATTAGTCTCTGTTCTTAGAAGAACAACTGAAATGTGTATGACCTACTAATGATGGGTAAGTGTAATCGTCTTCAGGTAGGAACGCCAGCACATTTTCCACAAGTAGCTAGTACAAGTGATTGTTTAATAAAGGTATTTATTGTAAATTGCCAAGCTCTTGGCTGGTAAAAGTAGATTAAAATTGAATTTGTATGTGTGTATAATAGCTTATATATAATTCTGAAATAGAAAATAATTGATTTTGCATAGTTCTTCATGAGCTCTTTGGAATAGAAATTCTTCCAGACTTTATGAAAACAGGCTTCCTTAGCTTACCAAGTGTTCAAAAGGAAATTGTCTTATACCTCTTTTTGGTTGGCTAGGGAAGGCGTGCTGTGAAGCCACTGTTCCTACTTCATAGTTGTCTTTAGCTTTGCTTTGACTTCTGCCACAGCCTGGACAGGATGCCATAATAGGTATGGGAAGTACCAGGGCCAGCCATCTCTCCATACTCACCTTTCAGAGCTGTAGATGGTGATGAGCTTTCAGGGGAGTCTAGAGAATCTTCTTGGTGATAGTGAGAGCAGACATGGTTCAGTTTCAGAAAGTTGAGGGAGGAGTCATAGTTAAAGAGAATAAATTTTTATTTGTTGCCTATATACAGTCTCATATGTAACTCTTCCATATTTTTCATAAGTATGCATTTTAACTGATTGTAATATATTTTTGTTAATAACAGCAAAGGCATTGAGTCAGTGAGTACTGTTATTCCCTATGCCTGATGACTCCTTGTTTGTATTTACAATCTGTATTTTCGGAATCACTTTAAACCAAAGCTTTTATATTCCCTGCACACATAGCCAAAATGATTATCACTGTTACTTCTGCCCACCTGTAAGCTAATGGTATAAACATGTTAAAGCAAATACTTGTAGAATTTGTATCTCAATCTATCCTTCAAGTAAAAAGACAGGTGCTCAGTGTTTGCATTTAGACATACAGAACTTACTTCAACTATTACAGAACTACATAAACATTACAAATTTGAGCTTGTACATGTGCCAATCTTACTGTCATTTGACCATAGATGCATATACATATACGTTGACATATGATGCCTCAGGTTGGTGGCATACTTAACATTTATGAACTTGTGTTTGACCTGAGGGGCATTTTAGGAAAGCTGTGAAGAAAAGTAGGTTAGGGGCTGATGTCTGCTTTGTGCCACAGACATTTTGGAACGTAAGGAAGAGCCTGCTCTCCAGTATACATGCAGATTTTGTCCCCAGATAAGGATTTCTGAGTCCCTTCATGCCAGTTGAGAACAGTAAAGTTTATGAATATACTGAAAAGCACTTTTGTGTTCATTTATTTATATATTTTTAGAATTAAAAAAAAACATGTAACTAGTGGTAATTTTAGCATAAGCATTACTTGGAGGGGAGAGATAAGTAACAGAGTCACATCTTAAGCTCTATTAGATTCTTAGGCTCCAAAATGGATTTGACATATTCTCATTTTTCCAAAGACTTTTTCCACTTGGAATAAGAAGAAAGGACTAGTGGAAACATCTGAGTTGGAAAGGCTTATGGGCAAAGGAAAGTGGGCCAAACCCTTGCAATATACCCTGTTCAAGTGCAAGTACAGTGTCTACGGATAAGAATACTTTAAAAACAAACAATTGTTTGTAATACAATCTTAATTAGTAAGTAAAAAGTTTACATTTTTTCTATTGCTATTGGTTTTAAAATTTGCTACCCTGCATTCTGAAATATTATAAGAGTTAATACCAAAAATACTTTTAATGTCTGACATCTCTTACATTTCACATGGTTCTTTTTATTCAAATATCATTGTAAATAAAAGTAAACTTGGATAAATTTGAGAATAGACTTCTAATTGTTGCAAACTATGATTATCAATTTGTAAATTTACCCTTTGACCTAATGTACATTTTTTAATGTAGTCATTAAATTGTCTATATTTAATCTATTAGTTTCTCTCTGTAAACGTTTTTAATCTCAGTTGAATGCTGGGCAGTTTATAATTATGTACAAAGGTGTTTTTTTCCTATCAAAGTTGACTTTTGCACATTTTTGGAAATGTTTAATTTGTACACTGATTTACTACTCTGACCAATAATTGTTGATGGATGTATGAGTATCATGAATGCGTGCATTGAACTACTGTCTGTGTCTTTGTTTTAACTTCTTTCAAGATGTAGCCATCAGTAACTGCACTGCTATTACTGACTTAAATGGACCTTCTTGCTTTTACAGAGTATACTTATCTATGGTTCTATCTTTGTTGAAGAACTCAGGAGTTCAACATCACTTTCTGATTTTATATGTATTCTAAAATCCATGACTAAGTTGAAAGTATGCCTGTAACTCTGCGTATCAGGGGGTGTGTGTGGAGATGTCTTTGTCTGTCTGTAGGCACATGTATATATCCCAGTAATTTCTTACTTTCATTTCATTTCTACATTTTTATGAACTTGTTTTATAAGGGTACTGTTTAGTTAGAATAATTAAATATATATAAAAGCTTTCTGAGAGATTATTTACTATATGAATATATTTTCAGCTGGCTGATCAAAAATATTTTTTTAATTTTGTTTTTAACCATTTAAAATGCGTTTGTATTTCCAGAATTGGATGCAAATTTACTTAGATATCAACTAAAATACTCTTGCAAGGAAGGGCATTGAATTCTCTTTTGAGAATTCTGTGAAATGCAAATTAAGAGGAAAAATAGGCAGTAGCAAAAACACACTGTCCATTAAAATGGCCTTTGAATTCTCAAAGCTATGAAAAAATGTGAGAAACTAAATTGTCTTGAACAGATGTTAAGATTTTTTATATCTCCAATTGCTGTTGGCCTGTCCTGTTGTTTTTGAATATTTCCTATATTCTACCCTAAAGATTTCAACTTTTAGTTTTTCTCTTACTGGGCAAAGTCAGACCACATTTATAAAACAGTACATTGACATATTGTGACATATCCTCTGTAATTGACTATAAATTGGTTTAGAAATGTTTGAACATACATTGTTGTGTCTTTAGACTGTACTGTGTATTTTAAGTAACTGGCAGAAAAAGAATTGGAAATTTAATTTCCAATCTGACAATGTTATTGTACTTAAGGAAAACCTTGTTTTTAATATGCGGTACCACGTAAAAATTATTTGTATTAGGAATAAAGTCCACTGTTGAAGTTGAATGTCACTAAGCGTATTATGTTACAAGGAGCCGGTATGATTAGAAAAACCTACCAGAAGCCAGATACAGTGTGGTATGTGCCACATTTCATGCACATTTTGACTTTGTGTTGTTCATTCAAAATTGTGCTTGTAAAAATGTATAAAATTTCTGAGTTTTACAATTTTTTGTACTTATTTTTTCTTGCTGGTAAATAGCTTTTTTTTTTAATCTAATGTGAAAGAAACCATGTTTATATTTTGTTAGTGATCAATGACTTTGTTTATATGGAAATTTGTATATTGTTGGCTCACATCTTTGTTTAGATTTATCGTGCATGAAGGCCTGCAATAATTAGCACAATGAAAATTGCTTTTTCTTACATGTTCATTTTTTGAAAGATTGTGGTGCAAAGGCTTACTCTGAGTAACCTTCTGGACTTTGGAATGAATATAAATGAATGGCACTTTGAGTGTTAATAAAGCTGATATTTATTTCCACTGTGATTGATTTGTCCCGATCTGTTCTTGGACACACTGTGTTCTCAGTTTTCCCTCCTTTGCCTGAGTTGATCACTTTCTAGGAGACCAAGCACAGACTGACCTGGGAAACATTGCAACTAAATCTTCCCAGGATATGTCTGTAATTCTACCCAACATACTCTGGCATGTCTTTTTTTTTTTTTTTTAATTTATTTATTTGTCAGAGAGAGAAAGCATAGCAGGGGAAGCAGTAGGCAGAGGGAGAAGCAGACCCCCTGCTGAGCAAGGAGCCCGATGTGGGACTCGATCCCAGGACCCTGGGATCATGACCTGAGCCAAAGGCAGACGCTTAACCGACTGAGCCATCCAGGTGTCTCGCTCTGGCATGTCTTTTAACGGACACTTCAGTTATCCAAATCAGAAATTAACAGTGATTAAAAACAAAAACAAAGCCTACTATCAGAGTGTAAGGAATGGATGCTCCCACAGTATTAGAGATCGTTTAAATTAATACCTTCATATAGAGGGCAACTTAGTGACAAGTCAGAAGCCTCAGAATCTGGTATATCCTCTCAGCCAGCAATTCTCTAAGAATTAATCCTGTGGAAATGATTGCAGATGTGCTAAGGTTTATCTATAAAAGCTCAAAATTGAGGCTGTATATGTCCCAACAATAAGGGCTGTTATAACAAAGTATTACAAAGTGGGTGGCTTATAACAAATTTATTGTCTCTGCTCTGGAGGCTAGAAGTCTGGCATCAAGGTGTCAGCAGGACCATGCTCCCACTGAAACCTGTAAGGGAATCCTTCCTTGCCTCTTCTAGCTTCTGGTGGCCCCAAAGCATTCCTTGGCTTATGGCAATGTAAGTAGTATCTTCATGTGGTGGTGTCCCTCTGTTTCCCTTTTTTATAAGGACACCACATAATGGATAAGGGCCCACCCTAGTGCCCTTATTTTAACTTGATTACCTCTGTAAAGACCCTATTTCCATCAAGGTCACATTCCGAGGTACTGGAGATTAGGACCTCAAAATATCTTCTTGGGGTGAAACAAACCCATTACAGTCTCACCCTCTGGCTCCTAAGAATTTATATCCTTCCCACATGGAAAATACAGCCAATCACAACATCTCCCAGTCTTCATCATTCTAGCATCCCCTCTAAGGCCAGTATTTCATCCACACACCACCAACTCAACTCTCATTTAAGTCATCCAAATCAGTTATGGGGAAGACCTGGGGTAAGAGTCATGCTGGAGCAAGATTCCTTTCCATCTGGGAACCTCTGAAACCAGACTAGTGATCTGCTTCCAGAACATGAACGTTTCCATTCCAGAAGGGACAGGGCAGGAGGAAAAGGGGGGCATGGGTCCCAAGCAAGTATGAAACCTAGCAGGGCAAGTTCCACTAGATTTTAAGACTTGAGAAGAATCTTCACAATCTCCATGCTGTGTTCTGAGGAGCCTGCTGGCGTGGTGACTTTGCCCCTCACAACCAAGGAATGACCCGAAGACTCAGCAGACTTGCATCCTGGGCCTGTCCCCTCTGGGGGGCCTCTGAGCTGCCCTCAAATCATTCTTCCCTCTTCTTGAAGGATAACAGGTCTACAGCCAAATAGTTCTATCAGTTCTTTTCCTGCCTACAGAATCACAAAAGTCTGACAGCCTGTTTTTCATCCCATTTCTATCCCCTTCCAAGCCATCAGCATTTCTGCTGAGATAGTTTACTGGGTCCATGGATCACAAGCCTAATGTCTTTAGCAAATGGTTGTCCAGCCACAGCCTTTGTGTTTTCTCCAGAGCATACTTTCTCATTATTTGCGATACCGATAGGCTGAGCATTTTACAAATCTTCAAATTCTAATTCCTTTTTGCTTCACAATTCCTTCTTCAATTTATCTTTTTCCTCTCACATTTTACTATTAGCAGGCCACACCTTCAACCTTTGCTAAATATCCAACTTCATTGCTTATAAGTTCTACCTTCCACCCAAAAGAACACAATGCAGCCAAGTTCTCTGCAGCTTTGTAACAAGGATCACCTTTCCTGCAGTTTCCAATTCATCTTCCTCATTTCCCTCTGAACCTCACCAGAATCACATTTAACGTCTATATTTCTATCAATAGGCAATCTAGGCTTTTTCTATCCTGCATCTCAAAATTCCCCCATCCTTTACCCATTACCCAATTCTAAAGCCACTCCCACATTTTTATTTAAAAATATTTAAAATTGAAATATAGTTGACAGAAAATATATTAGTTTCAGGTGTACAACATAGTGATTCAATAATTCTATACATTATGAAATGCTCACCATGATAAGTGTAGTTACCATCTGTCAGCATACAGAGTTATTACAGTGTTACTGACTATATTCCCTGTTGACTTTTCATTCCTGGGACTTATTTCTTTATAGCTGGAAATTTGTACCTCTTAATCCCCTTCAACTATGTTGCCCGCCCACCCCCACCCACTCTGCTCTGTCAATCACTAGTTCTCTGTATTTATGGGTCTGTTTCTGTTTTTCTTGGTTCATTTGTTTTGTTTTTCAGATTCTGCATATAAGTAAAATCATAAGGGGTTTGTCTTTTTCTGTCTTATTGTACTTAGCATAACACCCTCTAGGTCCCATATTTAGGTATTTGTTACAGCAGCACCTCACTTCCCTTTACCAAAATCTGTATTAGGGTTCTCCAGAGAGGCAAAACTTCTGTGTTGCAGAATTCCTTTTTCCTTGGGAAACCTGTTTTTCTCTTGGGGTCTTCACTGAATGGATGCGGCCCACCCACGTTATTCTGCTTTACTTAAAGTCTACTGCTTGTAAATGTTAATTATATCTAAAAACTAACTTAATTAACAACATCTAAGCTGGTGTTTGACCAAACAACTGGACACCATAATCTAGCCAGGTTGACACACAAAATGAACCATCACAGGGATTGAGCAAATAAACTAGTATATCCATACAGTGGAACGCTTCACCATGTATTATTACTGATTAAAAGAAAGCAAGTTACATGAGATGTATAGTATGATCCCACTTTTTACTTAAAAATAGTTAGAAAAAGGGCACCTGGGTGGCTCAGTCGTTAAGCATCTGCCTTCGGCTCAGGTCATGATCCCAGGGTCCTGGGATCGAGCCCCGCATCGGGCTCCCTGCTCAGCGGGAAGACTGCTTCTCCCTCTCCCACTCCCCCTGCTTGTGTTCCCTCTCTGGCTATGTCTCTTTGTCAAATAAATAAATAAAATCTTTAAAAAAAATAGAAAAAATATCAGGAGGATATATATGTCACTCAAGTGGTGGAGTTATGAGTGGTTATTATTTGTGCTTATATGTAATTTTTAAACTTCTGTGATAAATGTAGGTGTTCTTTCATATTATAAAATACCCCCCCAGCTTAATTGAGATATAATTAACATATAACATTATGTAAGCTTGAGAAATACGATCTGTTGACCTGATACATTTATATATTGCAATATGATTACCGCCAAAGCATTATCCATTATATCACATGGCTTCCATTTCTTTATTTTGGTGAGAACATTAAGATTTACCGTCTTAGCAACTTTCAAGCCTATAATACAGTATTATCAACCATAATCACTATCCTATAGATTAGCTCCCTAGAACTAATTTATTTTCTAACGAAATATTATTACTTGACTCCCTATTTCCTCCACCCCCTCGGCCCCTGGTAACCACCACTACTCTGTTTCTATGAGTCCAGATATTTTTTAGATTTCACTTATAAGTGACATCATACAGTATTTGTATTTCTCCATCTGACTTCCCTTAGCATAATGCCCTCACAGTCCATCCATTTTGTCATAAATGTCAGGATTTTCCTCTTTCTCATGGCTATTTCATTGTATATATACATGCACCACATCTTCTTTATATATTCATACATTGACAAACACTTAGGTTGTTTTCATATCTTGGCTATAGTGAATAATCCTGCAGTAAACATGGGAGTGCAGATATTTCTTTGAGACCCTGTTTTCATTTCCTTAGAATAATACCCAGAAGTGAGATTGCTGGATCACATGGTAGTTCTATTTTTTATTTTTTAGGTACCTCCATACTGTTTTCCATAGTGGCTGCTCCAATTTATGTTCCCACCAACAGTGCACCAGAATTCCCTTTTCTCCACATCCTTGCTAACATCTGTTATATCTTATAGCCATTCTAACAGGTGTGGGGTGATAGCTCTTTGGGGTTTTAACTTGCATTTCCTTGATGATTAGTGATGTTGAGCATCTTTTCATATGTCAGTTGACCATTTGTATGACTTCTTCGGAAAAATATTCAGTTCTTCTGCCTATTTTTAAATTGGATTGTTTATTTTTATGCTATAGGGTTGAGTTTATGCTATTGAGTTTTTAAAATCTATTTTGGGATAGTAACCATTTATCAAATATATAGTTTGAAAATATTTCCTCCCATTTCAAAAATTGCCTTCTCATTTTGTGATCGTTTCTTTTGCTATGCAGAAACTTTTTAGTTTATTGTAGTCCCATTTATTTATTTTTGCCTTTGTTGCTTGTGCTTTTGGTATCACATCCAAAAATTGTTGCCAAGAACAATGTCAAGGAGTTTTTCCCCTATGTTTTCTTTTAGGAGTTATATATGGTCTCAGATCTAATATTTAAGCCTTTAATCCACTTAGAGTTGATTTTTGTGAGTAGTGTAAGATAGGGGTCCAATTTCATTCATTTGCATGTTATTGTCCAGTTTCTCCAACACCATTTATTGAAGAGGTTATGCTTTCCCCATTGAGTATTCTTGTGAAATATTAGTTCACAAAATATTTTAACTATGAAAATGTTAGATTAGCCATTCTTCCTCATCACTTCCTTCACTAAAATTAAGCAAGTTTGGCAGTAAGAACTTTAAAAAAGGCCATATATTTAACCCAGTATTTCTATTTCTCAGAACTTGACTTGGGAAAATAATCTAAGATACAGTTAAAGATTTATATCCAATGATACTCATCACAGAACTACTTATATAATAGGATAAATTGTCACTACTCCAATGCCCCCAAATTAGGGCTTGGCTAAATAAATCATGATATTGTGATACCATGAAAAATTAAAGTCATTAAACACTCATTCTAACAAAGGATGAAAAAAGCTTGTTAGGATTATAAAATTGTATGTCCAAATAACATCTTCACGGAGTAAAAACACCTACTTGCAGAAAAAAAAAGCCTGGAAGAAAATAAACCGAAATGTAAATAGCTAGGGGTGGTATTATGTATGATTTAAATAGTCTTTGCAATGCTTTTCTCTGTTTTCCAAGATTTTTACATGGCATGTAGTACTTGAATCAGATGGAAAATAGAAAAGTGGAAAATCCAGTTTTAAAGCTATGGTTCCTCCACTTCTTGAGTGAAATTCATTTAGAGCAGGGACCAAAAAACTCTTCAATTTACTGAAAGCCATTTAGCAGAGAACTGATCTCTACATTGCAAATTCTATGGCTGAATCTCAGTCTTCAATTTGCTCAGCTGATCAGCAGCATCTAATACAGCTGATCACTTCCTCTACCCTGAAATGCTGTCAAATGAAAGCAGGACTTCCAGGTCTCCTTATTTCGCTACCTCTCTGCTCCTTGACTGGTGTTGCCTCAGTTCTCCACCTTCCAGCTTCTTCACTGTGAAATGTATCCCAAACTTTTCTTTACCTACATTCATTCCCTAGGCAGCCTCCATCAGTTCTATAGCTTTAGTACCATACATATGTTGACAATTCCCAAACTTTATTTCTAGGTCCCTGAGCTTCAGGCTTACATCCAACTGCCTTCTTGACATTTTATTTAATTGTCTATTAGCACACTGCTAGGGACAGAAAGAATTGTATTCTCCCCCAAACCCATATGTTGAAGCCCTAACTGAAATTGTGAACTGTATTTGGAGACAGAACCTGTAAGGAAGTGATAAAATTTAAACGAAGTCATAAGGGTGGAGCCCTAATCTGGAAGAGCTGGGGTCCTTATGTGAAGAGGAAGAGACACCAGAGTTCTTGCCCTTTCCTCAACCCCACAGTGAGGACACAGCAAGAAAGCAAGAAGGTGGTAATCTGCAAGCCAGGAAGAGAGCAGGACATTGATCTTGGACTTCCAACCTCCAGAGTTGTGGGAAAATAAATTTCTGTTAAGTCACACAGTCTGTGACATTTTATTATGGCACTCAAGTGGACTAATACAGCCACTTACAATTCAGTATGTTTAAAACCACCCTTCAAACCTGTACCTTCTTTAAGGTACATCATTTTTACAGTTGCCAAAGCCAAAAATCTTAGAGTTATCCTTTACTCCTCTCTCTCACTTTGCATATACTGTCAGTCAGCAACTCCCACTCTACCTTCAAAAAATTCAGACTGGAACCACTGTTCATCACCTTTACCCCTACCACCCTGGTAAAGCCAGCATTTCTCAAGTGGAGTGCTGCAATCATTGCCCTTGACCTTGTAAAGGCTATCTTCAACACAGCAGCTAGTGTAGATTGACTTTTTAATATTGAATCAAATTGTCATTTCTCTGCTCAAAAATCTCTAACAGTTTCCTATTTCATAATAAAATTCAAAGTTTTTGCAAGAGCCTACAAAGCTCTACATCAGTGGTTCTCAAACCTGACCATCAGCATCTTGTGGAGGACAAGACTGTGGTGTCCCTAGAGTTTTGATTCAATAGGTCTGGGGTGGGGTCTGATACTTTGCATTTGTGCCTCTATTCAGTTTGAACGTTTCCGTCTGATGTTGATGCAGCCAGGGGACCTCGCTTTGAGAACCACTAAACTACATGTACAGTACTGGGTACTGAGTCTTCTCCCCCACTTCTTGCAGCCACACTGCTCCCCTCCCAGCTTCCTGTTAGAGGTCAAACCTGTGTGGTGGAGTCCTGGGCTCACACTGCTTCTCCCTTGGGATTTACGTAGGACACTGCCTCGCTTTTTCAGAGCTTTTGCTCGAATAATGCCACTCGAGAGAGGTATTCTTTTTTTTTTTTTTCCTGGGAACTCTCCTGATTTATTTTTTTCATTTTTAAAAATTTAGATTCAATTAACATAATGTAGTATTTGTTTCAGGGGTACAGGTGATTCATCAGTCTTATGTAATACCCAGTGCTCATTACAACACATACCTTCCCCAATGTCCATTACCCAGTTACCCCAGAGAGAGGCACTCTGAGGTCACTCTATTTAGAATGGCACTGCTTGTCACTCTGGGCCCTGTTTTATTTCTTCTTGGAGCTCTTAACGCCGTTATCTGTTTACGGCCCACATCTCTTTCAGAATTTAAGTTCCAGGCGGCCAGGGCCTTACTTTGTCCACTGTCCTACCCCAGCGGCTAAAAACAGTGCCTGGACTTCCATAAACATGCTCAATAAATATTTCATTGACTGACTACAGGAAGGAATGGGAGCGAAAAACGGGCTCCGACAGGAGCACACCACGGACGAAACGCAGTCCCAAGGTTCGCTCGCCCACCGTGCGACCGGGAGCTCAGAGGCGGGACTTCCTGTGTGCTTGCCGAAAGAGCTTCCGGTGTGAAGCGGAAGTCCCCCTGGGAGCAGCCGCCGCGGAGACCCGTGGCACCGGCTGTTTGGTGCTGTCGCTGCCATGGGCAAAAGAGACCGGGGGGACCGCGGTGAGACGTGGCGCGGGCGCGCTGGGGCCTGCCTGCGTTCGCCGTCCCCATCGTCCTGTGTCGTAGCTCCTCCGGGTTTCTCAGCGGCTGCCGATCCCACAGTGTCTCGCGCGCGGCCTGTACATGCTGTCGCGACAGGCCGCTGGGCCAGGGGCGATCCTTGACCTTTGGTCGCCCTGTGTCGTGGGCCGGGTGGGAAGCATTTGAGGGAGGGCATGCCAGCGGCACGCAGGTGGCTCTTGGCTAGGAGTGTGCGGCGTTTGTGAAATACGGCTGCTGCCAGGCTTCCTCGAAATGCCGCTAGGAGGGAGCCCTAGGTTCCTCCTGCTGGGCTCACTTCTGTATCCGTATCTGCAGATAAGAAGAAGTCCAAGAAGCGGCACTACGAGGATGAAGAAGATGATGAAGACGACGTCCCTGGGAACGACTCTCAGGAAGCGGTCCCCTCGGCGGCCGGGAAGCAGGTGGATGAGTCCGGCACCAAAGTGGATGAATATGGAGCCAAGGACTACAGGCTGCAGATGCCGCTGAAGGACGACCACACCTCGAGGCCTCTCTAGGTGGTAAGCATACCCTCAGCTAGGGCAGGACCGAGAGTTTGTGGACCCAAAATAGAAATGCAGGGTACCACTCTCTGGAGCTGGCCGGAAGAGAGCTTTCATACATACTGGTTGAGCAGCCCAAGATAGGAATGAGCAGGTGTGGCACACATGTGCTGGCTAGACTTGGGCTGCCTTCATCTCCAGCCCTTCCTCTTACTCACCTTCCCTCCATTTCTACCGCCTGCATGGAAATACTTTTTTATTTATCGAATAAATGCCATTTACTATGTATTATTTTAATTCTCCATTTAAAAAATTAATGGGAGTTATGTATTTGCTAGGCAGCTCTTTTGCTCAACTTGAAGTAATTAATACTCTACCTTCATTTGAAACCTGGCCAAAAGGTACTTTGAGGATAGCCAATAAGGTGGGCTTTCCCTGTGAAGAATAGTGGGAAGCAGCTCCTGACTTTGGAAACCTGTCCTTGTCTCTCCATTCCTTGTATCTGATTAAAGTAACAGGTCTCACGGTTGGCCGAAGGAGTGCTTACAAAAACTTTTAAGTTTAGTGTTAAAGACTTTTTGGGCAGCTTCTCTTTTCTGGATAATGATCTGGGAAAGAGTCTAATAGTCTTTACAACTCATTAATTTCTTTGTCTGTTGTGTCCATTTGGTGTTTCTTAGGCTCCTGATGGCCACATCTTCTTAGAAGCCTTCTCTCCAGTTTACAAATATGCTCAAGACTTCCTGGTGGCCATCGCAGAGCCAGTGTGCCGACCAACCCACGTGCATGAGTACAAACTAACTGCCTACTCCCTGTATGCAGCTGTCAGTGTTGGGTTGCAAACCAGTGACATCACTGAGTACCTCAGGAAGCTCAGCAAGACGGGAGTCCCTGATGGAATTATTCAGTTTATTAAGGCAAGTGGGGGCTAAGGCCAGCTCTTTTGCCTTCCTTGTTAACGTAGTAATAGTGGAGACAGATGCTGCACTCTGTCAGCCTGTGGCAGTCATGAAAATGCCATTCAGATCTCATGTGGGGAGCTCGCATAACTGATTACCCCAGCTCCTGCTCTTCTGGATCCAGCGTGGTGTTCTTGCTGAGGCCACACGTCCCATGAGCTGCTCTGAGACAATGGATACTAGCGCACTGGCGATACTAATTCAGCCCTTTTGGCCAGGGTTATTTGGGAATGCAGCCGAAAGGTAATGGTGTTTTGGACTGAATTTTGGTCCCCTCCAAAATTCATACGCTGAAGCCGTAACCCCTAATGTGATTGTATTTGGAATGAGGAAATAATTAAGTTTAAATGAGGTCACAGGAGTGGGGCCCTGATCCAGTAGGATTAGCATCCTTTTAAGAAGAGTCAGCCAGAAAGCTCACATGCTCTCTTTCTCTTCGTGTGTGCACAAGGAAGAGGTCATAGGAGCACATGGTGAAAAGGTAGCCAGGAAGAGAGCCTTAATTAGAAACTAATCACTGGCTTCTTGATTGTGGACTTGTAGAAATGTTTCTGTTGTTAAATCTCCCAGTCTCTGGTGGTCTGTATGGCAGCTGAGTAGACTAATATAACTGGTAAACTGTCTAGGGCTGAATACCTACATGGGACCAATAGTCAACAATTTCTGTTTGGGAATGTCAAAAAGAACTTCCAAGTGTTGAGGTGGCTAGGGTTCCATATGAAGAGCAGTTGAACATGCTTGGGTTTGTCCTGAGAGGTGAATGCCATTCAGAAGAGATGGACAGTGAGTTTGTTGCCCTTGGCTGATCTAAAGGGAGTTGGATTCAGACCGCCAAATCTGGAGTGGCAGGTGAGTGCCACAGGCATCCAGTACAGTAGAGCATCCAATCTCAGAGAAGCTGACAGGAGCCCTGGTGAGAGTTCTCTCTTCTTGTGATGTGGAAAGATGCCCAGGGAGAAGTCCTGCACCTTGCTGGAATGAACCCTGCATCAGTGCACTAGCTGTGCTCAGTCTTGGCCGGGAGCTGCCTGCAGGAATGTAGGTGTTGGTACAGTGCAGTGCTAGATTCAGAGGGCAGCAGCAGGGGCAGGCCGCGGCCCGAGATCTGAGTGGCGAATTTCCATGGCCACCACACAACCTCTGCTGCATTCCATCCTAAAGATTGTTGGGCACCTGGAAGATTTTAGCTGTATTCTCTTCCATCAAGAAACTTAGATTCTAGTTGGGGAAATAGGACCATTGGTGAGCAGGCCGGGAGGCTTTCCATTTAATTTAGGCAACCATTACGGAGCCCTTACTCTGTGCCAGCTTTGTACTGGGGGCTGTAATAATGCTGGTGTGGCTGGATGAACCGTTGGGTTAGGATGGGGCCTGTGGGAATGGAGAAGAAAGGGGAAGGGGAAAGAAAGATTTTACATAGCATTTTATAAATCAAGGGATGTGTATCAGAGCCAGGCAAGAGCAAGGTTTTACTTTCAAAAGTAGAGATTAATAAGAAAAAGCTCAATTTAGGCAGACCTGACCTCTTTAGGGTTGCATGTTGGGCTTTCCTAAAGTAAAATGAGCTCTTCACTTGGTAAGTAGTAAGCCGTGCCCAGTAATGAATGTGTCCTGAGTGAGCCGCGCATTGCTAATCGTGCCTGTTTGATGTCACTCCTTGCAGTTGTGTACTGTCAGCTATGGAAAAGTCAAGCTGGTCCTGAAGCACAACAGGTAAGGGATTCTGTGATAGACTGGCCCGAGGCATTTTCACCCTGTGCACAGAAGGGGGCAAGGAGCTCACGTTTGTGGACTGTCTGCACTAGCACCTACTCCCCTGAGTAAGGGGATAAAAGGAATAAGCAAAGTGAAGTGACCCAGACTGGAGATTTCGTTCACTGGCCACTGTGTTCTCCCTGGCAGTGGAGCTGGGACTCAGACCCCTCCTTATTTGACTTAAAGCAGGGTTTTGCTCCTCATTTGCCATATCTTGGGCCGTAGCTCATAGCTCAGATTTGGCCAAGGCTGTGGGAGAGTAAGAGCAGAGAGGTGTACAAAGCCACTCTTTCCAGACCATCTGATCAAATGAGCAACAGAACCTTCTGGAAATGGTGTACTGGTCAGTAGTCCCCTCCTTCATCCCCTCTTGCAGGTACTTCGTTGAAAGTTCCCACCCTGATGTCATCCAGCATCTTCTCCAGGATCCAGTGATCCGGGAATGCCGCCTGCGGAACTCTGAGGGGGAGGCTACAGAGCTCATCACAGAGACCTTCACCAGCAAGTCTGCTGTAGGTGGCCTCCTGGGTCACCCTTGGGGGTGGGAGCATTTGGGATGTCAGCTCTCTCAGGGGCTGTTAGTTCAGCATTTGCAACCTTGGGACCCTACAGTCTTCTTACAGCTGCAATTCCCCTTGCAACTTTGGCTGTCGTCTGGTAGCAGGAGGGCTCATCATATAGAGCTCCAGATCCTGCCTTTCTTTTACAGATTGCCAAGACTGCTGAAGGCAGTGGTGGGCCTTCTACTTCCCGGGTGACAGACCCACAGGGTAAATCTGACATCCCCACGGACCTGTTTGACTTTTATGAACAAATGGACAAGGATGAAGAAGAAGAAGAAGAGACCCAGACAGTGTCTTTTGAAGTCAAGCAGGTTAGTGCATGTACCCCTGCTTAAGCTGGCCCAGCCCTGCGTGGACTCTGCAGTCTGTGGGAGAGGGGGTCCCCGTCTGTTCCTGTATGCTTTCTCTATTTTGGTGTCTGTGGGCTGTAGCATCGTTCCTCCTAATGGAGTTAGTCCTGCATGTCCTATCCCTCAGGCTGGTGTGGCAGTCTTCACAAGTCCTAGGGAGATATAGGAAATGGCCCCTTGGATTATGTACAGTTTATGAGCATGCTTTGGACTTAAGATTATAAGACCTCTTTCATGCTCACTCCCCAGGAAATGATTGAGGAACTCCAGAAACGTTGCATCCACCTGGAGTACCCTCTGTTGGCAGAATATGACTTCCGGAATGATTCTGTTAACCCTGATATCAACATTGACCTGAAACCCACAGCTGTCCTTAGACCTTATCAGGAGAAGAGCTTGCGGAAGATGTTTGGGAACGGACGTGCCCGTTCTGGGGTCATTGTTCTTCCTTGTGGTAAGTGACACCTGAGTGAAGAAGGTGGGTCAGGCTCCTCCGTCTCGGTCTGACAGCTTCCCCTCACTCTCTTTTGTGTGCCTTTCTCTAAATTACACCTGTGAGCAGTGAAGGTCAGATGATTCCCTCATTCATGACTTAAACATTTGAGTGCCTGCTGTGTGCAGGGCTCTGAGCTCAGCACTGGGGATGCATTGGTAGATAGAACAACACTTCTGACCTCACGGAGCTTGTTTTGGTGGTAGAGGGTAAACAGATCAACTAAGTCAAGTGTCAGATCTTGGGCACTGGAGAAGAGGCAGGGTGAGTGGTTAGACAGTGAGGAGGGGAAGGTGCTATTTTACACACTGGGGCTAGGGTCTCGTTCTTTGCAATCAGTCTTGTGAGTTGTGTGTATATGGGGACTTCCTAGCACAGAAACTTTGCTTGCTTGTTCCTGGATGGCTTATTACAGTGTACACATCCAAGAAAGGCCGTACAGCCCCCCTGGCACCTGTCTGATGTCATTTGTCCTAAGTCATGTCAGGTCCTGGCCAGCATTCTTGGCCACAGGTCACAACAGATTCACCTGGGGGCCCTACTTCAGACTTAAGGAGGTTGGAATCTCCACGGGAGAGGCCTGTGCCTTCAGGTTCTTTCTTTTTTTTTAAATCACCCTGGGTGATTTTGATGCACATGCCTGGTAAAAGAGGAATTGCTGTTTAAAAGGAAGAGCTTGATTTTTATCTTGATCTTCAAATGATGGGTGATAGTAAACTTGGAAGCCCTGGAATTTCGCTTTTGTCTGTGCCAATAGGGTCCGCCTTTCCCATAATCCTGAGCTCTCAGCCCAGCTGCCGTGTACCGAGCCCTCTGTGTGGTCCGTGTGCCCCAGCAGCGCCACCTCCCCATGGCTTGGGCAAGTTGTCCTCAGCTTTCATTTTCTCACGTTCAAAATGGCAAACAATGGGAATGTCTCTCACCTCTGGTTTGTTTGGAGATTTCAGCGTTTGAACAGAATTCATGGAAAATGGTACAGGAGGGCCTGGGACTTGTCTCTTAATTCTCGTGTTTGGCATGAGCTGAGCATGTCTCCTTTTTATAAAGAAGAAAACAGAGGCTCTGGAGCAATAAGTGCCTCACAACATCAGCTGTGAGGATTCACCCAGATTCGTGTGTTGATGAGTCATTCTGTCTGTCTGTGTCCATTGCAACCTGGCCTGGTTTTCATTGCCCTTTGGTTTTGCACAGGTGCTGGGAAGTCCCTGGTTGGCGTGACAGCTGCATGCACTGTGAGAAAGCGCTGTCTGGTGCTGGGCAACTCAGCTGTGTCTGTGGAGCAGTGGAAAGCCCAGTTCAAGATGTGGTCCGCCATCGACGACAGCCAGATCTGCCGCTTCACCTCCGACGCCAAGGACAAGCCCATAGGCTGCTCCATTGCCATTAGCACCTATTCCATGCTGGGTCACACCACCAAAAGGTCCTGGGAGGCTGAGCGAGTCATGGAGTGGCTCAAAACTCAGGAGTGGGGCCTCATGATCCTGGATGAAGTCCATACCATACCAGGTAAGCAGGCTGAGAGCTGAGTTGCCCTCTCATTTCAGAGACAGAAGTTGATTTCCACTTGTTGGGTTGAGGGAAGGACTGCTGTGTAGTACATCCGTCTTGGTAGAAAGGCTTGCTGGGTAGAGGTTTAAAGTCAGTCATAAGCATGTGGGGGTGGGGATGAGGGTGGGTGGTGGATGGGTGTATCCCTTCACAGCTTCCTTAATCATGGGCCCAGCATAGTCTTTCAGAAGATGGTATTTCCCTTCTTCCTCCATCTTACTGTTGCAGCTCCGCTTACCCTTAACCCACTGGTTTGTGGTGCCATGAAAACTGGACCAGGAGCACTGAAGTCCTTGCTGTGGTGGTGTTTGTTTTATTTGAAGCCCAAAGTATTGATTCTTAATATATTACAGAAGCCCTACTTCTCCAAGTGTTGCAAGCAATCTTTTTTTTTTTAAATAACAGCTATATTGATATAATATCCACTGATAAAATCCACCCATTGTAAGTGGACAATTCAAGATTTTTTTTTTTTTTAAAGATTTTATTTATGTATTTGAGACAGAGAGAATGAGAGAGAGAGAGCACATGAGAGGGGGGAGGGTCAGAGGCAGAAGCAGGCTCCCTGCCGAGCAGGGAGCCCGATGCGGGACTCGATCCAGGGACTCCAGGATCATGACCTGAGCTGAAGGCAGTCGCTTAACCAACTGAGCCACCCAGGCGCCCAACAATTCAAGATTTTTAGTTAATTTGTGAACTTGTGCAGCTATCACCATGATCTAGTTTTAGAACCTCTCCCTCATACTCATTTATAGTCAGTGCTTTCACCCCCAGCCCCAGGGGCCATTGAAGTGCTTCCTGTCTCTGTAGATTTGCCTTTTCTGGAAACATCTTATTAACAGAATCATATAATACATATTTTCTTACATGTGCCTGCTTTTACTTCGCATGATGATTTATCGATACTATAACATGTATTGATAGGGTCTTCCCTTTTATTGCTGAGTAGTAGTCTAGGCAAATCTTTTTTGATAAAACAAATGAAGGGGGAGCCCTGATAAATTAAGAAGTGTAAATTAGAGATTTCTCTGAATGAAATGAAATCAGAGGCATTTTCATATATTTGAAATATGGCCAAAGTGGCCCTAGCATCCTTTTTTTTCGGTGCAATGAGAGCCCCTCCAGCACTCCTGGATGTCTGAATATACCTAGAGATGTTCACAGCAAGCCAGGTAGGGATCAGGGGTCTTTCAGGTTGAAGGAACAGGGTGTTAGTCCTGAGGTGGGAGAGTACTTGGCATGGTCCAGCACAGCAAGGTGCCCGTGTGGTGGGAGGGACATAGACGAGAACAATCAAAGCCAAGGTTAGAGAGGGGCAGGCAGGATAGAGTGTGGGCCAAATGCCATAGGACCTCATAGGTCACTGTATGGCCTTTGGCTTGTATTGGGAGTGGGTGGGAAGCCATTTGAGGGATCTGAGCAGAGGGTGACATGATCTGATTTATGGCTATAAAAATACCACCCTCGCTGCTGTGCTGAGAGTAGACTGGAGGAGGCAAGGGTAGAAGCGGTGGGGTGGGTACCAGCAAGAGTAAGAATAAAGGTAATCTACTTCTGGATGTACTGTGAGGGTGAAGCTGACCGGCTGGATGTGGGATCTGAGAGAAAGAGAAATGAAGGACAACTGTAAATTTTTTGGCTTTAGTAATTGGAAGGAAGGAGTGGCCATTAATTGAGATGTTGAAAGCCATAGAGGGAAGGTGAGGCTTTAAACACATGCATTTGATTGCCAGTTGGACATTCTGGTAGTGGCAAAGATGTTAGTAAATGGGCAAAAGACAAGAATAGACATTTCACCGAAGAGAATGTACAGATGCCAAGAAGCATCGGAAGAGATGTTCCGTATCATTAGCCCTGAGGGAAATGCAAATTAATACCAGGAGATGAGATGCCGCTACACACCCATCACAGTGGCTACAATGGAAACTAGTGACAGTAATGAGTACTGACGAGAGGACAGAGCAGCTAGCATGTGTCACCAGGGGAATCGCAAAATGTACGGTCACTGTGGAAAAGTTGGGCAGTTCCTTAGAAAATTGCCATATGACTCAGCAGGCGCACCCCTGGGCATTCATCCTAGAGAATGAAAACTCAGGTTTACACAAAAAGCTGCTCCTGAATGTTTATAGTGGCTCTAGTCAGAGTCTCCAAAACCTGGAAGCAACCGAAATGCCTGGCAGTGGGTGACCAGATAGACAAATGGGTCCATCCCTCCCCTGGAACACTATTCAGCCATGAAACGGAACACACGGTTGCTGTGTGCAACAGCTTAAATAAATCTCCAGAGGTACGTGTTGAGTGAAATCAACCCATCTCAGAAGGTTATATAGTGTACGGTGCCTTTAAAAAGACAAAAGGTTAGTGATGGAGAGCAGATCAGTGGGTGCCAGGGGTTGAGGAGGGTGTGACAGTACAGGGAGAGCACAAGGGAGCGTTTGGGGTAATGCATTGGTCTGTATCCTGATTATGGGAGTGGTTACATGAATCTATGCATGTGTTAAAATTTATAGAACCAATCCCACCCACCCACCAGTTTTACTGTGTGCTAATTTAAAAACTAAAAGAAAAAAACATTAAGGAGTGGGGGGTATTGCATCTGATTGGATTAGAAATTGGTGACCTAGAGAATCACATCCTACAGATGAATTTGGAATTGCCATGTAGCGGTTTAGTTGGAGGCTGTGTTTGAAGCTTGGGAAAACTTGAGGCTTTCTGCTTGTGTGTGTATTTAGTTTATGTTGATGTTCCTCTTTAGCCTATGTCCCAGGTTTTAGAGGGTGGCTGCCAGGCGTGGGATTGGTTGCCTGGTGATGAGGATACAGAGGTGTACCCCCACAAAATTTTACGCTCGCCGTGGGTGTCTGTGTGTATCTTTCTTCCCTGGTTCACTGGGTCAGTTTGTCTCTGGCTGGATAGGAGAGTAAAACCAAACAGCCGTAAAGAATTCCGAGTTCTGTCTTGTGCACCCCTTGGCCTGGCCACACTCACTGGGCCAGAGAGCCAATGTTAAATAAGGGAATTCTAATAAATCACAGTAATTTTTGATTGTTAAACATCTGCCATGTTGGATTAGGTAGAATGATAAATCTTTGAGATCTATCTCAAAAGGTAAAGGTTGCTGTGGTGGTTTTATACATCTTCCAAGAAGGGTCCTATTGGGTCACTATATTAATAAGAAATTTGCACTGCAGGACTTGCATATATTAAGTGCTTACTGCATGCAGGACACTGTGCCAACTTCATTATTTTAGCAAGTATTCATTAAGAGCTCACAGGCATTGTGCTTGGACTAGAGATGAAGTGGGAGGGACAAAAAAGTCACACAAATAAATGTCAAGTGACAACTGTGACATAACGTACAGTGAAATAAGTCATACCCACAAAGTGTGTATTGTGATTGTATTTATAGAAAGTTTGGATGACTGAAGTCGGATCTGGTTCCGTTGAGGGAGAGTGCTGGTATTGACAGGAGGGGTCAGAGGAGAGACTTCCAGGTGTTAAGAGCACTTACCTTGACCTGGGTGATTCCACAGGCACATACCTGTGTAAAATTTGTCAAGCCATGCACTATATTGTATGTGAGTTCTTCCTCCTGACAGCCATAGGGCTGTTAGAGAATGTGGTAGTGGGACGTGACCCGTTTGCAGGGCAGATGCCATAGGAAGGACTTTCTGGAGGCAGAGTGTCCAGGCGGGGTCGAGACTCGTGCTTCCCTTGGGTTGATAGAATCTCTGGGCTATCCGGTGCAGCCTTCCCGGCTCCTGCATTAGGTTGGTGTCTCCATTGCCTTGGCTCGCATGCCCTTCTGACATGAGGAGCCTGGTCTGGAGTCCTTGGCTACCCTTTTCTGGAGCGGCACAGTCTTCGGACATAACCGTGCTTCTGGTCTTCGTCTTCCAAGTGTATGTGCAAACCACGTTAGGCTTGGAAGTCCTGGTACTTGGGGGTTAGACAGTATTCTGCTGTTTTGCTGTTCTTAGGTTTTTGGCTTATGTTCTGGTGCAATCTTTCCTCAGATTGTTAACGTCTGGTTCTGCAGTATTACTAGCTTTACCTTTAATTATATTAGAAGATAAGCATGACTCAAACATTTTAACCTTCTTTCAGAGTATTAGGATTTTTAAAAGATGAGCCCATGGAAACCCACAGTTGGGTGTTTTGAAATTAATGTCTCATGCCCACTTATGTGTTTATTTAATTTGATAAATCAGAAAGAATTGTAACATTCCAAAGAGAGAAAGACGGGGTTGCTGGTTGACCAGATGAATCTAATTGGAAAAGCGCGGAGAAGGGAGTTTCCAGGGTCAGGGTGAGCCTGGGGTTTCATGTCTCCCTTTTGTTTCCTTGGTTTCTGGGAAGATGGTGGGAAGCCGGGCAGATCCAGCTCCTATCCTCTGATCCCCCAGTTACCCAGCCATATTCCTGTAACCTGGGTATAAGTTTCAGGGCGAGCAAATTCCTTGCATCGTTTAGAGCTCAATGGTATTTTAAGTGTTGTAGGTTATGTTTCAAATTGCCATTTGTGCTCCTGCTGGTAGCTTAGCTGTTGCAAGGAAGGATCCTGGGGTTCCCTAACTTGGAGCTTCCCTAAAGCCATTTCTCCCTTTTGTTCTCTTTGTCTTCCCTCTTTTGGACGGGTCTGAAAGTGGTGATTAAGCGTTCTTGCCTAGTCACTCTTGTCTAGAGCCAGATTCTTGTGATTCAGAAATGTGGGGGTTAGCCTCCATAGTGTCCCAGGCCAGTGTGAAGTCACAAGGCTGTGTGTAGTCCTTGAGCATTTAAAAAAATGACGGTGTGAATGCACTGATTGTCTCTCTAGCCAAGATGTTCCGACGGGTGCTCACCATCGTGCAGGCCCACTGCAAGCTGGGTTTGACTGCAACCCTCGTCCGGGAAGATGACAAAATCGTCGATTTAAATTTTCTGATTGGGCCCAAGCTCTACGAAGCCAACTGGATGGAGCTGCAGAACAACGGCTACATAGCCAAAGTCCAGTGTGCTGAGGTAGCCGGCTCCTTCCCAGCACTGTCTCCAAGGGAGGGACTCCCCCCGGGGTTCAGGGGAAAGGAATCAGGTCACCTCCCCATGGGCAGATACATAGGTCAGGACTTGCACAAAAGTGCCGCCACCTCATCCTGTTGCTTCAGGCCCCCCACTCCCACCCTGGTGTGGTGGGCAGTGTTCTTCCCACTCCGCAGACTTGGGAAGCAGAATCAACGTTCCAGGGGCACACAGTGAGTAAGTGCACAAGTTGGGATGCTAATCCAGGCTGGTTTGACTCCAAAATCCATGCTCCTCTTCTCTGGGATGGAGCACCTCAGGCTGTTCCCACCCACCCTCACCCTTGAGGGATTCTTGGATTGTCCTGCGTGGGCAACCATCCAGGCCACCCCAGTGTGCAAGCCTCTTGGATTTGATGCCCCCAGAAGGCACCTGTGGCCTAGATCATTTTATTTCTGAACACACTGGGAAACACATTGTCCCGATCTTATTCTGCAGTGAATACCTGCATGGGTAAGTGCTTAAAGTACATGTTCAAAGGTAAGTCTCCTTACAAGGAACAACAACAAAAATCCTTTCTGGCACCTTGAAGTGACTGTCACTCACTGGCTGGGGTGAAAGGGCAGAAGGGGGCCTCTCGGGTAAAGGTGAGTGTGAAGAACCTGTGCAGGTGGACTTGCTCTGCTGAAAACTTCCCTACCCTGTAGTTGCATCTTCATAATCAGCACCCATTTTACAAAGCAGAGTGTTGCAGAAATCTGTGAGGCCCCCTATTCCTCTCCAGTTGCTTCTCTTCTCCCCCTACCAGGGTATCCACTGTTGTGGAACTTGGGTTTGTCACTCTCTTGCTTCCCTTTATTATTTTATCTCCTGTGTATATTTCCCTCACCTATTTTGTTTAGCTTTGCCTTAAAAAAAAGTCTTCAGGGATGCCTGGGTGGCTCAGTCAGTTAAGCGTCTGCCTTTGGCTCACGTTGTGATTCTGGAGTCCTGGTGTGGAGCCCCACATTGGGCTCCCTACTCATTGGGGAGTCTGCTTCTCCCTCTCCCTCTACTCCTCCCCTGCTTGTGCTTGCTTACTCTCTCTCTCAAATAAATAAAATCTTAGAAAAAAAAAGTGTGTGTATATAAATAGAACCTGGTTATATATGTCTGTTAGTGCTTTTATTTCTTGCAGAATGTATTACTTTTTTGAAGATGCAAGTAGCTGTAGTTCATTTTTTTGAATTGCGCTGTAGTATTCCATTGTACAAATACACCACAATTTGATATATAATGGAATATTACACAGCAAGTAAAAATAAAATCTCTAATGTTGACAGACATTTAGGTTGCTAACCTGTCTTTTCAATAGCTTTACTGAGGTATAAGTTCATGTTTCTTAACATTCACCTGTTGTAAGTAAATACTGTGATTTAGAAATTCTGTGATCTTAGTAAGTGTAAAGAGTTCTGTAGCCATCCTCACACTCCAGTTTTAGAATTGAACTTCCCACCACCACAGATTTCCCTCATGCCCATTTGCCATGAATCCTTGCTTCTGCTCCCAGCCCTAGTGAGCCACTGATTTATTTTGTTTCTGTAAATTTGGAGCTTAGTTTTTTTTTTGCTGTTATGACAGTGTTGCTGCAAATATTTTTATACCTGTTTTTTGGGGCCTTGGGTAATCTTTTCTAAAGCAGTGTTGTTCACACTGTGGACTGTGATTCCGTAGTAGTTGGTGACATTACTTTATTGGGTCATGACCAGTATAGAATAGATTCTGCCAGAAAGCATAATACATATTAAGGATATATGTTATTTAATAAAATCATTTGTACATATGAATGTTTAGTTTGTGATGTAAAATGATTCTACTGTGAAGTCCACTGCTCTGGCAGATACACCTAGGAATAACATTTCTGGGTCAAAGGCTATGTGGATGTTCACTTTACTAGGCATCCTAGAAAACTCTGTTTTGTATCAGTTGACTTTCTCATCAAGGGTGAGCGAGGTTTTTCCACATCTTCTCCAACACATAATAGTTTTATTTTTGTTTAATTTTTGCTGATGTGGTAAGTATGAAAATGGTATTCCTTTATGATCTCAATATGTATTTTCCTGTTTACTAATGACGTTGAGTATTGTTTCATACGTTTATGGACCATTCATGTTCTGTGAAATGCATAATTTTAAAGATTTTACTTGAAAAAAGAATTGCTTTTTTGGTAAGGAACGAGAAATTCCAATGTGGACGTGGACAGGACGTGGCCTGAGAGGAACCAGAAAATACAGCGGCAGCAGCAGCAGCAAAACCTAGGAATTTGAGCTCAGCCCCATTTCGGCATGTTGGTTGCAGCGTGAGGAAAGGGCCTGTGATGATCACACAGAAGTGGCACTGGTCAGAATTCTGAGCCTGTCAGGATAGGCTTTATGGCCTGTTCAGTACAAATTTCCAGAGGGTCCTTTTTGTGTGTTCACAGCCTTGAGACCTTTAAAACCCATGGCACTTCAGTGTATTTGTCTGAGCTTCCTTTACCGTGCTGGCAGCCCATGCACAGGGCCCAGCACAGAGGAGGCCCTCAGGAGTGTTACTGTCATTCTTACTCGAATGATCAAATTGTCTCCGATGCAACCAACGGGACCCCCTTCCAGCTGGCTTCTGTATCCGTTTGACATGTCCCCATCATTCTTTGAGCACTTCCTTGCTTTCTGGCACAGCAGGATATTTTAGACTCAGCTGGTACTTTCCCTACCCACCCTGGTCCTGGAATCAGCCATTTCTCCAGGGTGCCCTTTTAGTAGAGAATGAAATTTACAAACCAGGATCTAGGTGCTAGGTGAGTTCATTACTCCTAGGATGTCCTTGCTAGGCTGACTCAACAACAGAGGTAGGAAGTTTGTGTGTGTGGTTCTCCATACCAGTGCTGTGCGTAGACTTGTGTGTGAAGGGGTGTCTAAACAGGAGGGATTACTTGGACCACTGGTTGAGAACCTGATTTCCCTTACCTGGAGCTTGTGTAAAGGTAATTCCCTGGATATCGATACATTTAAAAATCTGTGTGTTAAGAGAGAAATATGAGAGTGTCCTGGTTCACCATTAGGTACTTGATTTGGTTTATATATATATATATTTTATTTATTTTTTATTTTTTAGAAAGGAGGAGATGGGGAGGGACAGAGGGAGAGGGAGAGGGAGAGAGAATCTTTTTTTTTTTTTTTTTTAAAGATTTCATTTATTTGACAGAGAGAGATACAGCGAGAGAGGGAACACAAGCAGCGGGAGTGGGAGAGGGAGAAGCAGGCTTCCCGCCGAGCAGGGAGCCCGATGCGGGGCTCGATCCCAGGACCCTGAGATCATGACCTGAGCCGAAGGCAGACGCTTAACGACTGAGCCACCCAGGCGCCCGGGAGAGAGAATCTTAAGCAGACTCCATGCCCAACTTGGAGCCTGACATGGGGCTCGATCGCACAACTTGAGCCGAAATCAAGAGTCCAACGCTTAACCGACTGAGCCACTCGTGCACCCCTTTTTGATTTATTTTAAAGCTAGTACTGCTAAGTGAGTGGTCTTCAAATGTTTCTAATCATGTGATGTTTCAACTTGCAAACTGACCCGTGGTTCTTACTGTGTCACAGGTCTGGTGCCCAATGTCTCCTGAGTTTTACCGGGAGTATGTGGCAATTAAAACCAAGAAACGAATCTTGCTGTACACCATGAACCCCAACAAATTCAGAGCTTGCCAGTTTCTGATCAAGTTTCATGAAAGGAGGAATGACAAGATTATTGTCTTTGCTGACAATGTGTTTGCCCTGAAGGAATATGCCATTAGGCTGAACAAGTAAGAATTGAAAAGTTGGAGTTGCCGCCAGGCGGCTTCTCTTCCCCAAGCCGGAGTGCAGAAGGTGCTCGGTTTGTTTGTTTGTTTTTTTCTCTTCCTCTAGAAGCTCTCAGGAGCTTCTTAGGATCTAAAGGTCTGGTTCTGTGGCCCCAGGGCCAGGAACCAGGTGAGACAGAGGAGCAGGTGGTCAGACTCAGAGGTCAGAGCAAATAGAAAAGGGTGCCCGGTCACCCTCAGCCCAGGGATCAGGGGCTAGAGTTGCGCTGCTTTGGTGGGGCACCATCTTTGAGCTGGGCTCCGAAGGTGGGAGCAAGTTGGCATCAGGAGTGGCAGGCCGAGTGAGCACTGTGGTGGAGCTGGGGTCAGACTGTATGGGCCGGGGGCCAGGAAGGCAAGGCTGACTGGGCCAGCATCCCAGCTACGGCCCTACAGCTAGAAAGAGCTTCTCAGGAATCACCAGGAACGTCCTCACTAGCCCACAGTCCCACCTGGATTCTGTGTTAGCACTACTTGTGTCGACATGAAGCTTAGATCGAGGGATGTTGACTCAGGAAAAAGTATAAACAAAGAAAAAAGGAAGAAGTAAAGGAATCCTGAAGAGAGTGGTGACCAGACTGTTGGCGGAGGGTCTGTAGCCACTCATTTTTATGGGCCTTCTCCTGATACTCTTGCATGATGGAGGGCTTCCTGGAAGAGAGAAACCTTGCAGGAGCTCCCTTTCCCTCTAATGTGCTTTCAGGATAATTGAGGGGGTGATTCTGTGGCCTTCCTAATGCAGCTTCATTCTTCTTTAGACCCTATATCTATGGTCCTACATCCCAAGGAGAGAGGATGCAGATTCTCCAGAATTTCAAGCACAACCCCAAAATCAACACCATCTTCATATCCAAGGTCTGTGTGGCATGCAGGGTGGTGGTGAGGTACCAGCACCCCCCGGGTTAGGGGGACACTGGGGGATTTCTAGACAGTGAATTCATGTTTGTTGAAGGGACGTGACATGTCAGTTTTCATTCCAGTGTTTCTGTGTCTGGAGACAGAGAGTGCTTCCTGATGGGTAGCAGAAGGAGCAGATGCAGGGTTTAATGTACTGTGGATGATCTATAAAGTCTCTGCTTGACTGAGATTTTTCCCACTTCCTTTGAGGATATGGGAATTTTAAATTATATTTTATTTATCTAAGGGGGAAATTTTCATTACCTATTGTGGCCAAAGTAGGCATTCAGATGAGGTTCTCTTTGTGGAGTTAGAGATTGCTGTGGGCTTCAGGCAGCCTTTCTCTGGGCTCCTCGTGTGCCTCGATGGTGGGTGGTCAAGGTAAGCACGATGCAAACTCATGAAGGCCCAGCTGGGTGATGCTCTTAGAAGCTGTGGCCCAATAGTGTAGAGCGGTCATTCAGATTAGAACAGACCCAAAGCTCAAAATAAATGAGATTTACTAATAAAGTGATGATGGCTGGGTCAGTAAGTGCCAAACTTTGATGTGTGCTTGGGAACCTCGGTGGTTGGAACCCTCAAGCAGAGGCCATTACCCAGAGCCAGATCCAGCCCAGTGTGGACAGTGGCCCTTACCAGGTCATGTGTCCCGCACGTGCCGGTGGTTTCAGTGGCCTCCAGTTGAGAGTGTGGATGGTTTTGTTCAGACATGTTTCTGTAGCAAGAAAAGAAGAGGGATCATTTACGGAGAGTGTCGGTTGCTAGGGCCCTCTCGTCACTGGGCCCCAGCAGCCGGTACTGCCAATGTTGCTGAGACAGCGGGTGGGGACTGTGGGTCCTGACGGCTCCTTGAGGACAGCTCTCCAGAGAATTCACAGTAGGTCCTAGAGGCCTGCCTGCATCTGGTAGAGAGAGAAGAGGATGGTGATTATCTTTCTCAATTACCTAGAGAGCTTATTTAAGTTCAGGGCCAATTGATTTTTTTTTTTCTTTCTGTCCCAAATAAAAAACCTTCCCAGACTCACAGCTGTTTCATTTCTGTAGGTGGGCGACACATCGTTTGATCTGCCAGAAGCAAATGTTCTCATTCAGATCTCATCTCACGGTGGCTCCCGGCGGCAGGAGGCCCAGAGGCTGGGGCGAGTGCTCCGAGCCAAAAAAGGTAAAGGTGGTCTTACCCCTTCTGCTCCAGGAAGTCTCTCCTTTTGAACCACGTTGGTTGGGAAGAGGGTAGGCCTAAGCTGCCTGTGTGTTCACGGTGGCGAGGTCGCGCCCCTGGGCCTAGTAGACTGCAGGGAGGGATCCCAGAGCAAGGACCAAGATCTGCCTGGTTCGTATTATCTCCATGCTGCCGGAGTCCAGCTCCAGCCAGGGTGGGTCTCTCGTAGCAAAGGACGGCGTCAGCGAATGAGGAGACACAGACACAGGATCAGGTTGCAAGCATCTCCTCCTGACGGCCTTGGAGGAACTTTATTTATATGTTAGGATATTTTTGTTTTTCCATACTTTCGTAACATGTGATTATGGTTTTTTTACAGTTTATCGAGGTAATCTTAGATCATTCTCTGGATTACAGACATAGCCTTCTTTCATTTTTCCTTTGTAATGATTAACATGACCTTTATTGATTTCCGCTTACTGACTTTCGCTAAAACTAAAAAACAGTACGCAAAGAGAAAGGTGCTAGACAGAGCGTGACCGTCTTGTTATTTTGTTCTATAGAAACTAATTCTTCGTGGAATTAGTTTCATTATGATTGCTTAGATAGGCATAACTAAGATGAGTAGTCACTTTATCATGAAACCCTAGAAATATTCCCACAATTATAAAGATTGCCATAAACAAAATGAAAGAGAATAGCAGGAGCCAGCTGTGGAGTCTCCTGTTTTCAGGATCGTCCCCCATACTTGGACCTTGTCAAACAGCATGAGTAGCTTGGCTCGCGCCATCTCCCCCTTTTTTATTTTTGGCCTTCAGTTACAAAGTCTTCAATTCCAAATGAATTTGTTTTATTCCTCTACTTAGTAATTTGACGAAGACTGGAAAGAGAAACAAAAGGGAGATGATAATTAGTGCTGATATACCTAGATTGATGAGGGATGGAAACCAGGCAGTAGTGGAGGTGTATTTCTGCAAAGTGGCAAGAAAGGAATCTGCAACTTCTGAGGCTATGGCTGAGGACACATGTGCCAAACTAATGTCTTTAATTTTTTCTTGCAAGGAGTTTAAGTCCAAGGATATATTATCATTGCTCCATATTCCCAGTAGGTGGTTTTTGACATTGTCCCAAGGGACAGATGAGGAATCATAATGGTGGGGAGTAACACAGATCCATTTATATTGTGCATGGCATCTAGTGGTTAACCGAGTTTTGAGATTTTGAATTTGATTTCCTACATATAATATAGTTTCTTCTAGAACCTTTAATCGTGCCTCAAACTTCTTGACTATTTGTTCCTGCAAATAAAGTGCAGTTGAAATATTCTGGATTAATCTATCCACATGATGTGCAGTATGTATTTCCTGTACTAAAGCAGTTGTAGATATAGCAAAAGAGCTTATGATTCCTATAAGAGCAGTAATACCTAATTTAAGTGCTGCAATAAATCTCTTAGGGTGGCTTAAGGCTTTATCTACAAGTTGAATCGTATACATGCCAGGATCATCATACCAATGTTCTTCTAATTTTACAGGTAACACTACATAAGGAGGTTGATGAACAACTATAAAGACAGTTGGTCCAACAGTTGGATCAATGCAATTAGTTAATGTACATTTTGAACAGGATACATAATAGGTATGATTAGTCTTGTTTACCTGTAATTGGCCATGACCTTGCACCAAGAGAGCATGAGGGCAACCCACACATGCCATGACCACCTTCATATGGTCAGGGCGTCTAGGCCTTTTTAGAAAAATCATTCCTGTAGCAGCTAATAATCTATATAATTCAGGATATATTTGAGTACTATTCCAAGTTTTAGCAACAAATATAGGACTAACCCATCCTAATGAGAACCATCTGTTTATTTTTTCTGGCTTTTTTATTAGATTATCATTCCAATAATACTTTGTCGATTGATTATTTAAATGTCTTCTATAGTCATGGTCTGGGCTAGGTACGGAGTAGTCATAAATGGACATCTGAGAGTTGCGAGGCGAAAATCGCAATCCTTTAGATTGGAACATACATTCATGCCATAAGGGAAACCCTTTAAATTTATCAATATTGCCCTAAGCATTATTTAGGTCTCCTAGCAAGGCCTCACATAGAGGAATGGATGCAGGAGGTTTATCATGGACCACAGTATCTTGATAATTATAACTTCCTATATGCTGTAGATTAAGTACCCAAAGATCCCTGGTTTTTGGATTCCTATTGGGAGAATCAGTTAATAAACTTCTATAATTGAGGGGAAGGCAGCCATCAGGTAAATTTGTTGTATTGGTACTAAAGCATATAGGAGGATCATCAAGTCTCCCGTGGAAAGAGAAATTTGCATCTGTTTTATGCAAGATAAATGAATTTGATTCTCCCCCCAAAAGATCAGAATTATTAGTAAACACACGATTAGAAGAGGATCCCCAAGGTGTAGGATGCAAGATTGGCGGATCCGGAATATATGCCCAGTATTGAGAAGCAGAAACACATATCACCTGGCATGAGATGATCGCAAGCATAGCCACAAACATATTCTCAGGGGTTACGTTAACACCTTGTCCTTCCACGAGACGCTGTGCTTGATTGGAGAGTTGTTTCAGTTGTCCCTAGGTTGGTGGGTTGCTGCGCAGTGTGGTTGGAGTAGGTGGCGCAGTAGGACTGGTTTGCGATTCTTATAGGCGCAGCCGGCGTAAAGGTGGAATCAGGGTCAGCGGCTTCTGGAGATCGGGCAGAACTTTCTCTAAGTGGGATATTTATAGGGGGTAAAGGTCTACGTATCGGACGTGGGAGTGGAGGGTGTCTGCGAGACATGATGTCGGATTAGTCTATCAGGAATCCAGATAGGTGAGTCAGTGTCCTGTGGAAAGACACAAGCATAGCCTTGCCCACACATTAATAATATATCGGGGCCTTTCCAAGATCCCATTAAGAGATCTTTCCATATAACCAGTGGTTTGGGTTTAATGTCATCAGTTTCCCAATGTTTCATAATGGGAGAAATCTCATGAGAGTCACAATTTAGATAATTGATGACGAATAGTGCATGAATTAGAATATGATGCGCAGAACTATATTTATATTCTGAACTCTGTAGTTTGGAGATTTGGGTTTTTAAGGTCTGGTGTGCTCTTTCTACTATAGCTTGTCCCCGCGGGTTATAGGGAATCCCTGTATTATGGGAGATTTTAAACGAATCACAGAATTTTTTGAATGCAGATGAAGTATATGCAGGTGCATTATCTGTCTTAATAGCTTTGGGCATTCCTGCATAGGCGAAACAAAACATCAAATTGTTGAGACACATCTTTAAAAGCTTCTCCGGGCGAGCTGTCGCCATAATTAAATGAGAGAAAGTGTCCACAGAAACATGTACATAGCTCAATTCACCAAAGCTGGGAGGGAACATGTGTTACATCCATCTGCCAGAGATCATTGGGTCTAAGGCCTCGGGGATTAACCCCCATAGGCAAAGAGGGCTGAGTGGTTGGACATATAGAGCATTTCCGAACTCTCTCTGGCCGCTTCTCTTGTTATGTGAAATTGCCTTCTTAAAGAGGCTGCATTTTGATGATGGAGGGCATGGTTGGCATTTGCTTCTTTAATTGTAAAGATTGCCTCTCTGGTAAGTAAATCAGCTATATTATTTCCTTCTGCTAGGGGTCCTGGCAATTTGGAGTGACCTCGGATATGGCCCACATACACCTTGTGCATTCTCTTTCTGATCAGATCTTGGAGTTCCTATAAGCGAGGAGCAATAGTAGTTTTGTTTTGAGCTATAATAGCGGTTTCTATAACGGGGAACAGCCTGGCCACATATTGAGAATCAGTGAAAAGATTAAATGGTTGGTCATGTAAAGTCTTAAAGACTTCTGTCACCGCAAAGAGTTCAGTTCTTTGGGCTGAAAGTTCAGTTCGGTAGTTTGTACAGCTGTTTTATGGTTATTAATGACATAAGCTGCTCTTCTGGTTGAGGAGCCGTCAGTAAAGACGAGAGCAGCTGGGTGAGCTAAGGGTGAGGAGTTGACAATTTTTGGAAAGATAATTGTTCTTTTAAGAATTGAAGTAGAGGGTTGGAAGGCAAATGATATTTAATAGTCCCACTAAAAGATTGGATAGCAGTTTGCCAGTCATCATCCAGTTGGAATAAATAATCAAGTTGCTCCCTTTTATAAGGCAGGGTTAATGATTGAAATTCTCTTCCAAATAGCTCAACACTCCTAGTTCTTCCTTTAATGATTAATAGGGCAACCAAGGTGGTATAGGCACAGACGACCTTCTTGGTGGTTCCGGGGAGGTGAATCCATTCCAAGGGTCCCTCCTGCCATAATACTCCAGTCGGAGTGTGAGTAGTGGGAAGGACCTGGTAAGGTTCTTTTAGACTTTGTTTGATATTACTTAAGCCTGTAGTTTTTACCTCTCCAGCAGGTAGGTGTCTCCAGGCATTAACAGCTAGGCTGGAGCTTTGGCTGAGAACTTCCTTAGATAAATTTAGTTGATCACGGGCTTGTGACCATTCCTCTAGGCCCAGAAGCATATCAAATGTTACGGAGCGGCGGCCTGACTTTCTATTAATAGCAATTTGTTGTTTTGCCAACTCCTCATATTCAGCCTTCCAAAGTAAATATACCCCCGCAGGGAGACAAGATTTGGCAGTTTGATGCCAATCATAAGGAGTCATCCACCGGCTAGCAATTGCCTCCACCAACTGCATAGTATAAGGAGATGTAGAACCATAGTCAGAAACTGCCTTTTTTAGTTCCTTTAAGACCTTATAAGGGAGTGGTTCCCCCTGAGGTTCGTCCCATTCATCATCAAAAGTCACTGGAAAACATTTAAAGGTTAAATCCCCATCTCGCAAGGCCTCCTGTATTGCTCCCTTAAAGCCAATATTCTTAATAGGTGGCAAGGGTTTTTTACGAACTAAGGCCTTGTTCTGTGGAACTTTTAACTGTCTATGTAGGTTAATCACAGAGCCGCATTCAGGGGCTGTGGCATTTGCAAAAAGTTCCCAGTCTTGTTCATGATATTTAGCAGCCTCCTCCTCAAGGGCTACCTAATTTTCGGAGGACAATTGATCGTCTCTCTCTTCAACTCTTTTATTATCTTTGTCCTCATCTTCTGATTTCATTTCATTTATTACCAGTACTTGAGAGGCTGATTTTTGTAATAGAGGTGTCTCTTCAGTGGGGGCAGCGTTATGTGTCTCCCGTAATTTTTTGTGTAAAGCCTGTGAGCTAGGCATAGGATCTAACATATCTCTTAACAATGTCCATAAAGAGAATGCCTCCACGGGTACATTTTCAGGACCATGGT
>NC_138371.1:99209986-99230887 GCF_054177405.1 Leptonychotes weddellii | reverse complement strand
GAAATATTCCCACAATTATAAAGATTGCCATAAACAAAATGAAAGAGAATAGCAGGAGCCAGCCCAGAAATATTCCCACAATTATAAAGATTGCCATAAACAAAATGAAAGAGAATAGCAGGAGCCAGCTGTGGAGTCTCCTGTTTTCAGGATCGTCCCCCATACTTGGACCTTGTCAAACAGCATGAGTAGCTTGGCTCGCGCCACCATGCCTTAGGGTTACTGTGTGCATATTTTCCCTGGCAGCTGCCTGGTTCACATGGATATCCGCTCAGCTGAGTGCTTGCAATGGTAGATTGTAAGAGGAGCCAGGAGTGCGGTGTGCGTGGTGTAGACGTAGCAGGAGAAAGCAGAGCTGGGCCACCAGTGATGTCTAGGACCTGGAGCCTGGACCTTGAGTCTGGAGTAAGGGGAGGGCTTGGTAGGAGCAGCTTGGGCAGCCATAGCTGGCTGCCTCACACAGCACCTGGGAAGAGCCCCGTCCTGGGTGGCAGCTTGCAGCCGGGCTGTCGCATGCTCAGCGCATGAGGATGCAGGACGTCAGAGTCTGTGCCTCATAACTGTGGTCGAAGGGCCCACACCCCAACAGTGGGTGTGACAGGCACTGGCGCTGCTGCTTAGAGATGGCCACGGCCCCCCTCCTGGGACCAGGGAGGCCCTAAGACAGGGGCACAGGCCTTGTCCTTGGGGTGTTCGCTTTCCTTTCTTAGGAGACAGCCGGACTGGTAGGGTGTCCAGAAACAGGGTTAGTGGGCGTAGGTTGGAGTCATACCGTGTTAGAATATGTGTAAGAGGGAGCTAACTGTATTTAATATGGAGGCAGGGCATATTAGTAGAAAGAGCATGCACATGGGCACCGGGCCAACCTTGGGACCTTGGGCAGGTAGTTTGCCCCTCTGAGCCTTGCTTTTCCATCCAGAGTGGGAGTACATCCTGCCTTGCAGGGCTGTTGTGAGGAGTAAGCCTTATGTAACAGAATATAGGAGGCTGCTGGATAAATGGCGGCTTTTATAAGCTGACAGGAATAGAATCTGCCTAGCATATGTGAACGTAATTCGTAACTTATGCCTTACTCACCACCTCCCAAAAAAGAAACAAATCTAACTTGAAAACCACTTTGAATTTGAGTAGAATTCGGTTTTTTAAAAAAATACTATTTGATATAAGATATTTGGCTGCTTTCTTTGCATCTCTGAGCTCTTGTAAGACTAAGAAATAGTTGAACTCAGAGGCAGTACACAGATATGGAACCTGCTGACAATTGAACTGTGAAGCAAAAATCTGCAGATTGTCCAGAAGGATCAGCTTTTATAGGCTGCAGTATCTCTGGCCCAGTTTCTGTGATAATTCTGTCCTAGGTTTTCTCTCTGAGCCTTTTTTTTTTTTTTTTTTTTTTGGTAACTTTATTGAGATAGAATTCATATACCATATAGTTGGTCCATTGGAAGAGTACAGTTCAGTGGTTTTCCTTTTTCTTTTTTTCTTTTTTTTTTTTTTAGAGTGCACGTGTATGCACAGTGGGGTGGGGAGGGGCAGAGGGAGAGGGAGAGAGAGAATCTTAAGCAGGCTCCACACCCAGTGCAGAGCCCAACTTGGGGCTCGATCTCATCACCCCCAGATCATGACCTGAGCCAAATTGAACCCTTAACCGACTGAGCCACCCAGGTGCCCACAGTGGTTTTTAATATAATTGCAAAGTGTGTCACGTCACCATCACCATAGGCTGTGTTTAGAATATTCTCATCACTCCAGAAAAGAAACCCTTTCCCACTGGCAGTCACTCCTTTCTCCTTGCCTCCTAGCCCTAACTAGGGACTCTTATTTTTACCTTGATAAACATGCCCATTCTTGACATTGCATACATACAGAATCATGCAGTCTGGGCCCTCTGCAGCTGCCTTCTTTGACTAGCGTGTTTTCCAAAGGGTCCTCCATAGTAGCATGTAGTAGTACTTCCTTCTTTTTTTTTTTTTTAAGGTTTTATTTTATTTATTTATTTGAGAGAGAGAGAGATAGTGAGAGAGCACAAGCGGGGAGGAGAGGGAGAAGCAGACTTCCCGTGGAGCAGGGAGCCCGATGTGGGGCTTGATCCCAGGACCCTGGGATCATGACCTGAGCTGAAGGCAGATGCTTAACCGGCTGAGCCACCCAGGCGCCCCGGTACTTCCTTCTTTTTATTGCCAAATGATCCTCCATTGAGCAGACATGCCACATCTTGTTTATTCGTTCTTCTGTTGATGGGCATTTGCGTCGTTTCCACTTTTTGGTTCTTTGGAATACTGCTGCTATGAAATTCATGTGCAAATTTTGTGTGGACATATGCTTTCAATTCTGTTGGGTATATATCTAGGGGGAAGGAGATTGTTGGGTCAGCTATGGTAACTCTCTTTTTAACATTTTAATTAGCTGCCAGACTATCTTCCAAAATGGCCGCACCATTTTACATTGTTACCAGCAGTGTATGAGGAATCCAGTTTCTCTACATCCTTGATAATTACTGTAATTATCTTTTTTGACTCTGGCCATCCTAGGGAGTGCCAGGTGGTACCTCACTGTGATTTTGGTTTGCATTTCCCTGATGACTAATGATGTCGAGTGCTTTTCATGGGATGTTGGCCATTTGTAGATTTTCTTTGGAGAAATGTCTGTTCAGATTCTTTGCCCTTTTAATAATTGGGTCATTTGTCTTTTCATTATTGATTTGTAATAGTTATTTATATAGTTCAGATACAAATCCCTTATCAGATACATGCTTTGTAAATATCTTTTCCCATTCTGTGGGTTGTCTTTTTACTTTCGTGGGGGGGTGTCCTTTAAAGCACAAACGTTTTGGGCGCCTGGGTGGCTCAGTCATTAGGCGTCTGCCTTGGGCTCGGGTCGTGATCCCAGGGTCCTGGGATCGAGCCCCGCATCGGGCTCCCTGCTCGGCCAGGAAGCCTGCTTTTCCCTCTCCCACTCCCCCGGCTTGTGTTCCCCCTTGTGTTTCTCGCTGTCAAATAAATAAATAAATCTTTAAAAAAAAAAAAAAAAGCACAAATGTTTTTTAATTTTGATGAAGTGCCCAAGAAAAGTCAGGGCCATTAGCCCCCTGACTGCAAAGCTGGCCCTTGAATAGCACGGGTTTGAACTGTGAGGGATTTTTTTGATAACTGTAGTTCAATACTGTAGGTGTATTTTCTCTTCTTTACAATTTTCTTAATAATGTTTTCTCTATCTTACTTTATGTTAAAAATACTATGTAATGCATATACAGAGTAGGTGTTAGTCAGCTGTTCATGTTATTGGTAAGCCTTCCAGTCCGCAGGAGGCTATGAGGAGTTAAGTGTTGGGGGAGTCAGAAGTTACATGTGGATTTTCAGCTGTGCGGGGGTTGGTACCCCTAACTGTCGTGTTGTTCAGGGGTCAGCTATACTTACTTTTGAGCCCTGGACCCTCGGTTCCTGGCACTGTAACAGCTAATGTTGTCCTTTCTCCTTTCCTCTCTTAAGGGATGGTTGCCGAGGAGTACAATGCCTTCTTCTACTCGTTGGTGTCCCAGGACACACAGGAAATGGCTTACTCGACCAAGCGGCAGAGGTTTTTGGTAGATCAGGGTTATAGCTTTAAGGTATGTATTCATTGATCTCCGGTCAGAATAGAACCAGGGGTTTTTTGGTACCCACGCCTCTAAGAGAAGTAGGAACTGCTGTGGGCCCCAGTGTGGGACAGAACTCAGACAGGCACAGAACATTAGGGCATTGGAAGCCCTGCCTCAGATTCCCTTCCTCTCGGCATGAGTTGCCGGGGACTTTGAGGGAAAATATTGTGCAGCACCGAGCTTCCCACAGTGACTGGTCAAAGAACAGGGCCTCTGAAGCGAGGGGCTTGGGTTCTGTACTTGTTAACATTTTATAGTTGTCTTGCCAAAAGAGTGTTAGTTGTTGGTGGGAAAATGTGCTAGCCTCGCAGGACTTGAGATGCCCCGGAGCTGTGGCCATCCCTATGCTACTCTGAGCCCTTTGGGTTACTTTCCTGCACCAGCAATGGCTGTCAGCGCAAGCCTTAGGACTTCCCATTGCCCACAGACCTGATTTGTAATGTGAGCGAGGAAGGCTGTGATGGGGCACCCCCCCAGGGTGAGCCCTTCCTTTAGTCAGCTGCGAGCCCGGGCCTCAGTGGGCCTTGCGCCAGAGCTGTCCGCGTGTGATGGACGGGCAGTCGGACGGGCAGTCGGACGGGCAGTCGGACAGCTCTGGGGCTGCCGAAGCTGTGGCTGGCCTCCGTCGGCTGGGGCGTTTGCTCTCTTTCCTGTTCAGGTCAGGCTTTCGTGCCCCTAAAGATTTTCATTTGTGGGAGTGGATGGGGGTGCTGGAAGCAGAGAACTAAAAGGGTGCCCCTAGAACATGCAGGTTCCCAGGTTCTTGGTTTACAAAAGACTCCAGGCTGCCTTTTCAGGTGCTTTTGATCGTGTCTTGTTACAGGTTGGTGAATTCCCTTTATTAGCCACAGACAAGAGGTCAGGGCTGTCCAGCCCCTCCTTCCTTAGCCAGAAGCAGTGACAGTTTCCGACTTGTCATGCTGAGCTGGAGGACAGGATACTTGACCGCATTTTGAAGGATTTGCATGATGGCCTCTTTATGTATCTGTAAAAAGTATGCGGTGATGGCAGCATTCATACCTCCTGATCCGTGGGAGAGTCAAGGAGGAGACAAGCATCAAATGAGGGAGTGTTCTGGGTTCTTTGAAAGGAGAGCCGGGCAGAAAGGCACATGGGCGTGTGATGGTCTGTGTTGGGTGGAGCAGTCTTTGCCCTCCTGGCCTTGCCTTCAGCACTGCCCACTGAGAGCAGCCAGGTCAGAGTTCCCAGAATCCTGACGCCGGAGTTCCCAGAGGGGTGGTCGGGCCAGGGCAGAAATGCCCGGTATCTGTGCTCCGGGCCTGCAGCCACTTGAAGGGCTCAGCCATGTCCCTACTTCTGGGACTTTTCTTTCAATTAAAATGATGAGAAGAATTAAAGGGGGGCAAAAAGATTTCTCTACACCATCAGCCCAGGCTTTCCTGAGGGATAGGTAGGCTGTGTACTAAGTTACCCCCAAAGAAAGGAAAACCAAACCTCTGTCTTAGAAAAAATCTTGTAAATCCATGTGGACAGGCTCTCGTTTCTAAGTGCTCCCTCCCGCTGGAAGCCCTGGCCACCGAGCCTGGGAGGCTGAAGACCGTGCCCTCGGGCAGCAGGCCGTGCCTGTCTTTGGTCCCTTCCTTTATCTGGCGCAGGCTGGAAAACTGCCAGAAGGGACATTTTAGAGCCACCGAGGCCCCCAGTGATCTTCTGTAAGCGATCCTGTATCTGCTGTTGGGGGAGTAGCTTTCTCTGGAATCCCCTTCGCCTCTCGTGCCCTGCAGTCACTAGTTGAGCCCCACGTTGCAGGGGGCTCCCAAGCTGGTCTCTGAAATGCCGGGGAGGAGCTCTCCGTGGTTGGGCGCCTGCTCAGCTGGGCCTGGGGGAGGGCAAACAGAAGGGGACATGGGGCCTGCGGCATTGGGCTCTGCAGGTGATCACAAAGCTTGCTGGCCTGGAGGACGAAGAGCTGGCATTTTCCACGAGGGAAGAGCAGCAGCAGCTCTTACAGAAAGTCCTGGCGGCCACCGACCTGGATGCTGAAGAGGAGGTGGTGGCAGGGGAGTTTGCCTCCAGATCCAGCCAGGTGAGTGGGTGGGCAAGGCTGCAGCTGTCCGTCCTCCCGAAGGACAGAAGTCTTGTGTGCGCGCGTACTTAGTTGTGTGTGTCTGTGTGACGTCTTAGACGTGTGACATCTGTGACAACTCAGAAAGCCCAGAGGGCCGCAGAGGAGAGAGTAACAGAAACAGCCCCTGTTAGCCCTTTGGTGCGCCTCCTTCCTTCCTCACATATTGTTCCACGTGGCCAAGTCCACGGCCGCTGTAGCTGGCCTCCTGCGCCGTTCACCTCACGGTCTGATTCGGGTTTTGGTAGCGCCTTGCCGGTGGGGCCCGGGATGGCACAGGCGGCCCCAGGCTTACAGCGGGGGGCTGCGGGACGGGCTCTTGGGCCTGGGCCCACTGTCCGGGGCCTCGGGCAGGTCACTTCAGCTCTGGCCCCCTCTTCAGTAATAGAGCTGGGCCTTCCAGCCTGTAAGGTGGGTCTGAGGATCAGCTCACATGGTAGTTTGACTATATTATCTTGAAACATTTAGAGTTCTCTGAAAATAGTGAACTTTCCATTTATTCTGCAGATACTGAATATTCACTACCATGTGCTAGGCCAATATAATATGGTATAATTAATGAAAGTACCATTATGGGGAGTCCTTACCAGCCCTTCCAGAGAAAACTACAGTTTTGTCAGGTACTTAAAACAAATTAAATTGATACTAGAGCCAAAAGGTGAGCAACGGTTGGGACAAGGAAAGAAAAGCAGCGTCCCCTGGGGAGGTGCTGTTCTCCCTCCAGCCTGAGGCCATTCTGCCCCCAAATGTGGGGGCTGGACCCCCCTCTGGGCACTCTCCATGGATGGATGCTTCAGGGAAATTTCTTGCCTCTGTGTGCTAAGGCCATTCCCACCAGCCAGTGAGCCACCTAAGGTCAGGCTGTTGATGGCCTTGCTCGGTGCCTGTCTGCACACTTGGCTTATACTCTGGTGCAAGTAGTGTGCCAGACTCTGGGTCAGACCCTTGCCTGTGTGATTTCTGTTCACACCACTTATGTCAAGACAGATGAGGCTATCCCCATTTTACAGATGAGTTCATTGAGGCTCAGACATTCAGTATTGTCCAAAGTCACCCGGTGAGAGGTAGAGCCAAGATTCAAGCCCAGGGCGTTCTGGATTTCCACTTGATTCAGAGCCTAATGGTGAAGTCTTGAGGTGTTGGGGGATGCTGCCCTCGCTGTTGAAAAATTCTGTTTATAAATTGTCATTAAGAGAGGCAGAGTAGCTTTATGGCTAAGAATAGGGAATCTGAAAGAAAAAAAAAAAAAAAAGAATAGGGAATCTGAAGCCAGCTGCCTGGGTTCAAGTCCCATCTCTTTAAGAGCTGTGTGATCTTGGACAAGTTACTTAATCTCTCTGTGCCTCAGTTTCCTCATCTGTAGGATGGGAATTGTAATAATTGTGAGGATTGGATGAGTTAGCACATGTAAATACATGTAAACTGCTTCAGACAATGCCTGAGACACAGTAAGTGGTCAATAAATGTTCTTAAATTAGTATTTACTAAACTTAAAAACTTTATAAAACTTATTACGATTATAAATGTTTTAAAAGGAGTGTTTTTTCCCTTGGAAACTAACCATGGGCTGGGTGCTGCTGCAGGTATCTCGGCGCTTTGGAACCATGAGCTCCATGTCTGGGGCTGACGACACTGTGTACATGGAGTACCACTCGGCTCGGAGCAAGTCTTCCACGAAGCACGTGCACCCACTTTTCAAGCGCTTCAGGAAATGACGTCTGTAGGGTCATGTGGGTGAAAGCTGGGTGCTCAGCACCAACATTGGATAGGGACTTTCCACATCCTCATTCTTTCCTCTAGCATTGGCCAAACTGTTCTAGATGCAATGTTTGTTAACTGTGTTGAAGAAAATGCATCGAGAGCTCAGTTCTGTCTTCATGGGTCGTCCAGGGCTTAAAAAAAGTTGGGAGACTATTTTTGGGGTTTTTTTTTTCAGACCCCTTTTCAGTCATGGGCAGTGGTCATTCCTGTATATAAATATTTGTAATATTTAAGATGTATTTATCTTAATGTTCTGAATAAACAGAAATGGAGCATTTGACCACTCTTGATTACAGGTGTTCTTCTGCCTTGTCACAGGCATGGGCTACGTCTAGGTGACAAACCTCCATCGAAGCCCCTTTTGTAGCAGGCACCGAGGAGTAAGATGGGGCCCATCCCCGAGGAGCTCTACTGGGGAGACACACCCCAAGATAAAGAAGACTTGCTACTTGGTGTTGAGGCACGGACACGGCCAAGGGCCAGAGAGAGGGACGGGCTAGAGCTGCCTGTTCACTGTTTAGCCTCTGTGCCTTCCACGCTAGGTGCCTCTGTGTGCAGGTCCTCTAGGTCACCTGAAGGCCATCACACGCCTAGGAAGTCCCCATACACACAGCTCCTACAGTTGGGCTTCTCTGAGAGAGTGACCTTATTTCTCCCCCAGATTCATTTTTGGTATTATTGGGAGGCTGGGTTCCTCTTCAGATAGCAGTGTGTTGCCCTTGGGTCTTTAATGGCTAGTTCCTTTATTCTGAGAAATGTCTTTTTCTCTCTTGTTCCTGGTATGAAAGAAAAGAGGGAAAGACAGAAAAGGCAGGATTGTTTCATAAAAAAGAGACACACAAGGCATACATGGGTCACGAAGAAAAACTTGTTATTTTGAGGAGGAGGCTTATCCTAATAGGCCACAGCGCTCACACCTGGGGAGTGTTGAAAGCCTGTGCTAAATAAATAAGGCCTTTAAATTTGGAGTCCCTGCCCCCCGTGGCTCAGCATTCTGTTTCCTGTGTCAGCAGACACGCCTGTACGTCTGTTCTTTGAAGCACCTGCAGACCAGGCCTGGGAAGACAGTGCCTATTTGGTCAGGAGTGCTTTGAAGCAAGAGCCACCTTGCCCGAATTCCACTTCCCTGAGCTGACTTTTGGAGATAAACACTCATAGTTTCACCAGCGGCTAGCCGCTCTGTCCATGCAAACCCCAGAAATGGCCCCGGGCAGCCAGAGCTGAGGCCTGTGCTCAGGCATGTACGCGCTGAGGCCCGTAGACCTGCTCATTACCCTGATGGGCTGGCACAGAAATGTCTCAGACTCGATCACAACCGGTGTTATTTGCAGATTCTTATCTCCTGTCACACCTTTATGCTTGAGATACTCAAACAGTATCAGATAACTTGTATTTTCAAATTCCTGCCTTGGTGCTCACCGTTTTCTTGTTCTATAACCTGTCTACTGATAATGTGGACTTTCGCCCAAGCCCTGTGATTCTGGAGAACGGGGACTGTTAAATCCTCCATCTTTTGTGTTCTGGAAAACTGCTAACTGCAGAGAACCACCCTTCCACATATGACTTGGACAAGACTCGCAGATGCCCCCTTTGTTTACCCATGACAAGGCCAGACGCAGATCTTCCATATTTCCATTTTTTGCCTCTGCTGTGCTATATCCTGTATGTTGCTGGCTTTCTTCATTTTTTGTATTTGTACCCTATTAGTCTGAGTTCTGGTTTGTACCTTAGGAGCTGGTGTATAGTAGGTGCCCAGTGACTATGAATTGGGCTCTTATTTTTCTTTTAAAGGTTTTATTTATTAGAGAGCACGAGAGCGTGCACACAGCGGGGGGAGAGAGAGAGGGAGAAGCAGACTCCCCGCTGAGCAGGGAGCCTGATACGAGACTTGATCCCAGGACCCTGGGATCATGACCTGAGCCGAAGGCAGACGCTTAACCGACTGAGCCACCCAGGCGCCCCCAAATTGGGTTCTGAAAAGAATTTATAGACTTAAGAGAAGTTAAAAAAAATCTTTAAACACTTCTTTAAAATTTGTGGACTTCAAAGGAGACCTATGACCCCTGCCTGCTTATTGAGTGAATCACCTAGTGGTAACCATCCACTCCACTATCCCTTCCTCCTGCCTTTGCTCTGAGCGAGCCCTCACAGCCATGGCAAATGGGATTGGCAGGATAAAGTACCAAAGAGGAGAGCTGCACAAAGAACTGCAGAGATTTGCTTAGGGTTGCCTGAGTCTCACACCGAGCACTGGTCAGTACGGGCATAGAAGGAGCCACATGAGAGGATTAGGGGAGCCCACCCAGGGCCTGGTTGTTTCTGTTCCTGTCAGCCAGAGCGAGAAAACCCCTGATTCACAGGGCATCTAGTAGAACATGCAGCAAGGTTCTGCCTCAGCAGTGTGTGAAGTGAGAACTAAAGTAATGCTGCCTCAGTCCTGTCAAAATTTAAAAGCACCACCCAAAAGGATCAAACTGCCCGTAACTTACTGTGTCCCAGAACAAAGCTAATTGCTGCAATACAGAAATATCCAGCAACCAATAAGGTAAAATTCCTGATGTCTGACTTCCAATCAGAGATTACCAGGCAGCTGGGGAGCCTGGTGGCTCAGTCGATGAAGCATCCAACTCTTGATTTCGGCTCAGGTCATGATCCCAGGGTTGTGAGATCGAGACCTGTATCAGGCTCCATGCTGGGTGTGGAGTCTACTTAAGAATCTTTTCCTCTCCCTCTGCTCCTCTTACCCCCTCCTCCCGCTCATGCATGCTCTCTCTCTTAAAAAAGAAAAGAAAAAAATTACCAGACAAGCAAAGAGCCAGTAAAATACAACCCATAATGAAAAGGGAAATAAAATGGACCCAGAAATAGCCCAGATGATACAATTAGTACACAGGCCATTGAAAGTTGTAGCTGTGTTTCAGATGCTCACAAAGCCAGAAAAATTCAACATGTTTGACATAGAAGATAATAAAAACCCACGTCAGACTTCTAGAGATTAAAACTACAATGTCTAAAATGAAAAATCTATTTTATGGGTGTCTTGGGCAGCGTCTGAAATGACTCCCCATTATCCCATCTTCGGCATTCAGGCCCTGGTATAATCTCCTCCCTTAAAGGTGAGCTAGAAATACAGACTTGCTTCTAATGGATAAAATCTATCAAATGAGATGGCTATCCCTTCTAAGATCAGGTTACAAAAGACTTTGACTTCTATCTTGTTTCCGTACTCTTCTCTCACACTCCTCATTTGCTTGCTTTGACGAAGCAAGCTGCCCTGTGGAGAATCCCACTTGGCAGGTGGCTCGCCCAACAGCCTGGGAGGGACTGAATCCTGCCAACGGCCCCATGAGTGAGCTTGGAAACGGGTCATCCCCCAGTTGAGCCTTGCACTGGCTGCCGCCCTGACCTAGCCCTGATTACAACCTGTGAGAAACCTTGAGCCAGAGGACCCAGCTGAGGCCCTGGACTCCTGGATTCCAGAGGCACAGAAACAATGAGAGTAAATGTCATTTTAGGTCACTGAATTTTAAATTAAAAAATTTTCCTATTATTTACATGTCCTTTTTTTAAAAAGTAGAATTGATTGCTAGGTTCTGGAGACAAACAGTGGTCCTGGCTGCATATAGTTAACACAGCAACAGAACAAATACCAAGGGTGGTACTGAGGGCGGGATGCTGCTCTAACCAATACCTGGGAGTAGTGGGTGTGGCTTTGAACCTAGAAGTGGGCGGCGGCTGCTGAGATTTGGAGGAGAGCGCACCTGAACCGTCTTCAACAGACTATTAGTAGCAATCTGGACTATGCCAGTGAGTGCTCAAAAGGAAGTGAGGGACACAGTATCGGAAACTAGCGGAAGGGGGATCTCTCACACAGTGGCAGAAAACTTAGTGGCACTATTGTCTGTGGTTCTGTGGAGAGCAGAACGTTCTAATGAGCTTTGTGATCTAGGTTTGCAAGATTTGCAAGCAGTGTTTAAGGTGCCACCTGATTTCTTCTTGCTGCTTAAGTAGTAAAATGCAAACGGAGGACAGAACTGTTTTAAAAAGGAGCCATTTCTAGATGGTTTAAAAAATTCTCAGCCTCTCCCAACAGCAACTGACAGCTAAAACAGTCTGGTTATTGGAGATCAGATACTGTGGGAGGAAAGATTAGTGAACTTGAAAACACATCAACTTAAATGTCCAAAATGAAACACAGAAAAAAGACTGAAATAAAATGAGCAGGGCATCCATGAGCTGTGGGGGCGACTTCAGGTGCATCAATTCGGAATCCTGGAAGCAGAAAAGGGAAGAAGGGAAGACAGAAAAAAGGGTTGAAGATATAATGGCTGAGATTTTTCTAAACTTGATGCAAACTGTAAGCCCTCAGTAACAAGAAAGAAAATAAACTCCAAGCACACACCCAGGATACATCAAAATCAAATTGCTTAAAACCAGTGATAAAAAGAAAATCTTAAAAAGGAGCCAGAGAGAGGACAACGTTATGTACAGGGAACACAGATAAAGATGGCAGCAGAAAGAACTCATCACTAGCAAACCTGCACTACAGGTCGTGTTTAAGGAAGTTCTTCCAAAGAAAGGAAAATAATCCTAGTTTGAAATCTGTATCTATGCAAAAGAAGGAAGAGCACTGCAAATGGCATTGGTGAATAGAAAAGATTTTCTTATTCTTTTATTTTTTAAAGATTTTATTTATTTATTTGACACAGAGAGACACAGTGAGAGAGGGAACACAAGCAGGGGGAGTGGGAGAGGGAGAAGCAGGCTTCCTGCAGAGCAAGGAGCCCAACGCGGGGCTCAATCCCAGGACCCTGGGATCACGACCTGAGCCGAAGGCAGACGCTAAACGACTGAGCCACCCAGGCACCCCGATTTTCTTATTCTTTACATCTCTTTTTGTAAAGAATTTATTGCATAGTTCTGGAGAGATAGTGGTCATTATTGTGCAACACTGAACTGTGCACTTAAAAGTGGTTCAGGACTGAGTGGCTCAGTCGGTTAAGCATTTGCCTTCGGCTCATGTCATGATCTCAGGGTCCTGGGATCAAGCCCCGCATCGGGCTCCCTGCTCAGCAGGGAGTCTGCTTCTCCCTCTCCTCTGCCCCTCCTCACCACTCATTTTCTCTCTCAAATAAATAAGTAAAATCTTAAAAAAAAAAAAAGTGGGTAGAATGGTAACTTTTATGTTATATATATTTCAGCACAATAAAAAATAACTTTAAAGCAACAATGTTGTATTGTGGAGTTTATAAAAATAAATTGTATAACAATAGCACAAAAGCCAAGAGGGTGGAAGTATACTTTTGTAAAGTTCTTGTATTATATATAAAGTGGAACAATATTACTTGGAAGTAGTCTGTGGTAAGTTAAAGCAACTTCTGAAGCAACCACTAAAATAGCACAGCAAAGAATTATGGCTAATAAGCCAACATAGGAGATGGAATCATGAAAAATACTGAACCCTAAAAAAGATGAAAAAGGAAATAAGAGGTAGATGGAAAAAATAGATAATAAATAGGAAATGGTCTGAACATCCTCAATTAAAAGGCAGAGATTGTCAAATTCTGAGAACAAGAACCAAATTATGCTGCCGACAAGATGAAATATTAGGATGCGAATAGGTTAAAAGAAAGCTGGAGTAGCTATACTAATATTGGGTGAAGTAGATTTCAGATCATAGACTATTACCCCAGATAAAGAGCATCATTTTATAATGATGTTGTTTTATAAAGAGGTCAATTCACAAAGAGGGAATAACTTTAAATATTTGTGTACCAAATAACAGTTTAAAAATACATGAAGCAAAAGTTGGTAGACCTGCAAGAAGGAATAAGACAAATTTACAATTATATTCAGAGATTTTAATATCTTTCTCTCAATAATCGATAGAGTAAAAAGACCAAAAATCAGTTAAGATACAGAAGACAACACTATCCACCAACTTGACCTAATTGACGTTCTAGAATACCATCCACTAACAGCAGAATACACATTCTTTCCAAGTTCAGACAGATCATTTGCTAAGACAGATTCCATTCTGGGCCATATAGCAGGTCCCAGTAAATTCAAAAGGATTCAAGTCATACTATGTTTTGTGATCACAATGGAATTAAATTAAAAATCAATAAAAGAAAGGTCTCTGGGAAACCCCCAAATATTTGAAAACCAAGTAGTGCAATTCTAAATTAAAAACCTCAAAAGAGAATTTAGTATTTTTGAATTGAGTGAAAATGAAAACCATGTTGTTTATATTTTTTTATTTCTGCATATTACAATGTTTGGTATCTTAACCTTTCTGGCTGGGAAGAGACTGGCTCTCCTAGGGCTAGCCAGTTCTTGAGACGGCAAAGGGTCCAGCCAGGAGCATGTCTTTGATCAGCAAACTAACCAATCCAGAGCCATCCCTCCTCTATCTGGCCCAGATACCCTAAGAGGTAATATTAATCATTCCAAAGCCAGGTACGGGCAACTAGGGACCATCCCTCTAGTTCAGAGCCTGCTGGAATTATTCAAATTAACCAACCCTAAAGTGTTTATCCTGCCTTGCCTCGCCTGTCCCACAGACACTCCAGTAAAGGTTCTAGCCCCAGCCTCCCCCCACTCAACTCCTGCTATCTGCCCCCTGACCATGCTGAGGCTTCCCCAAGTGGCCCTGTGTGGCATGGTATGCCATGCCTCATGTTTCTAGGACCTGTGAGTAAAATAAACTCGTTTTCCTGAACCTCTCCTGTGTCTTCTCTTGTAGCTACACCTGGCTGACCATGACATAAAAGTACATAGAACAGAACCCAGCATATCAATAATTGGGACATGTAGCCAATCCAGTTCTTAGGGGGAAATGTATAGCATTAAACTATAATAGAAATGAAGAAAGATCTTAAGTCAATGAACTCAGCTTCCACTTTAAGAAACTAGAAAAGAAAGAGCAAATAAAACACAAAGCCAGCAAAAGAAAGATTTTTTTTTTTAAGATTTTATTTATTTATTTGACAGAGACACAGCGAGAGAGGGAACACAAGCAGGGGGAGTGGGAGGGGGAGAAGCAGGCTTCCCGCGGAGCAGGGACCCCGATGCGGGGCTCGATCCCAGGACCCTGGGATCATGACCTGAGCTGAAGGCAGACGCTTAACGACTGAGCCACCCAGGTGCCCCTAAAGTAGATTTTTCATTTTAGACATTGTAGTTTTATTTTTATTTTTTTTATTTTATTATTATTTTTTTTAATAGACATTGTAGTTTTAATCTCTAGAAGTATGACATAGGTTTTGATATCTTCTGTGTCAACATGTTGACAAAAAAATAGCATTATATGAGTGTATATACACATACATATACACACCCTTATACACCTATATCCATTTCAGTATTATCTAATTATCTATCTCTCCCCTTTCCTTCCTCCCTCCCTTCCTCCCTCCCTCCCCCCTTCCTCCCTTCCTCCCTCCCTTCCTTCCTTCCTTCCTTCTTTCCTTCCTCCTACCTATGTATCTACCCATGAATTCACATTGATACCTATAATTCCAGCTCAACACACAGGGTTTATCTTTCATATATACAACTCCCTTCTCGGACAGTGAGAAAACTGATTCCCATCTTATACAATTTATTTTCCTATTTTCTCAGTCCTAGAAAGTACATAGTTTCAGAGATGTTAATTTTTGCCTCTGTAGAAGAGAAGCCTATTAATTAGAGTTCAGTGTTTGTTCAGGGATATTTGGGGGTTTTAGCCTGAGGGTGTACATCCTAATACTGTATTCAAACATAATTTGGATTCTTCCCTAATCCCCCTTCAGCGTGGTTATGGTATTCATTGGATACGCAGTTTGGCTCATTTGGAGTTTTTTTATTAGTGGTGTTAAATTTCAATTTGTATTAAATTTTCTCCCTCCTTGTAGATTTTACTTATTTTCCTTTTTTGATATGTGAAACACTAACATGACTCCAAAAGTCTGGACTTTACCAAAAATAACATCAGAGAAGTGTCTTTTTCACTCCCCAGGCCCCCTAATTTCCTTTGTCTTTTCCATCCATTTCCTGACATGCCCAATAGCCATCCATCTAAGCTTATAGTTTATCTTGCATGTGTTTCCTTCTCCTCAAATGAGTAAATACATGTATATTTTCTTATTTTTCCTTCTTTATTATTATTTCTTCTTTCTTACACAATAGGTAGTATATTGTAGATCATCCTTTGCATTTTGCTTTTTAAAATTTTTATTTAAGTAATCTCTACACCCAATGTGAGGCTTGAAGTCACAACCCTGAGATCAAGAGTCACATGCTCTATTGACCTAGCCAGGCAGGCACCCTTGCTTTTTTTTTTTTTTTAATTTAATAAATTTTGGAAAATCCTATCAATTCATGGAGATGTTCCTCTGTGTGTTTTTTTTTTTTTTTAACAACTGATGGTAGTCTATTTTGGGAAGGGACCATGTTCATTTAACCACTGTTACTATGGACTGAATGTTTGTGTCCTCTCAAAATGCCCATGTTGAAGTCCTAACCCCCACTGTGATGGTGTTAGAAGGTGGGGCTTTTCGAAGGTGATTAGATTTAGATGTGGGTAGAGTCCCCACAATGGGGTCAGTGCCCTTGTAAGAAGAGCAAGAAACACAAGTGCTCTCTCCCTCTCTCCATGAGCTTGCACAAGGGAAAGGCGATGTGAGCATACAGAGAAGGCGACACCTGCAAGCCAGCAAGTGGGTCCACACCAGACATCAAATCTGCTGGCCCTCCCATCTTTCAGAATAACAGTCTTATATTTGGCATTTAGATTACTGAAAATATTCTGCAACTGCAAACAATGCTTCAGTAATAAACACTGGGCAATATATTTTCTTATTGTTGGAAGTATATCTTCAGGAAAAATTCCTAGAATTGGGATCGCTAATTCAAAAGGTAAAGGCAAGTGTAGTTTTGTTGGTTACTCCCAAATCACTCTTTATGATGGTTGTACGGATTCACATTCCCTCCAGCAATGTATGAGATGCTTGTTTATCCACTGCCTCGCCATCAGAATGTATTATAATTTTAAAATTTTGCCAATGTGATAGGTGAGAAATGGTATTTTAGTGTAGCTTTAATTTGCTTTTCTCTTATGAGTGAGGTTAAAAATCTTTTCATTTTCACATAAATTTTAAATTGCCCTTTCCCATCTTCTGCCAGTTTTTCTTCTTTCTTCCCCCCCTTCTTCTTTCCCTTCAATTTTTAAGTTACTTATATATTGGCATACTGGTCCTAGCTCTGTAATATATGTTGCAAATATTTTCTCCCAGGGTGTTGATGGTCTTATGACTTTGTTTATGGTGATATTTGCCATGCAAAACCACAGTTTTTTGTTTTAATCAAATTTATCCATCTTTTAGTGCATTTAGTGAATCTGGATTTCGAATCATAGTTAGAAAGCCTTTCCCCATATGCAGGCTAAAGAGAAATTCATCTAGTATTCTCCTAATACTTATTTAGGATTCAGTTTACATTTAGATCCTGATCATTTGGAGTTTATTCTTGAATATGGTTTGGGGTAAAGCTCAGTCTTATCTTTTTCCCAAATGGCTAACCATTTGTTCCAACATCATTTATTAAAAAGTCCATTTTGCCCTAGTGATTTGAGTTGCTACCTTTATCATACACTAAAGCTTCATACGTATTTGAAATTATTTCTGGTTTTTCCATGCTAGACGTGATGAACTATGATAGACTTGCCTGTCTATTCATGTGTTAGCCCCACACTTTTCTAATTATAGAAATTTTATAGCATGCTTTAATGATTTATGGGGCTAGTCACCCTATATCATTTCCTTTTAGTGTTTTCCTTGCTATTCTTGAATGTTCTTGAATGTTTATTTTTCCATATGAAATTTAGCATCAACTTGTATAGTTCCATTTAAAAAAACTTGTTAGTGTCTTTCTTGGGATTGCATTAAATTTATAAAGTAATTTAGGGAAACCTGACATTTTTACAATACTGAGTCATTATATTCAAGAACAAGAAATGTTTTTCCATTTGTTCAAGTCTATTTTTATATTTTTAAAATTTTCCTCATGCAGTTTTAAAATATTTCTTACTATATTTACTCCTAAGTAATTTATTTTCTTACCATATAAGTGGGATTTTCTGTATTATATATTCGTACTGCTTATTGTTTGTTTAAGTTGAAGGCTATTGATTTTTTAAAGATTTTATTTATTTATTTGCCAGAGAGAGAGAGTGAGAGAGCACATGAGCTGGGGGGAGAGGCAGATGGAGAGGGGGATGTGGACTCCCCGCTGAGCAAAGAGCCCAAAGTGGGGCTCAATCCCAGGACCCTGAGATCATGACCTGAGCTGAAGGCAGACGCTTAACGACTGAGCCACCCAGGCACCTGGAAGACTATTGATTTCTATGTGCTAATTTGATAGCCTGCTAATTTATTGAAGTAGTTTTATCACTGATTCCCTAGGGGTTTCTATGTACATTCATATCTTCTACAAAATAGAGATAGTTCTACTTTTCTTTAACAAATCTCTTGTCTGTAATTGAGTCTCTTGTCTTATTGGCTAGTATCGCCAGTATAATGTTGAATAGCAGTGGAGATGGTGGGAAAACTTGCTTTGTTCCTGATCTTAGTGGAAAGTTCCTAGTGCTTCCCCATTAAATGAAATGCTGGTTGTAGCACAGAAGTTTTGTGTGTGTGTGTGTTTAGACACGCACACATGTCTATTTACATATTAAGAAAGTATCCACCAGTTTCTCTTTTCTTGAGTGTTTTTAATGAATTTTGGGTGATGAATTTTGATGAAGACTTTTTCAGTATCTTTGGAAATAAATGTGATTTTTCTCCTTATATCTATAAATATGGTGTGTTCATTTATTAATATGTAATCAACCTTGTATTCCTGGAATAAATCCCACTTGGTTACATTGTATCACTTTCTTAATGTCATGTTGGATTTCTATTCACTAGTATTTTATTTAGAATGTTTTCATGGATATTCATGAATGATGTTTATAATCCTTTTTTACTGTCTTAATCAGGTTTTGGTAGTGTTCCTCTTTTATAAAAAGAGTTAAGAAATGTTCCTTCATTTTGAGTCCTCTGGAAAAATTTGTAAAGCGCTGTGACTTTCTAGTCTTGAAGATTTGGTAGAATAACCCTGTGAAAACTTGAGGACTTGGTTCTTTTTTAATGTGAAAGTTCCTTGATAATTTTTACTACTTCTAGGGAAATTAGTCTGTTTAAATTGTCTACATCTAATGGGGTCAGCTTTGATGAACTGTATTTTCATAGGAAGTTATCCACTTCATATAGGTTTTCAATATTTTCATAGAGGCCTGAGAAATGGTCCTTTAGGATTTTAAAAATATCTTCTGTTTCAATGGTTATTTCCCCATTTAGTATTTCTTATTTTGTATATTTATACTTTCTCCTTTTTTTTCCTTGAGTAAATGTAAGTAGCAGTTTGTTTTGTTAATTTTTTCCCCAAGAAACCAGGATTTTGATTTACTAATTGGATCTATTGTTTCTTGATTCTTTGCCTCATTAATTTCTCTTTGAGCTGAGAACTTAAGTTCTTTCATTTTATTGATAAAAATGTTCAAGGCTGAAGATGGCGGAGGAGTAGGAGACCTGGATTTCTTCTGGTCTCAGGAATTCAGCTGGATAGGGATCAAACCATTCTGAACACCTACAAACTCAACAGGAGATCGAAGAAAAGAATAGCAACAACTCTCTGAACAGAAAAGCGACCGCTTTCTGGAAGGTAGGACGTGTGGAGAAGTGAATCCAAGGCGGTATTCGGGAGGATAGACGGCGGGGGAGGGGACCTCTGTCGGCCGCTTCTGGCAAGTGATAGAGCCGCGGAGCACAAAATCGGAACTTTTAGAAATCGGCTCTGCTGAGGGATGTTGCTCCAGTGGCTAAGTGGGGGTTGGAACCCTCGTGGGACAGTGTGGTCTCAGGACCCTCAGGGTCACAGAAAGACCGGGGGTGCCTGAGTGCGGCAGAGCTGCCAGGTATCGGATCGGGGAAGCCGGCTACAGAGACGGAGCCAAGGCGCAGGCTCTCAGCTCGGGGTTGCCATAAACCATGATCCGCGGCATGGTTAGGCCACTGCTCCTCCAGCGGGGACCCAACAAGCGGCAGATCCGGGGAGACTCCCCTTCCTCCCCCGGGAGGAGCGCACTGCAGGGATCTGCTGGGTTTGGAGACTCCACATGGGGTCGTGTGCCAGAGATAGAAATGCTCGGTCACAGGCCGGGTGAGCACAGAGTGCGGCCGGAGCCCGGGGAGATGGGAGTGACTGACTGCTTTTCTCTGGGGGTGCACTGAGGAATGGGGCCCCGAGTTCTCGGCTCCTCCAGGGCAGAGATTGGGAGGCTACCGTTTTCACTCTCGTCCTCCAAAGCTGTACGGAAAACTTGCAGGGAACAAAAGCTCCCGAGAGCAAACCCGAGCAGATTACTTAGCCCCGACCGGCAAGGGCGGGTCAATTCCGGCTCCGGCAAAGACATTTGGGAACCACAGCAACAGGCTCCTCCCCCAGAAGATCAGCAAGAGCAGCCAGCCAAGACCAAGTTTACCAATCAATGAGAAAGTAGGAACTCCAGTGCTAGGGGAATACTGCACATAGAATCCATGGCTTTTTTACCATGATTCTTTAGCCTTTCAAAGTTAATTTTTTTTAACTTTTTTTTTTTGAATTATTCTTTTTCTCTTTTTCAACCAACATCTTATCAATCCCTTTTTTAAAAAAACATTTTTTATTTTTCATTTTTAGAGACATTCTATCCCTTCATAGTAGTTACCCTTATTTTTGGCATATATATATAAGTTGTTCTCTCTTTAAAATTTTGAAATACAGTTTTTTCTAACAGATCAATATATACCCTAAATCTCTAGTGTATGGTTTTGTTCTAGTCTCCTGCCTGATCACATTCTCTTCCTTTTTTTTCCCTTTTTTTTAAATCCTCTTCTTTCTTTTTCAATCAACTTTTTATTTTATCAATTCCTTTAATAAAATCTTTTATAATTTTCATCTTTACAGTCATATTCTATCCCTTCATCGATTAACCCTTATTTTTGTACATATATAAGTTTTTCTTTCTTTAAAATTTTGGGCGGCACTTTCTTCTAACAGACCAAAATACACCCAAAATACAGTGTGTGGCACTGATCTATGCACCAGCCTGATCATATTTGATCATATTCTTTTTTTTTTTGTTCTGTTTTTGTTCATTTTTATCTTTATCTTTATCTTTTTCTTTTTTCTTTCTTTCCCTTTCTTTTCCTCTGGCTTCAGATCTTTTCTGATTTGTTTAGAGTATATTTTCTGGGAATGTTGTTACCCTGTTAGCATTTTGTTCCCTCATTCGTCTATTCTACTCTGGACAAAATGACAAGATGGAAAAAACCACCTCAACAAAAAGAACAAGAGG
>NC_138371.1:99166827-99209486 GCF_054177405.1 Leptonychotes weddellii | reverse complement strand
GTACCTCAAAACCAACCGCCTGCGATATTCTGTTTGTAGAGATCCAGATCTTCTTACACCTCAGGCTGGTTTCGTGGGTGCTCAGAGTGGTCTGGTGGATATCCAGCTCAATTCCGGGGACCAGTTGGAATAGGGTCCCCTACTTCTCCGCCATCTTTCCTTCTCTCTTACTGTTGCTTTTGTAGCAAGTTTTGAAATAGAGAAAAGGGAAGTCTTCAACTTTGCTCTTTTTTTTTTTTTTCAGGGTTGTTTTCTATTCTTGGTCCCTTGCATTTCCATTTTAAGCTTGTTAATTTTCTACAAAGAGGTCAACAGAAATTCTGATAGAGATTATGTTGAATCTATGGGTCAATTTGGGGAGTATTCCCATCTTAATAATATTAAGTCTTCCAACCCATGAACATGGGATATGTCTCCTTTAATTTCTTTCAATGATCTCTTATGGCTTTCAAAGTATAAGTTTTGCACTTTCTTTGTTAAATTTATTTCTAAGCATTTTATTGTTTTTGATGCTATTATAAATGGAATTGTTTTCTTACTTTTCTTTTGGGATTGTTCATTGCTAGTATATGGAAATACAACTGACTTTTGTATATTGATCTTATATCCTGCAAGCTTGCTGAACTTGTTTATTAGTTCAGATAGTTTTCTAGTGGATTCCTTAGAATTTTCTATATGGGAGATCCATGTCTTCTCTGATTAAAGGTAGCTTTACTTCTCTCTTTCTAATCTGGATGCTTTCTTTCATTTTCTTGCTGGGGGCCATTTTTACAGGTTCATTACAGATTGCCTGCAGAGGGCTCTCTCTCTGCAGAACAGGGTGGCAGAGCTGCTGAGGGTGTGGGTCAGGGGCTGGCACAGTCTTTTCGGCTCAGGCCATTGAAGGCTCTGCAGTTCATTTCCATCCATAATGACATTTCTCTCCTGTTGCTCCACACAGCTAAGTATTGTTAAAAACATAGCTCTAAAGAATAAGAAAACTTATGTGAATATGGTTAATGACGTGCAAGTACATTTATCTCAGGAATATGTAAAGTTACAACTCTGATTCAGCTCTGAATAATGTAGAGCTTTCCTCTGCCCCAATTTTCTCTCCCCTAACACATAGAAATGTTTATGTCAAAGGTATATCATATCTGTATTTTTTCCTTTTTTGGTTTCTCCATGGTATTGCAGCAGAAGCACACACAGGAATATGGAAAAATCTTCAAGTCTCACTTTGGTCTTCAGTCTGTAGTATCTATTGCAGACCGAGACATGGTGGCTCAGGTGCTCCGGGCAGAGGGGGCCGTGCCCCAGAGAGCTGACATGGGGTCCTGGCAGGAGTACCGACACTTACGAGGGAGATCCACCGGGCTCATCTCGGCGTGAGTATGTGGCCTGGGCCGACCATGGTTGGGAGACCCCTGCCTCGAGGCTGGGCTCTGAAAACCAGTCTTTAATAAACTGCACAACTCCCAGTGGAGTAGTGTCAAAATAGCGTCTTTGCATGATCTCCTAAATACTGGTGCTGAGGGCCCTGTCCCTTCTCCTCTGGGAAGAGATTTGATGGCAGGGACAAGGTCGGGTCACACTAGCTTGGGAGAGGGGAGGAATTGTTTCTCAAGCAGTGCTCGGAGGTTGTAGGTGTCCTCTCAGTGACAACCAAGTGGGGGGTGGATCACAGAGCTGATCTGTGGGCAGGGAAGGAGGCAGGCAGCTGCTTTAGGAGGCCCTGAAGAGGGGCTAAGATCCTTCCTGCATGGATCACTATGTGATGCAGTTCCCGTCTCATAACAGGCTATGATTATTACTTGTAAACAAGGCTCACCGACACCTCTGTGCCCCTAAGAGCTAATCAGCACAGTCCCAGGCAGGAAGGAGAACACAGAGCATCTGTGGATCCCCTGGTCCAAATCCCTTTGGTTAGGAATTTTATTTGTGATTCTTTATATATATATATATATATATATATATATATGCCCTATGCATGAATTGGGGAGAAACACAACCATAGGATTCTCAAATGAGGTAAATAAAAGCTGGGACTGGACATCACCAGAGTCCCTCAACTTCAGCTCTGAGGGAAATAATCAAATACCTCCTCCCCATTGGTCCAGTCCTGGAGGGGAGTGGCCAAATGTTGCAAAAGCTCTTTGCTCTCTGCACCATCACCTGCGGCTTGGCATCCACTATCCACTCTCTGCCCAGGAGCTCAGTTCAGGACTCAGGGTTCAGGAGTTTATACACATAAACCTTTTTCTCTTTTGCTAATCACAACAGCCTCGTGTCTCATTATTATAACAGTTTTGCAAGGTTTTTCAAAGGAAATCATATTACTTTCATAAAGATGATTCCCAGGGGCAGTTTTTCCCCTTAAAGTTTGCTTCAAGGGGAACAGATGGCAAGGCTGAAGTTACTCTCCTCTCCCTGCACAGTATCTTAATTCCATTTGGATCGGCAGACCTTGTTGGCTTTTTTATTGCTGGGGAAACTCTTAGAGGTTCCCTGAGTTCTTTTCCAGAATGTCAATGGAAGTAAGGTTATTTGAAGCTCACTTTACTCTTCTAGGGAGGGTGAACAGTGGCTCAAGATGAGACGTGTATTGAGACAAAGAATTCTGAAACCAAGAGATGTGGCCATTTTTTCAGGAGAAATCAACCAAGTTATTGCTGATTTAATTAAAAGAATCTACATCCTCAAGAGCCAGGCAGAAGATGGAGAAACTGTGACCAATGTCAATGACCTTTTCTTCAAATATTCCATGGAAGGTGAGGTGAAGTCAGGAGGTAGATGGAAGAAAGGACATTTGCCCAAAATGATAGTTCTCATCCACTGGGCATGCCCTGTGTCCCCCAGCAGGCACTGTGCTGAGCCCCGCACATACACACCCATAGCCCTCACGGTGCAAACTTAGCCAGGTGTTCCACCGCCACTGGTTTACAAGTGGGGAAACTGAAAACCTGCCTCCATTTTTAGTGACAGAAACTTAGTTTCAAATCCAGGTCTATTTAACTCAAGAATCATGCTCCTAATTCCTGCACATTTTGCTTTAGCACAGTTTGTAGCAAACAGAAGTTTAGAGGGCCTCTACCACAGTCATTCTGGCTTTTAAAATTCATGTGGGATGGGTAGGACATTCCCATCCATGTCCTAAAGTCAAAAATCAAACCCCAAAGGTAGTCATTGAAAAGTCCCCGCCCTCTCCCTCTCTCTTGACCTGGGGAGGTCACCAGTTTCTTTAAGGGATACATGTGAATATTCTTTTTTTTTTTTTGGTTAGAGGAGGAGAGAGAGACAGAGCACAAGCAGGGGGAGGGACAGGCAAGGCAGAGGGAGAAGCAGCCTCCCCGCTGAGCAAGGAGCCTGATGTGGGGCTCCATCCCAGGACTCTGGGATCATGACCTGAGCCGAAGGCAGAGGCTTAACCTACTGAGCCGACAGGTGTCCCTACCTTTTACTTAAAAAAAAACCAAAACAAAACAGTAGTGAACCAAACATCTTGTTTTGTACTTTGCTTTTTCCCAAGGACCTTCTATCAGGGTTCTCCTTTTTTAAAAGTGACTTTACCTTATTTCAAATTTAATTTTTAAGTTAACTTTTTAAAGTTATATTAATGCTCCCTGAACAAAGTAACGAAATCAACAGAGAGATGAGTTGTAAAAACAGTGGAAAATCCTGCTTTTCCTGATTCATTGAGGCTGTTTCCTCTGCTCCTGAGGCTCTCTGGGGCTCCCCCCTTCATGGCCCAGAGGAGCCACCTTTCAATTCCCCAACGTTGGGCAAGTGGCCAAAAGGTTGGGGACTTTGCATCCTGGGTCTTGAACAAACCCTCGGGAGGGGAGGGAGGGAGGGGGTGTGATGCGGCTGAGCCCTGCCAGGCAGAAGGAATGACCTGCCGACCTGTTTTCCATCAGCACTGAATACTCAGAGCCCTGTAGCTCAGGACCTGGTAGAGGAAACCTCTGGTGATACAGTAGAACCTCGCTGGAGGAAGGCACCTCGATTACTTTTGCAACTTACTTTTATGGCTGGATATTGCATGTTGATACTGTGAGTAATGGAGAAGAAGAGGGTTTTTAAACTCTCTCTCCTGTGCAGGGGTGGCCACCATCCTTTATGAGAGCCGCCTGGGCTGCCTGGAGAACAGCGTCCCACAGCCCACCGTGGACTACATCGAGGCTCTGGGGCTCATGTTCAGCATGTTCAAGACCTCCATGTACGCGGGCGCCATCCCCAGGTGGCTGCGCCCCTTCATCCCGAAACCCTGGCGGGAGTTCTGCAGGTCCTGGGACGGACTCTTCAAATTCAGTAAGAGAAGAATCGAGGGGCACCTGTTGTCTCACCAGTTGACACAACTGCGTGGATCATGGTGCATCTGATGCTCATGCCGCCGGCGGGGTGACGTTCCGGAGGGTGGCCTGATGCAGTTGCGCGTTTTTACTTGGACCCGGTCGGTATTTGGCTCGGCTTCTCAGATGACGAGATGCATGTGGGTTGCCACTATCAGCAACACGACCGATTTCTCATTTTTTAATTCTTTTTATTGTGACAAACATGCTAGCGGTGATTTATGCAAGTAAATGTTGTCTAAGGGAGATGATGACTGGTCCAGTAATTCTGTCAGTGCTTGAGATGGACAGCGTTTTGGGCCTGTGCACTTTCACTCGAACATTCTCATTTGCAGCTTTTTGGAAAGAGACAACTTCCTCTGGCAAAACAAACTAGGAAACAATACTGTGTTCAAACCCAGCAAAGCGAGATTAGTTTCCCTACATAGCTAACCAAGAATTTCCAAAAAGAAAAGCTTTGCAAAATGTTTGTTAGAACCATGTTTTTAGAACAACACTGACGTTGAAAGATGTGTCCCATAGTGTCTTTTGAAGGCCAACATTTATTTGAATATGTAAGTTCTAATGGATTGAAAGTGCCACTATCTTTTTATGTAACATGGCCTTTACGCTCACTCCATTCTGTCTTCTGGAAACATAGTAGGAAAAAAAAAAAAGAAGGGATCTGTAGTTTTGTTACTCCAAAGCTTTCTTGGCTCTTTGATGAGTAAAGCAAACATTTGCAAGTATCTTCTGCATTTATTTTTAGAGAAGAAGAGATGCTTAGCTTGTCTTTAACTTTTTTTTCAAGATTTTATTTATTTACTTGAGAGAAAGAAAGAGATAGCGAGAGAGAGCATGAATGGGGGTCGGAGAGGGAGAAACAGGCTTCCCGCAGAGCAGGGAGCCTGACCTGGGACTCGATCCCAGGACCTTGGGATCATGACCTGAGCCAAAGGAAGATGCCTAACCGACTGAGCCACCCAGGTGCCCATGTCTTTAACTTTTCATTCATTTATACAAACAAGCACGTGGATGAGCTTCCCAGGTTGACAGTAAATCGACCTGGGATTCGTTTAGCTTTGGAACCTGCCACAGATTAAGTTATTGGGAGGATGAAGAGATTACTCTCAACCACAACTTTTTTCAAAAGAAATAACTCTTTTCAAACAGGCCAAATCCACGTTGACAACAAGCTGAGGGACATACAGTGCCACATGGACCGCGGGGAGAGCGTGAGTGGGGGGCTGCTCACATGCCTCTTCCTCAGTCAGGAGCTGACGCTGGAGGAGATCTACGCCAACACCACAGAGATGCTGCTGGCTGGCGTTGACACGGTGAGCGTCTCAGCCTTGCTCTCTTCTTGATAAGCAAAGCACAGCTGAAGCCGGGGGCCTTTCCGAGTAATCTCATATGTGCATTTGTGTTGGTGCTAACTGAACATCTGCTTCACTGCTGAATGTCTCCAGGAGGAAACTCTAACTTTTAAATAATATACATGTATTTTAAAAAGTAAAACCATAATTCTGCAAAAAATGCAACCCCCATTCAGTTATCATGCACACAAAGTAACAATATGTTTTAAAGTTTAAAAATCATTCCCGATTTGCAAGCATTGGTCCATTGCTTCATAATATCAAAAATGAAGAAGGCACAGACGTTAGAAACCTTATTATTTATCATTTAAAGTGTTGCAGGTCATGGAGGACTCCCCAATTCATTTTATAAAGCCACCGTCACTTTTAAACCAAAACCTGCTAATGAGAGCACAAAGAAAGAAAAGTTTAATAAACAGTTCGACTTATGAATATGTGTGTCTATCAGTCTTTTTTTTTTTAAGGTTTTATTTATTTATTTGTCAGAGAGAGCGAGAGAGCGCATGAGCTGGGGGGAGAAGCAGATGGAGAGGGAGAGGCAGACTCTCCACTGAGCAAAGAGCCCAAAGTGGGACTGGATCCCAGGACACTGGGATCATGACCTGAGCTGAAGGCAGACACTTAACCAACTGAGCCACCCAGGCACCCCATGTCTATCAGTCTTAAGTAAGATCCCGATGAATAGATTTATTGTAACAGATGAATAACCTGCTATGACCAAGGAAGGATGAATATCTGAATGAAACAAAGCACTGTCAATGGACTGGGTGGGAATTGCATCCCCTGTTGTTAAGTGAGAAATGAAGCCACAGAAACTGTGTATGCCGTGCTCCCGTTGGTAAAACAAACAGTGGCCCGCCCCTGCCCGTCTGTGTGCACGTCCGTACCTGTATGTGATTTTATGAGTGTGGAGGAAGTATGGAGGGTGCACACTGGGTTGTTAACATGGGTTACCTGCCTGGGGGGTGGGGAGTTGTGGGGGGATAGGAGCCAAGTTTCCTTCTAAAACATATGTGTAATAGGATACATTTATTCATGTATGAAAAATGATATACATATGGATACATGTACAGAGAAATTTTTAAATTTGCTAAAAGAAGTAGTGAAACAGGAAAAAGCAGGGCTAGGCTTTTAGTATTTGGTGGAGGAAAAGTTAGTTGCGTGAAATAATTAAGATTTGCCTGGTGCTTTACTCTTTCCAAAGCCCTTCAAAACTAAACAACTAAGCTCATGAACTCAAACCTTTTCCTTTACAGGAGTGCTTCCTGAACTTGAATAAGGCACAGACCTTCTGTTTAAAGGGAGAACCCCCTCCCCCAGGGTTGACATTGTTTTTATTATGATGTCACATAAACATGTAAAAGCAAAAAACAGTAAAAACTCCTTATTCTTATGGATCTTCTACAACAATAAAACAATTTAACCAATGAAATCAATGTGATCAATGAAAATTCTAATCAGTCATGTGAATGTGGTGGGTGGTGTGGGTTTGCTTGAATGGGGAAGGGATGAGTGAGTGGTTGACCTTGCCTCTGAACGGATTTGGGTGCGTTGTCCCTCCTGCCCCCTGGTGGTAACTAAGAGCATCACATGAGGTGGAGCGCAGAAAGGACCGTTCCTACCAGAGGCCCCTGGAGGCCACATCAGCAGAAGCGTTCTTACAATTCATATTCATTTTCTAAAATATTACTTAAAAAACTTTATTTCAGTATAATTTATGCAAAAGAAACTGCATCCTTTTAAACCGTACAATTTGATATAACTTGTTGGCAGATACCGGATAAGCACAAATGCAATCATTTATGAAACTACCACCACCATCAAGATCCTGAACATTTCTACCACCCCTGGAATTTCCTTACCCCCATTTCCGTCCGTCTCTCCCTGCCCCAGGCAACCGCTGATCTGCTTTCTGATGCTGAGCATCAGTTCGCACTTTTCTAGAAATTTATAGGAATGGAATTATTCAGTGTGTATTTTGCATCCAGCTTCATTCAGTCAGCAGATGATTTCAGGATTCACCGATGTAGTTGCATATCAAAGTAGTTTATTCTTTTTTATTATGGAGTACAGGCATCCCTCGCTTTACTGTGCTTCACAGATTAATGTGTTGTTTTTATTTTACAAATTGAAGGTTTGTGGCCACCCTGCATTGAGCGAGTCTATAGGCTCTATTTTTACAACAGCATCTGCTCACTTTGTGTTTCCATGTCACGTTTTGCTAATTCTCATGATATTTCAAACATTTTCATTATTATTATATCTGCTATAATAATATAATCTGTTATAACAATATATAATACACGTTATATTGTATAATATATAAGTATATATTATATTTGTTATAATAACATATAAAAATAGAATCATTGGTCTGTGCTCAGTGGGTGATTAGGACTTGCTGAAAGCTCAGGTGATGGTTAACATTTTTTAGGAATAAAGTATTTTTAAATTAAAGTGGGCACATTGTTGTTTTAGACATAATGTTATTGCATACTAAATAGGTTACAGTATAATGTAAACATAGCTTTTATTTGCACTAGGAAAGCAAACAATTCATTTGACTTGCTTTATTGTGATACTCGTTTTACTGTGGTGGTATGGAACCCAATCCACAATATCTCCAAGGTACGCCTGTAGTATTCCATTGTATGGATATACCGCATTTGGTTTTTCCACAGAAATGTGATTTTAATAGAAATTTCTAAATTTTTTCCTTATCATTTATAAGGAAGAACTTGAACATTATATATATTATAGGAGAGCTTGCCCTCTAAAAACTTAAAATATCTATTACAGGGAAATGATATCAGTATGGTCTACTGACTTTTTTAGGTAAAAGAAAAGGCATTTATACTGTGGACTTTCCTTGTTTATGAGAGTGAAATACAGTCACATAAATAATAGGGAAAATTGTAGTGAGAGTCTTGGAACCTAGGAGAATAAGATATAATTATTTTCAATAACCAGAAATTTAATTCTTCAGTCTGAGACGTGGTATAAAAAAATGGTACTGTTTTGCATAAATGATCTATTAAATTCTTATAAGTTGCTTTACTTGAGAAGAGCATGGAAACAGTGGAGGACAAATACCGCCCTTCCCCCACCAGGAGGCAGCCAGAGCAGGCCCCGCCCAGCCATCGTGGGCCTGCGCAGTGCCAGACTGAACAGTTCTGGGCTGACCGGCAGGCTCTGGCCCTTCCTAGCAAAAAACCAGATGACCCTTGCAAAGAAGGTCACAGAAAGTTCCAGGCACCACTTCCAGGCTTGACCAGCATCCTTAGGTCCTCTCGGACGCCATCGAAGAGGATTGCTCTTATGTGATCCAAAAAAGTTCAAAAATAATTTCTCCTGCAGCCCTTCATTGAAAGAGCAGTTGAATCACATAGCTGATGCTACTTTCCAAAAATATTTGTTTTTTTTCTGGCATGATTTAGGGAAAGTCAGCTTTTGCTTTGCTAAGCCCTAACGTGCTCAGATAGAGTTGAATGGACATGACTTTGCACGTGGGCTTATGCTTATGTGACTTCCTGGCCGAGGTTGCCTGCTGCTTAAGTCCTGGTGTTATTCACCTACGTGCCTGTGCCTGCCTGTTTCTTTATCAGACGTCCTTCACCTTATCCTGGGCAGTGTATCTCCTCGCGAGGCACCCAGAAGTGCAGCAGACCGTGTACCGGGAGATCGTTAAGAATTTGGGGGAAAGGCACGTCCCAACGGCAGCCGACGTCCCCAAAGTCCCACTGGTCAGAGCTCTGCTGAAGGAAACGCTGAGGTAAAAGGCTCGCCAAAATTCATGTCAAAAACTGTCTTTTAAGTCTCTGATTCTTTATCACTATGATTTTATGCTTTGGACTTAAAAACCAGGTCCAAAACAAATGGGCCAACAACCTTCAGGGGCCAAAATGTTAAGGAAGGAGATGGTTATAACTATCTGTTTCCTCTCTGCGCTTGTCAGAATAGCAGAAAGGCTGTTCTGTTTTACGGTCTGAAATATTAGTTGTTCTTCATAAAGCTCTTTGGAGCCATCACCCCATGACATGGTACCTGCTTTAGTCATTTGGTTCACCAAGTTCCCCAGCATGCTCCTGGATCAGTACTCCATGGTTCCTGTTCCTCTGAAAGTAAAGCAGAACAAGATGGATTGATCAGGAAAATATTTTGGGCTGTTTGGCTAATTACCAAACCTGCTTACTGTGGTTCTTGTGTGGATATGCTAGTTAGATTGGTGACACCAAATGGACTCATTCGCTCCTGGACAGGGCTTTACCAACACTTGGAAAAGCCTGGACGTGAGGGATATGGGTGGCCTTGGGTGGGTTTGGGTGGGAGGTAGGATCAGGTGGCCAGTGAAATTTCTTCCTCCTTTGAGGTTCAAGGATTCTGAGGTTCAAGGATTTTGTTGAGGAACTGCCACGTAGAAGAGCAGAAGTGGATACATGGTATACCCTACAATAATTCTTTTAAACTTGACTTGATAATGGTGTTTCAAGTTGTGGTGCATCCTTAATCCACAGCATGTTGTTTAACCTCGGGGGAAAAAAAGCTAGCTGTGTGTTTACTGGTATTCGTCGATTGCAGTTTTATTCAGAGTTTTCTCTGGATTGCCTCTCGGAGACAGCCCAAAAGCTGAAGTAGAGCATTTCTCAACATGTGTTTCCAGGGCCCCTGACTCCTGTGGACTGTTCCTTGATAAAGGGGGTCCCATGCACACATAAATTTCCCAGACTTGGGATTATCCCTTCTGGGAACACAGTAGCACGTTCAAAACTCTGCTTTGTGTTTCATAAACATTTTTGACTAGGGGACCTGTTTTCCCATTCCTTAGACTACTCCCTGGCCAAAGCTAAGGAGCCACGAAGATCCTTATGAGATTTCCTAGTTGAAACTGGACCGCGAGTTACGTTTTAGAAAAATGAAAATGGCAAAATGTCCAGATTTTTGAAAGTTTAGCAAAGTACTTTAAAAGTGACCACCCCATTCCTGCTTCTTCTTTTTTTTTTTTAAAGATTTTATTTATTTATTTGACAGAGAAAGACACAGTGAGAGGGAACACAAGCAGGGGGAGTGGGAGAGGGAGAAGCAGACTCCCTGCCGAGCAGAGAGCCCGATGCGGGACTCGATCCAGGGACTCCAGGATCATGACCTGAGCCGAAGGCAGTCGCTTAACCAACTGAGCCACCCAGGCGCCCTCCCATTCCTGCTTCTTTTCCAGGCTGTTTCCAGTGCTGCCGGGGAATGGCCGAGTCACCCAGGAAGACCTGGTCATTGGCGGGTACCTGATTCCCAAAGGCGTGAGTTTGGTTGCCAGGGTGTGGGGACTTGGGCTCTGCCATGGTGGCTGAGCGGGAAATCTGCTGGTATATTAGGAAGTCCTTGAGCCCAAGCAAATATCAATAAGTTCCTTTCCTACTGCATGTATTTTATAATGAAGATGGGGCTTTGGAAGCAAGGAGGTGCTCATTGCCCCGGCAAAAGCAAAGCCAGATGTTTCTGTAGCTCACAGGCCTTTCTCCTCCTCCCTCCCTCAGGGGCTGGTGGACACAGCAGTTGTGGGGGTGGGGGGAGAGGTTTGAAGGACTTGAATCTCCTCAGTGGCTGCAGGGGTATGAGAGGTGGGCGTCCACTGAAGGAGGACCGCTCTCCGTGGGGGCCCTTATGTGGCTCCTCCTGGCCAGAAGCACCTCGGGAGGGACTGGCCAACCGGGTTCTTGCCTCTGCTCTGCTTTTGCCTGATCCTATTCTTTATTCCTTTAATGTTGCAAATGGTGTCCTCAGACCCAGCTGGCCCTCTGCCACTATGCCACGTCCTATGCGGATGAGAACTTCCCTCGGCCCAGGGAGTTCCGGCCGGAGCGCTGGCTGCGGAAGGGAAGCCTGGACCGAGTTGACAACTTTGGGTCCATCCCCTTTGGGTACGGTGTTCGGAGCTGCATTGGGCAGAGAATCGCAGAGCTGGAGATCCACCTCCTCTTGATCCAGGTAGGCGTGTGGGGGCCAGACGTCGGCCTTCTGCCTCGGCCTCATTTCCTGGGCTCCACCAGACCAAGGCTTAGGTGGGAAAGGAGATGTGATTTGGAGAACTCAAGTGCACTAGCTTTATGTTAAATCCCTTTTATATTTTAAAATGCCACCTCCTTGGGTCCCCTGACCACCCACCGAGCCTCTTTTCTCCTTGGAGCCGCGGAGCAGCAGTTGGGGCTCTTGGAGACCTGAGGACTGGGAGGTATGCATGCTGTGGTGGGTCTACAGGGGTCCAAGAGCTCAGCTCTTCATCACATGAGGAGCTCTCGACAGAAATGAATGGGAAGGTGTCAAACCAGTGGTCTTCGAACGTTTTGGAGCAGCAAAGGCATTAGGAGGATCCTTAGAATGCAGGTTCCTGGGCCACCACAGAGATAGGAATTTGGTGGGTCTGGGGTGGGGCTGCCAGGGGGTTCTGACGCCGGTGATTGCTGGGCCGCACTCTGAGAGACGTGTGAACCAGCCACTTAGGCCGCGCAGTGGTTCTCACACTTGTTTAGGTTGTGAAACAGCAGGAAGGCTTGGTTTTGTTATATTTAATCTCTTACTATTAAAATGTTGCTTTTCTGCCTATACTGTATTTCAGTTTGTGCTGTAGCATGAGCTAAATCATCTTTGAAGGAAATTTTATAAAAGAAAACACTTTAGTAGAGAAAATTCTACTCGTTAGGTTTCCCTGCAAGTTTAGGAAGACTACTGTTAACATAGCCGTGGAAGACCTTGGCCCAAGGTTTGGGAGCTACTGCCATTGACATTGCATTGGAGGAATGTAGAGATTACCTGGTGACCCAGGATCCCCATTTTATTGAGGAGGCCACTGAAGCTCAGAGAGTTGGAGCCACTTGCCACGGTCACAGAGTGGCAGGTGCGTGGCACGGTCCAGGTGCCTTGACTCCTTCCTCCATTCCCCCCCATGTCATGGGGGTGCTCTCCTGCACCTCACAGAGCTTAGAGCAGGACACTGAGAGGTTAGGACCTCGATGACAGATGGCCTGAGAGAGCGAAAGGCGCTATGGAAGCCTGGCCAGCCTGGCAGGGGTGGAGAGGGATTCTGGACGGTCAGCACTTGGGGACGGCTCTGAGAGCTGGGAAGTTGAGGGGCTTCTGCCCAGCCAGAGGGCATGCGGCAGGAGGCGTGGGAGCAGAACACCTGTCAAGGTGGGTGGCTCAGGTGGGAGGAAGCCCGGTGACCGGCGTGTCACATGGTCATCTCCCCCTCAGTGGAGGTGCGGTGGCTGCTGGCCAGGCTCACCTGGGGACGGTGTGGGCCCTGCGGACACTGGCCCGTCCCGGCGGCGTCTGACGTGAGAGGCAGCTCGGTGCGGCGTGGATGGCAGTTCCGGGGCAAGCGGACTCAAATCCCAGCTCTGCTGTTTGCGGGCCCGACACTCCGGGCAGGTTTCTCAGCCATGCGAAGCCTATTCCCTTATGCACGAAATGGGCCAAATACCTACTTCTTGGGTGTGTGAGGACACAGTCTGTGCCAGAGAAGTGGAAGCGGCTGCTGTCCCTGCACCTGCTCCGAGTGTCTGCCCTTGGGTGTTCAGGAAGGTCTCGTGTTCCATAAAATTGGCTCCGTAGATTCTGCAGCCGCCTCCGGGGCAGGCAGAGGCCACTTCCTACGGAGAGTCGGCCGTGGGGCTTACTGCTCCCCCCGCTCTGGCTGCCTGAAGAACCAGAGGGGACACCACGAGAGCAAGATGGCAGCTGAGGGCACAGAGGCCAGCGCCGCCCGGTGCTCCCGTTGGAAGGGGTCAGAAACGGGGTGTTTGGTGGCAGCGGTGGGGTTTTGTTTGTTTGGTGCTATTAACATACAAATGTACCTGCTGCAGTTTTTCCTTGAGTCCTCATTTCTACTTGTGCAAATAGAGAAACGGAGCATCATTATTCGTAATTGTCAAGGAAAAAAAAAGAGAGAGTGGGCACAAATGAGCCATGCTAGGAATGAGAAAGGAGACATGGCTAAAAATGCAGTTGTTGATTTTTTTAAATCAAGAAAATACCACAGATGGCTTTTTTTTTGCTAATACATTTGAAGACTTAGATAAAATGTACAATGTACTAGAAAACGTAGGTTGCCCAAATTGACTCAAAAGAGAATAGACCTCAGATACCGAATACATGGAGTTGGTGGTAAGATTTACCTCCCAAGTGTTCCAGACCTAGACAGTTTCACTGCAAGTTTTATCAAACCTTGATGAATGGGTAATCATCATCTTATACAAACAGAGACTAGAAAAAGGAAGTCTCATTTTTATGAGACTTGCATAGCCCCAATATTCAAAACCTGGAGAGGATAATACGAGAAAGGAAAACTACCGGCCAATCTGATTTATTAACAAAGACGGAAAATATCCTAAATGAGAAATTGGTAAACCAAATCCAGCAGCGTAGGAAACAGAAGTGCATCCCCAAGCACATCACGTGTATTCAGGAATGCAAGGATGGCCCACCTCAGGGACATCTGTTGATATCATTTGCCACAGTAGCTAATTGAAGGAGGAAAATTATATGACCACCCCCAGAAAGAATTGATAGCATTCCACACACATTCATGAAGAAAATCTCTTAGCACACTTAACGGACGGGCTTTCCTTAACCAAATAAATGGAGTCTCCCCCAGTAGGACAGGCACATGCCTTTGGCTTCGGAAAGGGAAAGGACATTAATGGAGCACCGTCAAACGGGAACAGGGTATTTGTATCACACAGAGAATTTTTAGGAAGTACGCTTTAGCTCCTTGGGAGTTGGGATTTGAGGTGCAAGAGGGCTTTGTTTTTTGCTCCTACGTTTCCTGTGTAGTTTGGATTTTTTTTAGTGAGCATAGTGTTGCCCACTCAGAAAGGGAAGAAGGCCATGTGGCATATTGGCCCTGAAGTGAGGAGACCTACACGTGAGTTCTCCTGCCCTGTGGGATGTGCAAGCAGTTCTGCGAAGTCAGAACCGAAGGTCAGAGGTTCGATGTTGTGCTGAAGCTATCTCGATGCTATAACGTGTTGGAGCTGCCGAAATACGGGTCATTCAGCTTGGCTTTTGAAATGTGACAACGGAGGGGGTCCAACGTATGTCCCCAATCAGCCCTGCCCCTTCCCCTGCCTGACCTCCCCTGGAACCCCAGCCCACCTGAGGACCCGTCAGTGGGTCCTGCTGCTTCGCTTGGGGGACGAGGCTAGAGAGGGAGTCGGGGCAGGGCGGGGGTGGGCAGCTTGGATCCCAAGTGACATTATATGTTCTCCAAAACTGATACCTCGTTAGGCTGGACTTTATTCTGGACCCAGTGGGCAGCAGGGTAGGGGCCAGCAGCTAGTGTGCTTGTGAGCATGGCCCTTCCACCCCCACCAGGAACCCATGTGTGCTCTGACACGGTCTTTTTTTTTTTTTTTTAAGATTTTATTTATTTATTTGACAGAGAGAGAGACAGCGAGAGAGGGAACACAAGCAGGGGGAGTGGGAGAGGGAGAAGCAGGCTTCCCATGGAGCAGGGAGCCCGACGCGGGGCTCGATCCCACGACCCTGGGATCATGACCTGAGCCGAAGGCAGACGCTTAACGACTGAGCCACCCAGGCGCCCCTGACATGGGTCTTTAGAGCAGGTTGCCTTCAGTTCCCTAAGCCAACCTGACCTTGAACATCAGGCCAGGGCCAGTTGGTGGCAGAGGTTATTGCTTTAGGCTGATGGATATTTTGGTGCTCTTTAAAACTCATTGTGTGTGTGTTTTTAAAGATTTTACTTATTTGAGAGAGAGAGAGAGAGAGAGCACGAGTGGGGGCAGGGGCAAAAAGAGAAGCAGACTCCCCTGCTGAGCAGGGAGCTAGACGCGGGGCTTGATCCCAGGACCCTGAGATCAGGACCCGAGCTGAAGGCAGACGCTTAACCGACTGAGCCACCCAGCGCCCCTAAAACTCACTGTTGAGGTACTTTCCAGTTTGACCCTGAATGGTAGAGCTGGTTCTCCTTTTGAACCGCAGAAATGAGAAATGGAATCAAAGGTACAGATCGAGAATATTTAAATTGAGGACATTAATCACTGAAGCCTGTTTGGATGATTCACCTGCCAACAGCAGTATGCTCCCCTGGGCCTATATCACCTCAGGTTCCCAGCCGGAGGGAAACCTTGTCCCTCTGTCCTCTTTGCTCCTTTGATTCCTTCTTTACCTCAACCTAAAGAGGAAGCAGAGGAGTTGGAGTTTTGAAATGGCTGAGAAAATGGAAGTCATTTGAATATTGTATTTGCATATCTTTGTCACGTGAACTTCCCAGTTGCTCAGTGGACAGGCTGGGCTCCTGTGCAGGACCTAGTGCTACTTTCAGACCCACAGCATCCCCCTGACCGGCGACTGGTGTCCTGCACCACGGCCGTGCCCGCTTCCTGGGTTCCCTGCAGCCCATGGCCACTGCAGGAAGATGAGGGGCACTCATTCAGAGCACTGCGAGGCCTCTGTTGTCCCCATTTTGAATCCCCCCTCTCTCTTTCTCTTCTTAGTTGCTTCAGCATTTTGAGATCAAAACATCCTCTTGGACTAAAGCCGTTCCTGCAAAAACCCATGGGTTGCTGATGCCAGGGGGGCCCATCCACGTGCGTTTTGTTAACAGAAAGTGAGCCTGGATTTTTAAACCCAGCCAGCCTCCTGACACAGACCGGGTGTTCCAATGTCACTGATGATGGCGGAGGAGGGAAGCCATCCCTTTTAGAGGCCGTCTTGGTAATAAACTGGCCCCCCATGTTCTGGGAGACTTGTACATCTTTATGCAGAGTAATTTGAAAAGATTATATGACTTTTGCAAACCAGTGTTGCTTTTTCTTTGGAGAAACGACTGTTTAAAAACGAAGGGCACTGAATCCTGGTGTCTCCTCTGTGGTCTTACCCTTGTGCTATACTTGATATTCAATAGTCTCCTATGCATTTGTGCAAGGAAATGTTGGTTTACTTATAAATTCCGTGCTTGAATATATGTTCTGTCATACTGTACCAGGACTCTATATCAGGAGGCAAATGCAACTTACTGTTTCTAATTAGAAGAGGGAACATTACGAATGTCTCTGTAATACTGTGAGTATGGGAAGAAAGCACCAGAGTCAACATTTTATCCTGAGCACCTGAGATTTAGATCCTGCCGAAGGACTCAAAATTAAAAGAACCATATTCTTATTTTTCTCTCCAAACTGGTGCTTCCTTTTCTAGTAACTCCTAAAGAAGTTGAAGATTAGCTTTTGTTTGAAAGAAATTATCAATAAAAAATAGAACTCCTGTGAAATCCAGAATAATTGGATTTTCTAACCAAGTGTAAACACTAAGATGTATAAGAAAATCTGACTGTGTGGAATTTCATTGCCTCAGTTGAGAAAAATGAATTAGACAAGGATTGTGGAAAGCCATGTAACTTTAGAACATTTTTATTTCAAGGAAAAATAAACATAAAAGTGGACATGCTATAGATAAAATAATATTTTGATCTTCATGGTGTTATTTTAAATATCTGAACCGGAAATGTGATCCAGCTGTTGGTGCTTATGTAAGGCTCCAACCGGACGCCTTGGGCCTCAGGATTGTTCGCTCACGCCAAGCTCTGTTGCCTTTCATGCTACTTGCTGATCGCTAATAAGAAAGAACACCATTTTGTAACATTCTCCCTGCATAGTCATGCTTGAAACTGCTTCTTCTCAATCCCACAAATCTTTTCACAGAGTCCTTCCCCCAAATCACTTGCCTACTAATACATACCATACATCTCCCCCTGCACTTTAGTTAGTCATGCCGCAAAGTAACCCTTAAATAAAATAGAAATAATAGCCATTTCACATACCATCTTTGTTAAAGTATGTGGAAATCTTTGTTAAAGCTGGAGAAATCCCCCAGAGGATTTTGAAAACAGGGGTTGGGTCTTAAAAAAAGGAGTTCATGTTTCCTTAAGCCTCTGGAGTAAGCCAATTTGTGTGCGGGTCTTTCTCTCCTCTCTTTTATGGATAAGAAATCTAAGACAGAGAGATGAAGTATTTTGCCTGATATGTCATAGTTGGTAAGTGGCACAGCCACAGAGCCAACTGCAGAACTCCAAAGTTCATGGTTTTTCACCAAATCTTATTGCATCTTTTTTTTTTTTTCTAAGCCTTTTGTGGGGCATGGGAGTCTTTCCTTTCAGTACTTGGGAAGACTATATTTCTGTACTTGCACCATCTCTCAATCGTACCAGTTATTTTCTTTTTCTTTTTTCACTCCACAGTATAAAATAGGTATCTTTTTTGATTAAAACAAAACAAAATACTCAAGATGAAAATTAAAATCACCCATATTTCTACCGCCCTAATAAACCACTGTCAACTTTCAAAAAAAAAAAACAACAACATGACAACGTTAAATCTGCATGTGAAGACAGAATAACTCTAGTCTGAGCGCAGTAAAAATATGTACAGTTAAATAGGAAATTGTGTCGTAATGACTGACAAGATGTTGGATTACTTTGAGGTTTATAGACTTTTATAAGCTAGCTACCATTTTATTCTGTTTGTGACTGAAATTAAGAAGTATTGAGACGAATGAAGCAACGTGAAGTGACTCCTACTCTGCAAAGCGACCCCTCTGGGGAAGCGGGGCTGCGCCCGGCGATGGGCCTGCGGTGAAGGTGGTGGTAACACTCGAGCCCGCTGTCCCGTCTCCCTGGGGAGAGGGACAGACAGACCTTAGGAGCCTCCCGATGTGACGCAACAGGAAGCACCCAGCACAACTATGGGATTCTTACCGACGAAATGGAAATTGTATCGGAGAGGTCTGTAGATCGACTACCGGTTTGTAGGAAACACAAGTTATAGAGGGACATGTTAAAACTCCAGGACAGATACCATATCATTTCCCTCATAAGTGGAATCTATAAACAAAAACCAAATGACAACAAAAAGCAGTGTCAGACCTGTAAATACAGAGAACAAACTGATGGATGCCCGAGGGAAGGGGGCAGGGTGTGGGCAAAATGGGTGAAGGGGAGAGAGAGAGGCACAGGCTTGCAGCTGTGGGATGAGTAAGTCACTGGAGTAAAAGGCCCAGCACAGGGCACACAGTCCGTGGTATTGTAATGGGTTGTATGGTGACAGATGGGAGCTGTATGTGTGGTGTGTGTAACGTAATGTATCAAGTTGGGGAATCACTGCGCTGTACACCGGAAACTAAGGCAACACTGTGTCGACTATACTCACATAAAAAAATGGTTTTGAAATGAAAAAAAAAAGTGGTCTTTAAATGGAAAAATTATGTTTTTTAAAGATTTTATTTATTCATTTGAGAAAGAGAGAGACAGCACAAGCAGGGGGAGAGGCAGAGGGAGAAGGAGAAGCAGACTCCCAGCTGAACTGGAAGCCCGATGCGGGGCTCCATCCCAGGACCCTGGGTTCATGACCTGAGCCGAGGGCAGACACTTAACCATCTGAGCCACCCAGGCGCCCCTAAATGGAAAAATCACAAAATACACAGCAGCTTTCAAAAAAAAAGAACCCCAAAACCCCAAAACAAAACAACTCCATGCAGATGCAGTCAGTAGAATTCAGAATATGGTGAAGTCTACATGACAAATAACTCCATTTTTTTCAGCAAATAAGTGACAAGGAAAAAGAAAAAGAGGAAGGAAACTGTTGCAGATTACGAGAGAATTAAGAGACGTATTGACCACACGTGATGCTGGACTTTGAATCCAGATTTAAATAAACCGCTGGTAAAGAGACATTTAAGAAATAATTAGGGAAATTTGGACACTGTGCATTTGAATGATATTAAGGAATTACTGGGGTTTTTTTTTTAGTGTGCTAGTGGTAGTTATTACATTAAAAAGAGAGAGATCTTATCTCTTGGAGACAGCTCTTAGAGATACCAGTGGGCCATATTTGTGGATGAGCTGCTAAGACATCTTGGATTTGCTTTAAAATAGTGCCGCTGTGGAGGGGTGAGTGACGTGTGGGGGTGGTGGGGGGTGTGGGGAGGACGAGGTGAACCGAGATCAGCCCAGTGCTGAGAACTCTTGGAGCTGGGTGAAGGGTACATGGAGGATTCATGACATTCTCCCAGCTTTGTGTACGTGTGTGGGTGCATTTCCATAATAAAACGTGTCTTCAAAAGCCAGCGACTGGATTGATTAATTACCTCATTATTCATTTCTTTTTCATTACTATTCACTAACCAGCCAAACTGACTATAAATTAGGTTCTTCAGGGAGCTACACCTTTTTTTTTTTCAGTAATTGTTAGCAATGATCGATTTAGGTACCGAATAACTGCTGTGTTAGGATTCTGGGGACCTGCCAACTTGGGTCAGCCGGCCTTCGGAGCTGAGATCAGATCCAGGGATACGAGTGAGGAAGGGAGGAGCAGGGTGGGCACTGCAGCCAAGCTGGGACCGGGATGGAACCCTGGCTGTGGGACAGCAGAGTGGTGGGCCCTGCAGTCTGTTCCCTGCCTCAGGGTTCTCAGACTCCAAACTCCATTTCTTTTCTTTTCTTTTCTTGTCCTTTCCTTTCCTTTCCCTTCCATTTCTTTCTTTCTTCCTCTCTTTCTTTCTTCCTCTTTCTTTCATTTCTTTCTTCCTTTCTCTCTCTTTCTCTCTCTTTCTTTCTTTGATTTCATTTATTTATTTGACAGAGAGAGAGAGAGAGAGCACAAGCAGGGGGAGTGGCAGGCAGAGGGAGAGGGAGAAGCAGGCTTCCCACGCAGCAGGGAGCCCGATGCAGGGCTCCATCACAGGACCCTGGGATCATGACCTGAGCTAAAGGCAGCCGCTTAACCGACTGAGCCACCCAGGCGCCCCCAAACTCCATTTCTAAAAATGTGCCAGTCCCGTGAAAGGGGTCCGCGCCGGGGGTGTCTGAGAGCTGATGGGGGTGCCGGGTGCGTGGTGAGAATCAGCTCAAAGCTGCTCTGCCAAGGTAGCAGGGCCGACGGCACAGACTGACTGGAGGGACACTGGCCATCCTCCACACTGAGCGACAGCTGAACAGCCAGACACCAGGAAGGTCAAGGCCCTGGGCTGCAGGATCTGTAGGCGACCCCCTCCCCACCCCGGGCTCATCTTCCATCAGGTGTTTGACTGGCTTGGCCTGTGACAGGCACCTTGACCCAAAGTTACTGCTGGAAAAGTTTCCAGTTACTCTTAGCCATCATAACCCTCTCATTTAATAATGAAGATATCCAGTCCTGTAGAAATAAAACATCCCTGAACCTCACTCACAGACAAGCCCCCAGCCCCCTCAGCTCTGGGTGGTTCAGGGAAGCCAAGGAGGGAGGGACAGGCTGGTGTCTCTTTTCTGCCATGCCCCCTCCCCCCTCCTCCTCTGGGTTTGGAGCTGGCAGAGGAAGAGGAGGTGGCAGGAAGGGGAAGGGTGGCTTCTGATGGCCACAGGAGATCTGGCTTCAGGCTCTTTGGCCTGAGTGGACATGCAAAGCTCACTCTCCCTCCTTTGGAGTTTTTCTAAATGAGGAACCTCTAAGTGTACCTCCAAGAAGCAGGCAGTGCCTTTCCTCCAAGTGGCTTCTTACGACTGTCCCCCAGCCATGGGGCACCCAGGGTCCACTTCTGTCTGGGTCCCATGGCCCATCCAAGCTCTCCCCTTGGGCAGACTCTAAAACCCCTGCCCGACTCCGTTGTCCCCACTCTTGGTGGATCTAGTTGCCCTCCTGCGTGCCCAGGCTTGTGCGGGGACTCTCACCAGTGCCGCACCCCACAGCCTAAGGGCAACGAGGGGCAGGCTCCCTGTGAGTGGCTCACTCAGCCTGGGGTGAGGAGATAACCCCAGGCTGGGGTTGCCTGAGTGTGAATGCGGGGTACTCGCCACCTGCTGCCTCAGCTGAAAGAGATAGAGTCCTGTTGCCCCAGTCATAGCTGCTATCCGGGGAGACCCTGTGATGCTCCTCCTTGGGACCTCCAGGAACCCACAGGGACTGGCCCCAGTTGACACCAGGGACAGGACAGACTCACACTGGACAAAGTGGCAAGCATGGAAGTCTGTGCTAGGGCTTCCTTACTTTTTTAGATAAGGGTCAGGGCTGTTGCCTGGAGTGGGCCATATGAATCTGCCCAGGGTGGAAAGGGGGCCATTTAGAGCCACACCTGTTGTCATGTCTTCTAATTCTATGACCTTCTTTTTTTTTCTTTTCTTTGTAAGATTTTATTTATTTATTTGAGAGAGAGACAGGCAGAGACAGCGAGAAGAGAGCATGAGCAGGGAGGAGAGGGAGAAGCAGGCTCCTGCTGAGCAGGGAGCTCGATATGGGGCTCGATCCCAGGACCCTGGGATTGTGACCTGAGCTGAAGGCAGATGCCCAACCGACTGAGCCACCCAGGTGCCCCTTAAGATTTTGTTTTTAAGTAATCTCTAAAGTAATCCCAACATGGGGCTTGAACTCACAACCCTGAGATCAAGAGTCACATGCTCCACTGACTGAGCCACCCTGGTGCTCCTCTGTGACCTTTTGATTTAAATTGCTAATTTGATTGTATTTTGATCTGCATGATGTTGAGACTTGCTTTGTGGTCTCATACAGGGTTAATTTTTAAAAATGTTGCATGTATGCTGTTGAGTGCAGAGCTCAACATATGTTTATTAGGCCAGGCTTGGTGTTGTGTTGTCGAGAACATCTGTCTGCTTACTAATGTTTGCCTGCCAATTATTGAAAATGCCGTGTTAAAAATTCCCACTATAATTGTGGATTTATCAGTTTTTGCTTAATATATTCTTAGTTCATGTTATTAGGTGCATCCAAGTAAAGTGTTGTTTTATCTTCCTGGGGAGCTATCCCATTTGTCATTACCATTGTCATTATTATTGATCCCCTCCAGGTACTTTTGCCTCAAAGTCCATTTTCGTCTGCCATTTCTTTAGCTACTGCAGCTTTATTTATTTGCTTGGCATTTCTATTCCCATTTTATCCCCCGCCCCAGTTCTTTTATTTTCAATCTTGCTGTGTTCTTATGTCCCAGATGTATCTCTTGTAAATGGAACGTAGCTTGATTGAAAAAAATCTCATTTGGTGATCTCTGTCATTTAACTCTTAACATTTTGTTACCACTGATACATTTGGATTTATCTTACATTTTATTTTGCGCTTTCTTTTTAACTTCTCTCTCTCTGTCTTTGATTCTCCTTTCCTGACTTCTTTCTGATTTGATTGAGTTTTCTTTCCCTTTCCCCTCCCCACTGGCTTGGCAATGACATATTCTTTTCCTACTCTTTTTAATTTTTATTATTAAGATTTTATTTATTTATTTGACACAGAGAGAGAGAGAGAAGACATGTGCACAAGCAGGAGGAGGAGTAGGCAAAGGGAGAGGGAGAAGCAGACTCCCCACTGAACAGGGAGCCCAACACGGGGCTCCATCCCAGGACCCTGGGATCATGACCTGAGCTGAAGGCAGACATTTAACTGACTGAGCCACCCAGGCACCCCTGCCCCCTGCTCTGTCTTATATATCTCTCCTGCCTTGTCTTTTAGGTTCACCTTTTCTACCCTCCATATTACTTACTATTTTAATTATGGTTTTATGGCATAAACACTCATTTAGATTTACCCACGTATTTACCTGTCTCTCTGCCATCCATTTATTTCTTGCATCTCAGATCCTCCTTCTGGTTTTAATTCCTTTTTCCTGAAGTACATCATTTAGAAGTCGTAGCAATAAAAATCTGTTAGTGGTAACCTAGGGATGTCAGTCAACATGATGACTGCAGTTAACACTGCCATCTGGTATATTCAAAAATTGTTAAGAGAGTAGATCCTAAGAGTCCTCATCACAAGGAGAAAACATCTTTTTTTTTGTATCTATAAGAGATGAGGATGTTAAGTCAATTTATTATGGTAATCATTTCACAATATATATAAGTCAAATTGATATGCTGTACACCTTAAACTTATACAGTGCTGTCTATCAATTGTATCTCAATAAAACTGGAAAAAATCTAAGAAAATTCCACATAAAACAAAACAAAACAAATTTATTGGTAGTAAACTCAGTTTTGTCTGGAAATGTCTTGTTTCATGCTCATTTGTTTTGTTTTCAAACTTTATATAAATAATGTCATACTCCACAGCCTGCTTTATTCTCTCAACATTATGTTATGTACTCATGTTGTTACATGTTGCTGTTTCTTTAATTTTAATTTGCCATAATGTTTCATTATATTAATATGGTGTAACATATTTATTCATATACTTGAAAGATGTTTCTCAACTAATGATTTATTTTATTATTACTGCTATTATAATTTTATTGTGAAAAATTTCAAGCAGCCACACATATAATGAGCTCCCTTGTATCAGCCTCAACAATCATCAACTCACAGCCAATCTGGTTTTATGTTTATCTCCACTTACCAGATTATTTTGAAGCAAACACTATACTTCATATCATTACATGTGTTAATAATTCAATGTACATCTCTCAAACATAAAGATTATTTAAAACAGATACCCATAGTACCATAATAACACCTAAAAAGTTAACAGTGATTCGTTATTATTATGAAATATCCAGTTGGTGTTCAAACTTCCAGTTGTCTCATGAATATAATTTTTAACATGGTTGAATCAATTCAAATAAGGTCCATTTGTTGAGATCGGCTGATACGTCTCTTAAGTCTTTTTTAGGGTTCTCCTTCTCTTCCTCTTCTTCTTTCTTCCTCAAATTCCCTTGCAATTTGTTTGTTGAAGAAACCAAGTCATTTGTCCTGTGAAAGGCCCCCACCCCCAATCTGAATGTTGGTGATCTCATTCTTTTGGTATCATTTAGCATGTTCTTCCATCCTCTCTTTTTCCTACGTATTTGTGGCTAGATCTAGAGGCCACCCTCCTCCTTGAATAATTTAATTGAGTCTGAAACTCTGCATTGGTGATTATTCTCTCTCAACACTTTGGAGATATTATTCTGTTGTCATTAGGCTTCAGTTAGTGCTGTTGAGAAGTCTGAAGTCAGTCTATTCTTCCTTTGTAGGCAATTTATCTTTTCTGTCCAACAGTCCTTGGCCTTGGCCTTCGAGTCCTCCAATTTCATTATTTTTATTGATCTTACATACAGCTATTATAATCCCCTGAACTAGAAGATTCTTGTCCTTCATCAAATCTGGAAAATTCTCAGCCATTATTTTTTAAAAAAATTTTCTTTTTCCTATTCTTTCTGTACTCTCCTTCAGGAACTTCTATTAAATGTTAGTTGGCTCTTCTCATTCTGCCTTCCACATCTCTTATCTTTTCTTTCAGAATTTCCATCTCTGTCTCTCCTGATTGGGATTCTTGGGGATCTCTTCAGACTTATTTTTCAGCTTACCATTGTTCTTTCAGCTGTTTTTACCTGCTACTGAACACACACACGGAGTGTTCCAGTTCAATAACCATTCTCTAAACACTGTTTAGTTCATTTTCTTGCATACCTGGTAATATTATTTTTTAAGATTTTGTTTATTTATTTGAGAGAGAGAGAGCACAAATGGGAGTGGCAGAGGGAGAGGGAGAAGCAGGCTCCCTGCTGACAAGGAGACTGAGGGCTCGATCCCAGGACCCTGAGATCATGACCTGAGCGGAAGGCAGATGTAACTGACTGAGCCACCCAGGTGCCCCCTGATAACATATTTTAATAATATGTTACTCTTTTGTCATGCTTTGATTCCTTCTTTTATTCTTTAATAAATGTAAAGATAGGCACTTCTCCCTCTGCTGTTCCCCTGTGCTCTCTCTCTCTCTTTCTCTCTGTCAAATAAAATCTTTTAAAAAAATAAATGTAAAGATAATTATTTTATAATCAGCTCAGCTTGTCCTATTATCTGGAGTTCTTAGGAGTCCAGTTCAGTGGCTCACTGTTTCCTTTGACTCTTGCTCACCATGGCTAGTTTCCTCACTTGCTTCATGGTGTTGGATTATGCATCCCTGTTGGTGGTGCCTCATCTGTAAAGCACATGCAACCCAGATGAGGGTGTTCCTCCAAAGGAGCTTTACATTTGCGTTTGCCAGACACATCCAGGGTATTAAACGCTTGGGACAGCTATTTTCTTATTTCTCGGCAGTGGGGTTCCTGGACAAGGCATGATGGCACCCCTGTGGCTATGTTATTCTTATGGGAACATTAAGAGACATTCTGGACAATCTTCTTTGTCATTTTGCCACTGGGAGAATTTTTATTTATCCCTGAAAATGTAGCCCTTCAGGGCCCTTGGCTTTGGGGGGGGGTGGGGCTCAGTTCTAATTCTTTGCTCAGGACATGTCTTCTGTCTTCACAGCAGGAGGGCCCCCTTCCTTGTATTCCTTCTTCTCAATCCAGTATGTCCTGTATAAGCTCCTGGAGCATAAGAGCAAGAAGGACAGCTCGGTTCTCCATAAGGGGCACATTTTGGAACAAACACAAGTGCAGGAAGTGAGGCCTTGAATAAGAATGATCATGATGGGTTCTAAGGTCAATGGTGTCACACACAATGGCAATGGCCAAAAATCCCATTGTATGCATCTCTCAGGGTGACATATAGAAGAGGCAGAAGATTTTAGTCACTGACAAATGCTTTGTTTTCTCTAAAGGCTCTAATTTAGCTTTTGGATAATAAAAAACCTTCTCTAGAACTTTGTTGACTTGTTTCGTCCTTAAGCTGTCTGCCCAGGAGCTGGTCCTGCTTTGGCCGTCGGGTGGGCAGGGCAGCGGGAGTGGAAGGCCCCGTAGAGAGCGAGCCTGCTGTCATGAGTAAATGCTGGCTGCCAGGGTAGGTCTGCATTTGCGGGTGTGGTAAAACCACGAGTACTCCCTGGGTACCCAGCGTGGGTTTTTAAATGTCAGACATGTTGTAGGTGGTTGTGTTAATATTACCACCCATACAGATTTTAAATTACAGCCTCAGTGAAAATTTAGGATTACAGTGTTGCTTGCAGAGGCCCTCCTGGATCCCCCATAGCCCTAGTGGGATTGGAGAGGCAAGAGCTAGTGGGCTGCTCCTGGAACAGGATGTTAAGACAAGCCCTAGGAACCCCCAAGGGTGTTTGAAAGTGCCTTCTGTATGACAGAAAATATGGCCAGAACATATTTCTCTTAAAACTAAGTTTTTAAAAAGAAAACAAAGTGTTTTGACTTTTGGTAGAGACAGAAAGAGATAAATAACACCCTCCTCCAGGGTGTGGAAACAATTTCCATAAATAGGTTATTCGGGAAGAGCAGCATGGGGCTCCCTGAGCAAACGACTCCCAGCTAGCCCTGCTTCAAAGGAGGCCTGGGGACAGGGTGCCGTGAATGTGATCCATCTTGGCAGCAGGTGGGCATCTGTTGGGTACCAAAGTTCTATCTCCTCACTCTTGTCCCAAACACCGGTGCCAGGTGAGGGTTCCCCAAACGCTTGCCATCTTCCCCCTGCCCTGAAGCTCCTGAGATGAGCAGTAGGATGCCGGAGACACCTCTGAGGTTTGATGCAGACACATGGGGGTTTGGGTCTGACTAGACCTCAGGTCTGTCCGGCACTTGACCTTGGCAAGCCCTTAGGGACCTTGAGGCCTTCACATAGACACGAGGGATGGCACGGCTATTTTGCTGGGTGGGGATTCGTTAGGTCATGAAATCAAAGCACCTGGCACATAGCTGGGACTCAGGAAAGGGTAAGGGCATGGCTCCTCCCATGGGGCTTAATGAAGCAGGCCTCCCAGGGCAACCACTCAGCACTGCCTGCCTTGGGGAATGGGACACAGTCTGAGTTTTGAGCTGCAGGTTAGTGTGCTGGCTCTGAGGACAGGAACCGCGTGTCCCATTAGGGGTGGTTCTTAGGGACTGAGCCATTACAAAGTTATGGCCCAGATGGGAAAAGGGCACAAGTGGCTGAGATGAAGGCCAGGTGGCATTGGAAGCGCACAGCATGGTTTGTGGGCTGCCTGTGCTTGAGTCCCGGGCTCCCTGCTGACACATTGCAGGACTTATGAAGTGACCCCACCTCCCCCCACCACCCTGTGCCCCAGCTCCCCGTCAGCTCCCCTCTGGTGGCAGTGTTGACCTCTCGGAGCTTCCTCTGCAGCTGCCTGGCCATCGGAAGAAGATTCCTATTATCATGACTCTCTCTGAGTCTGCTTCTCTCCTCCCTTCCCCTTCCTGCACATCCTGTCTTTACCAGAGCCTCAGTTGACCTGCAGCTCCTGACTACATGGCACCTTGGCTTTCCCGCATGGTCCTGATGCTCCTCGGGGCTTCTGTCCCTGTTTCTCAGCCAGCCACCCAGAGATGGGCCAAACTTCACAGGTTAAGGGCACTGTCCTTCACAAGACTGCCCTTACTTTAGACACCAGCCACAAGTTCAAGGGTCCCCAGGCCACCCTCACTTCTGATCAGCTGGCTACAAATTTGGGGGCATTCACTACCCTCTCATGTTCAATAATTTACTAGAAGACTCACAGAAACTGTTCAAGAAAGTGCTGTACTTCCAATTACAGTTTTATTAGGACACAGGGATGCTAGTCAGAACCTGTCAAAGTGAGAGATGCATTAGGGGGAGTCGCCCACAAGGACATATTTTCTTCCTAGCACATTGAAGTGTGACCATATGCAGAGCATTGCTAACAGAGGAAGTTCACCTGAGCTCTGGTGTCAGAGTTTTTATTGGGATTTTATTATGTAATCATGATTGATTGAACTGGGCCCGTGTGACTCCATCTCCTACCCCTTTTCCCCCCAAGGTCAGCCTCATATCACGTTGCTTGAAGTCCTAACCCTGTAACCACATGCTTGGTCTTTTTGAGGTGACCAGACTCCTTCCTGAGTCACCTTGTTAGCATAAACCATCAGGCATGGTCCAAGGGACCCGCCATGAATAATGCTTGGGAAATTCCAAAGGTTTAGGGGCTGCCTCCCAGGGACTAGGGGCAATGGCCAGCCAATTTCTCTATTATATATAATACACTCCAAGTTAGTGCCCCCTGTCCCTCCCACCATTGCTCCTTTCTGTGGTTCCCCACCCCTGTTTCTAAGAGCAAGCCCTGGACAGACAAAGACTCATTCCCTACCAGGCAATGTCTCAAGTTGACAGCAAGCCTCTGGTCATGAGTCACTGGTACAATCAGGGGGGTGAGGTGGGGGAGAGGGGAAGGGTGTCATAGGGTATAAACCATGACCACCTAGTCCTTGTCTTCAGCTATGGAGTGGCCGTTTCCCCATCACTAGGGCTCCCTGATTGGTGTATTTGCTGTGTTAGGGAAGAAATGTCAGATGAGCGATCAGGTGGGCGTGGTTCTCATTTTGGCTTCTTAAAGGGCTCTGACATCACACTGTTCTCCCAGGGGAGGCTGATCCTGTGTGTATGTGTGTGTGTGTCTTTCTTTTAAAAATTTCTTCACCAATGTTCTCAGTCTTGTGGCACACCACACACAGCATGGTCTGTGGGGTCTCCTTCCCACTTGCAGTTCATTCTTCTGAGGCTGAGGCCAAGGAGACTGGATCAAGTGTATTTTCAGAAATCAAGACATCAATCAACATTTGTCTCAAAAATGGAAAAATTATGAAGCACCTACTAGGCAGCAGGTCACAAGGAAGAAGAGGTGTATAAAACTCCAGAACGGTGCTGTCCGATCGAAAGAAAATGTGAGCCATGTACGCAATTTAAAATTTTTTTTGTTTGGTACCATTTACTTTATTTGAAGGAATGGTACAAATGAAAGAAGTTAAGTAGATGTTTTGGTACAACCTACAGAGCAATTTTAAATTTTCTACAACCACACTAAAAAAGTACAAAGAGATGCAAAATTAATTTTAATAATGTGTTTTATTTAACCCAATATACCCAAAATATTATCTTTTCAACATGTCATTGATATAAATATTACTAATCTGGTATTTTACAGTTTTTTAAAGATTTTGATTGATTGATTGATTCCCCGCCCCCCAGAGAGAGCACGCATGCGCATGGGGGAGGCAGAGGGAGAAGCAGACTCCTCGCTGAGCTGGGAACCCCAGACAGGGTTCGATACCAGGACCCTGGGATCATGACCTGAGCTGAAGGCAGACACTTAACCCACTGAGCCACCCAGGTGCCCATATTTTACAATTTTTTCGTGAAAAAATTCTTTTGTTGAAAAAAATTGTAAAATACCACATTAGCAATGTTTATATCAATGTGGGCTAGCCCCAGTTCAAGTGCTCAGCAGCCTCCTGTGGTCAGTGGTGGCCATACTGGACACACAACTACATGTTTATTATATATATATTATATATTACATGCTTTAATATATTTACTATATTTATGTTATAGTTTATATATTGTGTGTGTGTGTATATGCTCACTGCTTCCTGGCAAGTTACCAGTCCTGCCGAGCTACTGTTTCTTCTCTGTGGCGCACGGATAATAATACATACACAGCATGGTTGGGAGGGGTAAGTGAGATTCTACATGGCTTGGGGCAGGTGATTAATAAATAGCTTATTCTCTGTTCTCAGACACTTGAAGCAGTGACACAGATGAAGATGGTAAGTTGGCTCCTGACCCACTTTGACCAGAATTCTAGTGAGGAAATCATAAGGTCACATCCAGCCGACAAAGACCACTGTCCGTTGTATGGGCTAAGGCTTCCCAGTGTGTTAGTTAGCAGCTAGAACGCTCATTTCATGGGCTGTCTGTATAACCTTGTTAATGTAGCAGAATTATCGGTGATCAAATACATTTGGGGAACAATCAGATTTCTTTACTGCAGGACTTCTCAGGAACTTAATGTTAGCATATTAGTAGGCTTCATGAATTTCTAAAAGTGGGATATGTCCAGATGTATTTGACCACAGATGGGAAACACCTTTCTAGGCTTCCTGCCATACACACACACACACACACACACACACACACACACACACACACACTATAGTGTGTGTGTGCCAACAGAAGTTTAATTCCTCTTAGGTGAATGCTTAAAAGTGGGATTCCAGGATCATATGGTAATTACAATTTTAACTTTATAAGAAACTACCAAACTGGGGCGTCTGGGTGGCTCAGTCGTTAAGCGTCTGCCTTCGGCTCAGGTCATGATCCCAGGGTCCTGGGATCGAGCCCCCACATCAGGCTCCTGGCTCAGCGGGGAGCCTGCTTCTCCCTCTCCCTCTGCCTCTCTCCCTGCTCACGCTCTCTCTCTCTCTGTATTTCTGTGTCTCAAATGAATAAATAAAATCTTAAAAAAAAAAAAAAAGAAACTACCAAACTGTTTTCCAGAGTGGCTGTACCATTTTGCACTCTCATCAGTAATGTATGAGAGTTCCTATTTCTCCACATTTTTTTCCCCTTTATTTTTTACTTTATTCATTAAATATTTAACACTCCACAGTGGAGCCATGTTCAGTTAAGGTGGGGTTCAACAGAGAAGCAGCACCAACATTTCTGGGAACTTGTTTTTTTTTTTTTTTTCCGTCATGACAGGTGCACTCCTTAATCCCAATCACTTACTCTACCCACCCCCCCTCCCCACCTTCCCTCTGGTAATCATCAGTGTGTTCTCTATAGTTAAGAATCTGCTTTGGGGCACCTGGGTGGCTCAGTTGGTTAAGTATCTGACTTTTGATTTCGGCTCAGGTCATGATCTCAGGGTCGTGAGATCGAGCCTGGCATTGGGCTCCATGCTGGGTGTGAAGCCTGCTTAAGATTCTCTCTCTCCCTCTCCCTCTGCCCCTACCCCCCTTGAAAAAAAAGTCTGTTTCTTGGTTTGTCTCTCTCTCTCTTTTTTTCCTTTGCTCATTTGTTTGGTTTCTTAAATTCCACATGTGAGTGAAATCATATGGTATTTGTCTTTCTCTGACTGACTTGTTTTGCTTAGCATTATACTCTCTAGTTCTATCCATGTTATTGCAAATGGCAAGATTTCATTCTTCTTTATGGCTGAGTAATATTCCATTGTGTGTGTGTGTGTGTGTGTGTGTGTGTGTGTGTGTGTGTAGTATGTACGCCACATCTTCTTTATCCACTCATCAGTTGATGGACACTTGGGCGGCTTCCATAGTTTTGTTATTGTAGATAATGCTGCAATAAACACAGGGGTACATGTATCCCTTTGAATTAGTGTTTTTCTATTTTTGGGGGTAAATACCCAGTAGTTGCAATTACTGGATCATAGGTAGTTCTATTTTTAATTTTTTGAGGAAGCTCCATATTGTTTTCCACAGTGGCCAAACTAGTTTGCATTCCCACCAAGAGTGCAAGAAGATTCCTTTTTCTCCACGTCCTCACCAACACGTTGTTTTTTGAACTTTTGATTTTAGTCATTTTGACAGATGTGAGGTGATATCGCGTTGTGGTTTTGATTTGCATTTCCCTGATAACTACTGATGTTGAGCATCTTCTCATGTGTCTATTGGTCATCTGTATGTTTTCTTCAGAGAAATGTCTGTTTATGTCTTCTGCCCATTTTTTAATTTGTTTATTTTGGTGTTGAGTTTGATAAGTTCTGTCTAGATTTTGGATACTAACCTTTTATCGGATATGTCATTTGCAATAATCTCCTACCATTCAGTAGGCTATCTTTTAGGTTTTTTTTTTTTTTTTTTTTTGTCTTTTAGTTTTGTTGATTGTTTCCTTTGCTGTGCAGAAACTTTTTATTTTGATGTAGTCGCCTGCTGTTTATATTAATTCTTCAAGAATCATATGGAGCATGCCTTGGCTTCTCCTTATTTCCTTGATCACCCTGGTTTGGGTTTAACAAGTAAAGAGCAATTTATGCTCAAATGGAAAGATTGCCTAGGAATATGAGTCTTAAGATAGGTTAGACTAAGCATCCAAGATTCATAGAAGGATGCCGTGGTAGAGTGGGAAGACCCGGGGGGATACCTGCGCTCCCCTCCTCGTTCTGGCCCTCCTGAGGGTAGGCACATGGCTTGACTGCCTCCTTCCCACGACCCGTGGCTGTGCAGGGAAACCAGCAACTTCACTGTGCACCAGCCCTTCCTCACCCAGGCCAGGTGTGTGTCCCAGAGTGGATCCTCTCCTTTCCACACGGCAGCCCCTCAGTCAACATGTGTCATGCTGTTGCTTGTGTCTCCACAATGTCTTTTCTTCTCCAGGTCTTCTCCTGGCCATGACACGTGCTGTGGCTTTTAGCCTCTTAAGCCACCATGCCCCCTTCCTTCTTCCTTTGGATGTGTTCCATCTGACATATCCCTGCCCTTCTTAAAGCGTGGTCCTCAGAGCTGGGCCCAGGACCCAGGGGAAGCCTGGGATGTGGCCAACCCTGAGGTCAGGTTGGCCGATACCTCCCTTGTTTGGAGTGTTGTACACCCACTGATCTAGCCAGGATGTGGTTAGTCTTCTCAGTACCCCATCCCCGTCGGTCCTCTGGGAGGCTGAGAAAGATGTAGCTCCGTCCGTCCTCCCGCAGGAACCACCTTTTACCGGGGGTCCTCCCCCCAGTTCTGTCCCTGCCAGATTTGATGTTTGTTGGTTTTAGTCTGTTTAGCTGATTGGATCATTTTTATATCCTGGTTTTGTTAAGTGAAATGTTGAATGGTTCGGCTGGCATCGTGTGGGTCACAATCTTGGCAACCACAGTCCCTATGTTCGTGCAAGTCACTGGCAAAAACACATGAAACTGATTGCTGTAGCCCTCCTCAGCCTCTGGGTGGGAACTGGGTCTACTGCATGGCTCCCCACACTTCAGCACTTGGAGACCCTATGACTAAGAGCGTCTGCCCCTCTCTTCTGTCTCCAGTTCTCTGGGGTTACTGTTCTGTCCAACCTCAGTTTAGGTCCCCTGCCCTCTGGATGCTGCCTCAGATGCCACCTCTTTTGGCTGCCTGAGCTTTGAGCCCACACCCTGCATTGTGCTGTCTCTTCGTGCAGAGCTTGGCCAGGATCAGTGTGGACATGGGGAGAAGGCTCCTTTCCCCCCCTTTGAGCCTCTTTTGGCCCTTCACCCTGAGCCTTTGCAGACGGGGCACAGACACCAGGCCCATGTCTCCCTTGCCTCTGTCCCCAGGGACCTTGCACAAAACTTTCTCCTTAACTGTCCGGGGGCTTCTCTGGCTGCACTTAATTTGGACAATCACGACTGAAGAATTACTGCCTTTTCCAGGGCTTCCATCTTCCTCTTAGTCTTCACCACTGCCACCTGTATTGTGTTTATTATCCCCACTTTTCAGATAAGAAAACAGAGGCTCAGGGATATTAAATAGCTTGCTCAAAAATTGTAACGCCGGTAGGTCGAGGGTCTAGGTTTGAATCCGAGTTGTCCATGCAGTCAACAGATATTTATTGGGCACCTCCGCAAGCTGTCTGCTTCCAAAGCCCATGTTTTTTGTCTGCAGCGTGCTGCCTCTCAAACTGCTGAGCAGGACCCTTGAGGAAGGGAGGCTTGGGGTGGGTGCCGGGCCCTCAGGGGAGGCGCTGGCCCGGTCTCACCACTAGGTGGAGCTGCTGGTCTGACCGGCGGAGGCGAAGGATGGCTAAACCGTCCACGCTCAGCCCCTCTCTAGGCCCTTGTTGTTCCTGAAAGCAGGGACACTCCAGTCATGCCAGCAGAGCACTTTCAGGCAGCCAGGAAGCCACCAAGAGAGTTATTGCATCTGGAAAGCTGGAGGCTGAGGGGACTTGGAGTCCCCTGTCTCAGAACATGTATTTTGATTTCTCACAAGTTGCAGCTCTAGAAGACTCCAGAAGGCTCCAGAAGGTGGGTGAGCCCAAGAAGACGCTGGAGGATAGATAGACCCTAAGCCACACTTCTACTGACAGGAGGTCAACAGAGATGACCCTGGAACTGTGGGATTACTTTAGAGGGTTTCATTTTTTTCCTGCAAACTTAATTTTGAAAAATTTCAAGCCTGTAGAAAAGCTGAAAGAATCGTACAGTGAACACCCATTTCTGTCTCACCAAGATTCACTACTTGTTAACATGTGGCCAGGCCTGCCTGGTCTCTTTCTCACACTGTGTGTGTGTGTGTGTGTGTGTGTGTGTGTGTGTGTACCACACAACAGTCATTTGCCAACATGGAACTTCTACTCTGAACATTTCCACATGCGTCCCCTAAAGACAAGGACATTCTCCGACACAACCCTGATGCTGTTCTTGGTGGTATTACTTTTTAAGAAGGGAAAATGTACTTGGCTTAAGAACTTGAATAATCCCCAGTGAGATCTGCTTGCCAAGAATGAATACATTAGGAAGCCAGTTTAAAGATTCAGCCCTCCCTCACGTGCTTTGAGAGAAATTTTAGGCTTGGCCATGGATTAGGCTGGGTGCTCCCGAGGACAGGCCTGTGCCTGATCACCGCCCCCCCAACAAAAGGTGGATTTACAAAAGACACAGCCCCTGGGGCCTTGCAGGCAGGAGCTCTGTGCGTGGTGGATAGCACAGAAATGGCCGCAGCCCAGCCTTGGCCTACGCTCAGGAGGCCTGAATGCAGAGGCACAGCCCACTGAGAGTTCCAGGCTCAGGAAGTGGCTCAGCTGTCCCAGGATTCCAGAAAAGCACCTGGAAGGGTGATTCTCAGAGAAATAATGGCTGGGACAGAGCACTGAGGAAATGTCTTCTTCCAAAGCAGAGAACTGGGGTGGGGGGCTGGTGGTCAACATGGCATGCTGAACACTGCTCCTGCTAAAGGAAGCAGGGACTGGGAGCTCTGGAGAGGGGGCTTGTCACCAAGTTTCTTTGTGAAGAGGATGGGGGAGAAGGCAGGGCATAGAGCTGGGCTGAGGGCCCACTGTTCCAGACCCAGCTCGTGCTGGCCTGCATGTGAGGGGCAGGGAAGAGCTGCTGTTTGTTTGTTGGGAAGGAAAACTTCCATTTAGAGCACTAGACCCCAGCTTGAGTGGAAGCTTCTTGGGGCCACTACCCTAAGCACTGCCCTGGCCAAGAAGCCTGTCTGTCACAGAAGACTGGTCCTTGCTGGAGGACAGGCAGACCCTTGGGAGGTCAGGAACCCTCTCTAGGTTGCTTCTTGCATGTTCAGTGGCCTCTGTAAGGACCTCTGAGTTTCTGTCCACACCCTTCAAGCTGTCTTGGGCAGTCCCTCTTGATTGCACGCCATGAGGCCAAGCTTGGTTTTCAGCCCTCTTGACATTTGAATGCAGACCAGGCTGTGTTTGGCCCTGCCACACAGGGAAAGAAGACACACACACTCAAACTGTTCTCAGAATAAAGAAAAGAACACATAGATACACTCAGTCCAGCACCCAGGTATTATAAAACTGCCAGGAATTAATCCAGACTAATCAGGCATTGATATTTGGTAATATCAACTCAGAGGTGGGGAGGGGCCTTGGTGGTGTCTGGTCCCCAGAGTACACAGTCCAGAGGGCCTGCGTGCCCAGCTCATGGGCCTCACTGGGCTTTCAGTGCCCTGGGGCACCTGGTCCTCATGCTTCTATGCCCCAGCCTGCCTTTGGTGGTCTCCTCTCCATGCCGGTATTCTCCTGGGAGATGCCCTGTAAGGATGCAGGCCTGAGCCTCTTGGTATATGCTGTTTGAGCAGTCTCCTGTGCTCTGGGAGCAGGACTGTTTCCGGGGTCTTTTATCCAAGAAATAATTCTGGGGACACAGAGCAGCTGGGGTCTCCCTTTTTTTTGCTGCCCTGCCCTAACTTCTTTGGAAACGCGCCGCAGTTCACTCTTGCCCTCCATGTGGGATGGGCCGACCAGCAGGGTGCTCACAAACAAGCTTTCCTGCATCCATGTGTTGGTGGCCCGGCTGTGATAGAATTTCAGGGCAGATGGAGGACTGACTGCTGGGAACAGCAGTCCTCCCCCTTCGGATGTTCGCTATGAAGCTGATGAGTAATCATGGCACCCAAGTGAGACCTAGGGGTGCCTGGCCACCACCATGGAGGAGTGGTCCTCCAACTGTTTGGTCTCAGGAGCTCATTCAACTCTTAAAAGTTATAAAAGACCCTAAAGAGCTTTAGCTCCTATTGATCATATTTATAGTATTTAGCATATTAGAAATTAAAAGAGAAAGTTTAGAAATATTAATCCCTTCATCGAGTGCTTTTATTCTCCGGCCCTCAGTATCCTTAGCCGCTTCAAGCGTGTCCTCTGCTCCCCACTCAGAGGTTGCAGGCTGAGAGACGATCTACCCCTTCTCCCCATGTGCCCGTGTAGCAAAAGTCTCACTCGGCCAGTCAGCTGGTCTCAGGGAAGAAAAGCTATAGTTCACCTCAGTATGTCTTACTAAGGTGTACATGACTGCTAGCCCCAGACCCTGTAGGAAAAACCTGATCAGAAAAGGGATCAGGTTAATACAAATAATTCTCTCCCTCTTTGGCTTTTCCAGCAAGCTGACAATGGAATGAACATTCTACCCACCTCTGTGGGAGTCTTTAGACTCCAATTTCCTAGACCCTTTCTGCTCTTCAGAGCTGCTTCTACTCTTCCACTTTAAGCCCTTTAAAATGATTTTCCCCACTTGGGGGGTGCCTGGGTGGCTCAGTCGTTAAGCATCTGCCTTCAGCTCATGTCATGATCCTAGGGTCCTGGGATCGAGCCCCGTACTGGGCTCCCTGCTCTGCAGGAAGCCTTCTTCTCTCTCTCCCACTCCCCCTGCTTGTGTTCCCTCTCTAGCTGTGTCTCTCTCTGTCAAATAAATAAATAAAATCTTTAAAAAACAAAAAACAAAAACAAAAACGATTTTCCCCACTTGGGCCTGGAGCCCCCAGGGTGTCTAGTCATGAATGGACGTGCAGCAGTGGGCACCATGCCAACACCTAAGCCCGGGAGTGAATGAACCAAGTGCCTGTCATGCGTCAGGACCTCCATGAGGGCGCAGCTGGGCTTCACCTCTCGCCTCATGGATTTCAGTTTGCATTAAAGCTGCAGGTCTCAAACTTTTTGGTCTCAGGTTCCTTTTCAATCTTCAAAATGTTTCAGGACCCCAAGGAGCTTTTGTTTGTGTGGACTATATCTACCCATATTTTTCCCATTTGAACCTGAGCAAGTTTTAAATATTTATTTATTAATTAATTAAAAAATAAAGCCATTGCATATAAACATAAAATAACACATTTTGTGAAAAAAAACTGCAGGTCTCAAAATAAATTTAGTGTCTTTTTTTTTTTTTTTTTACAGTTTTTGCAAGTCTCTTTAACATCTGGCTTTAACGGGAAACAGCTGGATTCTCCCAGCTGTCTCTGTAGGCAATACGGTGCCGTGGGCTGTTCTGGTTTCAGCGTTGGGAAAACGTGCCACTGGAGAAGGGGGCGGATTTTCTTTCATAGCCTTTTCAGGTAGTTGTAGATCTGCTTCCTTGTTACTGTGCCAAAATGTGACAGGTAGTGGTTTCTTAAAGGTTAATTTCCACGTGGAATCTGAAACCATTTATCCTCTGTTTGCCCTTAAACCACTTGTCTAACTTGCTTTGTGAACGGATATCTTACCCAGGCATGCACGATCACGCATGAGTCCTGGGGAAGATTCACGGAGCTACGCAGTGTTTCCCCACTGTTGACCCTTTTCACCTTCATACAATATCAAAAAATCAAATTTGGTAACACGGCCACCGATTGCATCAGAAAAGTCTTCATATATTCAGAGGCTGTCAAGCTTAGGATGGCAGTTATAGTTTTGCAAAATTCTAATTTTTCCTTGAATGCTCAGATTTTATTATTGGCAACAAATACTGTCATTGTTTCCCTTGAAATGACAAGCTCACTTTGTTCATTTTCCAAGAAGTGTCTGTCAAATACCCAAGTCTGAATAACCATTGTTTGTTTGTCATTCTTTCAAGTAAAATGAAATTTCATTCTCTCAAGTAAAAATGGTATTCTATGAAAAAAAAGCAGCCAGATCGACTTGTAAGGCACACAGTCCCACAGGTGCTTTCTTCGGGACAACTGTCACCCTCGCTTGTGGGTTCTATGCCAAGTTGAATTTAATACAATTAATATATTTTACTGCTTCATCAAGGACAATCTTAAGGAGAACAGGCACTTTTAAGAATTTGTGAGTGCGTGTAGTGGAGAAGAAAATGACTACAGTTTGGAACCACTGCGTGAGTCGTGCAAAGACCCTACAGCTTTATCCACCAATGTTTGTGGCTTTCAGTGCAAATGCTGATAAAACAATTTTGACCTCTTGCATTCCCATAAAGGTCTCATGGGATTTCCAGCCTGCCTGGACTATACTTTGAACACCTGCAGATGGAAGCATCTTCAAGCCAGTGATAGGTATGTTCTCTCACTATCTCTTAGCACGGCTCCAAGTCCCCGTGGGCTGGGCACCCAGCAGAAGTTCCACAAGTGCTTGCTGGCTGAATGTTTGGCATCTCTGTGATGCAAGGTTAGGGGATAGAGTCTGGATAAAGGTACTTGTCATGGGAGTACATGTCATTAATGTCCAGAGCCTGAGAGATACTCCCTGGAGACTGGTTGGTTTGGGGCAGTGCCCAGGTATTGGTATTTTTTAAATATTTAAAGTATTTAAAAATCCTGCAACAAGAGAACTAACTACAGGGCTGTCAGGCCAAGAACAGAAAGGTAACCTGACTATAAGGCATAGAAACCAATTGGCATCTCTTCCCTTCCTTCGCTTCTGCTTAAAACAGTCAAGACAGAGCACCTTGACCTTGGACCATGCAGTCTTGTACATTGTCAGGTGGCTTCCAGGGCCTTCCTGCAGAATGTGTGGAGAGGGGTAAGGGGGGGTGAGGTGGGCTCTCAGAGGCCCTGGAGGGACTGGGCGCTGGCTCCTCTGGGTGCTATTGGAATCATAGGCGGATGGGATCTTGAACCAGGAACAGATGGGGCTCCAGGGCAGATGCCTTGGTTCTGCTACAGAATTTTGGAGCCACGCTGGGCAAGGTGCTGTTCATGCAGCTCTGCCCTCCAGCCCTCTGCTGGGGGTCTGCCTACTCTTCTCACTCTGAGAGAGGTCTCCCCAAAATTCCAAGAACCTTCTCTTTGGCCCTGCTTCTTCCCAAGGGACTCTTAGCAAGTCACCCAAGTGGGAGTGATTTTAATTCTGTGCCCATGTAGCACTTCAGGGCAGCCTCCCTGCTCTCTAGTCCTGGGCTCTCTCTGTCCAAATGTAGGGCTCAAGGCCTGGAACCCTGCAGGCTCCACCACCCATCTGTGAGCCTCCCTCCTGAGCATATTTCTGTGGCTGTGAAGGGGCAGAAGAAGCCAGTGAGAGCAAGGCTATTTTTGTTCCTGGTGATGCTTATAATTTCTTTTTTGCAAGTGTCTTGTGCCCTCCAGAGAGCAACTCGGGGCTGCTTGTTTAAAAACCTTCCTAGGTTATCCTAATGCATGACCAGGGGGAGGACCTGGCTTTGTTTATTATTTCTCAATACTGATTATTCAGTAGGGAAACCAGGGAAGATATTTTGAGATCGAGGTGGAAACCAGAGATATGTACCCCACATGTGGTTATGCAATTAAAAAAAAAGCAGTATGTTTTATGTAGTTTACCTATATAGATTAGTAAGCCAGAACTGTAGTTGAAATTTGGTTAACACTTTCATTGCTTATGTTTGTCTTTCTGTGATCAGTACCAAAGAAGTGTATGAAATCTTGAAGACCCAGTTTCTCAATAGCAGTATGGACTTGTAAGAAAAGTAGCATTATTTTATAATATTGTGGAGTGTAGAGAAAATATTTTTGTGTTTCTATAGGCTTTCTGAACAAATTTTGCTGAAACTTGGAATTTGGTTGTCTTAGTGGGCTCAGGGTGTTGCAACAGAATACCACAGGCTGGGTGGTTTAAACAACAGAAATGTATTTCTCACAGTCCTGGAGGCTGGGAGTCACAGATCCAGGTGCTGGCTGATTCAGTCCCTGGTGAGGGCTCCCTTCCTCCTTGCAGATGGCCGCCATCTTGCGTGTCCTCCCAGGACAGAGCGAGTGAGCAAGCTCAGGGTGTCTCTTCTTATACAGGCACTAATGTCATCGTGGGGCCCCACTCGAGCAAGCTCATCTGGCCCTAACCACCTTCCCAAGGCGCATCTCCAAGTATCATCACATTGTGAGGTAGGACTTTAACACAGGAGTTTAGAGGGTAGGCAAGCAGTCTGTCCATAATACTGGGCTAAAAGCAAGCCTTAGAAGTTAATTTACAATTGTGAAGCTAGTGAGACAACTCTAGAGAGGCTTACCTTTCTAAGCTGGGGATATGTGTTTACATTTCAGCCAGGAGTGAGGCCTAGGCTTGGAGACAACTGACTCTAGGTTATCTGCCCTGGAGAGGTAAACAGTTGGCTCTTGAACAACAAGGGTGTGATCTGCGTGGGTCCACTAACATGTGGATTTTCTTCCAAGAAATGCAGTACATTTCATTAATGTATTTTCTTTTCTTTATGATTTTCTTAGTAACATTTTCTATTCTCTAGTTTACTTTGTTTACAATATACTGTATATGGAGTATTTACTGTATATTTACTATATACTGTAAGAATATAGTATATAATACATACTTCCAGTCAACAGTAGGCTGTTAATAGTTAAATTCTGGGGGCGTCAAAAGTTATATGATGATTGTTAACTGTTTTGGAGTCAATGTCCCTAACCCTGGTGTTGTGCAAAGGTCAGCTATATTTACACTCCAGAAAGTAAGAGTAAGGATCCAGGTTACCTGCCATATGGTCTCTAAGGGGCAAGGGTATTTTCCCTCCTTGTAGGAGAAGAGGGCTTATAGATGCATCATTCTCCATCCATCAGCCAAGGGGTGTCCTCTGCTCCCTGGAGATCTTCTTTAGAGGGTAGGCAAGCCGTCTGTCTATAATACTGCGCTAAAAGCAAGCCTTAGAAGTTAATTTACAATGTGAAGATAGTGAGACAACTCTAGAGAGGCTACCTCTCTAAGCTGGGGGTACATTTCAGCCCTCGGTGGGAGGCCTGGAGTGGGGCTTTCCTCGTGGCACCTGGGTGGAGCAAGGAGGGGCCACAGGCTTGTTATTTACTGTAAGATCATTAATGAGAACTCTGTCTCAGATTCAGAACACCTCATAATTGCATTTAGAATAAAATTGATAAAGACGAATGTTAATAACAAACCCCAAAGTTTTAAGTAATATATACTGAATGTTGATACCTTCAAGTAGAAAAAAAAAATAGAAATAGAAACAAATCATTAATATGATGGCAGTTGCATGGTGACAAACGTGGTGATTTTAATTTGTCTTTCCTCCTAAAATTTTCTTAAAAAGTGTATATTAATTTGACAATGGAAAGAATTAAAAAGAAAGTTTTTTTTTTTTTTTTTGCATGACGGTCATGATAGAGAGGATCTCTTAGTTATCCATTGCTGCATTACAAATTAAGTCAAAACTTAACAGCTGCAAACAATACACCTTGATTATCCCCCAGTGCCTGTGGTCAGGAGTCTGGGCCCAGCTGAGCTGGGTCCCTTGGCAGCCCCACTCCAGGCCTCCCACTGAGGGCCCCAGAGCCCACCACCTTAGCAGCACAACAGGTAAGTATTTCAGTATTGAACTCGTAAAGAAAATCATATTAATTCATGAAATATATTTGAGTGCCTTGTGGTTCTTTCCTGTTGTTCTGTTTTGGGGTTTTGTATACGATTTCTATAATGTGTCGTTGTGGCCACGCTACCCTGTCTTCTGGAGGCCTCCTCACTCCAGCCCTGCAAGCTCAATGTGCTTGCGCTAATACAGCTCTCACGAGCTCTGGAGGCTTGTGTTGCAGTGCTTGGTCTTTTTGGCAGAGTTCATTGTGTGTTTGGAATCAGTCACAGTAGTGGCTGGAGAGACTGTTACACAATTTCTTGGCAGTGAGTATCTTCATTAGTGATCTGCATAATTAGGCACGATGGCGTGGGGTCAGGGGGGAATGTGGCTTGGACTTTGTATTAAGAAAAAAAGCTGAGAGGGGCGCCTGGGTGGCTCAGTTGGTTAAGCGACTGCCTTCGGCTCAGGTCATGATCCTGGAGTCCCGGGATCGAGTCCCGCATCGGGCTCCCTGCTCGGCGGGGAGTCTGCTTCTCCCTCTGACCCTCCTCCCTCTCATGCTCTCTGTCTCTCATTCTCTCTGTCTCAAATAAATAAATAAAAAATCTTTAAAAAAAAAA
>NC_138371.1:99146686-99166727 GCF_054177405.1 Leptonychotes weddellii | reverse complement strand
AAGAAAAAAGCTGAGAATGAAATAGAAAAGCCACTCTTTGGAAACACAGAAGCTAGCCATGCAGAAGCAGTGCCCTTTACCTGGGATCTTGGTGACCAGAGCTCTCCTGGCCTCTGTTCCTTACCTCCCTCCCCAGGGACCAAAAGCTTCTGACCTCCATCCACAGAAGAAGCCCTTGGGAACCCCTCCAAGTTCCAAGTAAGGCCTTGAGGGACTCAACTCCAGGGCCTCCCTTCCCAGGCTTCGCTGGGCTGACCTGCCCTTGACTTAGACCCTAGTGGGCAGTGGGGGCAGGACCATGAAGGAGCTCATTTTCCTCATCATCTCTTTGGGGAATCCCCTGGCCAGCCCAGAAGGAGACACTTCTTAATGTATCTGAGAAAGCAGCATGGTTCCCCTGAGGGGCTCCCAGGGTCCTACCACCGTAGCAGCACAAAGAGTGTCAGGTGTGCACAAGTGTAGTTGTGTCTGTGAGGCCCCTGTGAGGCTGACTTCAAGACCTGAGCTGAGGAGGAGGATCGGGAGGAATTGCACCTGTAGGGATTACTCCAGCACCTGAGGGTCCTGGAAAAGCTTTTGGGATCCAGAGAATACATGTGTACATTGGAGTTCATCAACAGAAACTAGTCATGAGCCCACCTTCTGTAAGGCTTGAAATGCTACTGCTTAGACTCAGGATCACAAATCCTATGTCAGTGGATTCTTGGTTCTTAATTGTTAAGGAAATGTACAAGACTGTTAATAATAAAAATGGGAAATGGCCAAAGGTCCAAGAGGGGCGTGTAGTGCACTTGATTCTGGCTGCTGAAGCAGAGCAGGGGTGTGTTTGGAGAGCACTGTGGATTACAGAAGCAGACTGGGGAGGCAATGGCAGAGTGGGCAGGAACAAAGGGTGGCCTGATCACTGCCCAGGCTTTGTCCCAGAAGCCATCTGGAGATGGTGCCACCCTCCCTGGATCCTCAGCTCCTCTGCTGGAATAGATGATCTCGCTGGCTCAGTGACCCTGGCAGAAGCACCCAGTCAGCTGAACCTGAGTCGTGTAACCTTCCCTGGCTACCAGGGAGAGAGGAGGGAGAGGCCTTGGCTTCCTCCAGCCACACAGTGGGAGGCAAAGCCTGGCTTCCACCAGACAGATAAGAAGACTGCTCCCCTGGCTGAGTATCCCTAAATATCAAATGTCCAGGACAGTGGCCAAGAGATTGTGGTTATTTAGTCATGCATTTGAAATGACTGGTAAAAGAGTTCTGTATGTGTATGTATATATGTTGCTGAATAGTATATGTATATATAATATATGTACTATATATTATAATTATATATAGCAATATATAACATTACATATACTACTTGATTTTATTCATTTTGGAAGAAATATCTCTCTTTTGTTGGCATCAGAGGCTTCTAACCTAGAATTTCAAGATGGTAATTCAGGGCATTTCCCCCAGAGGTTATTGGGCTATCCTGCCCAATGTTGGGATCTTCAGATAAATAGGAACATGGACTATTAATTTTGATTCCACATTTATTTTCATTTTTATTTATTTTCTTTTTTTAAAAAATTTTTTATTTATTTATTTGGGAGAGAGAGAGAACGAGAGAGAGAGAGAGCACATGAGTAAGCAGGAGCAGGGGCAGAGGGAGAGGGAGAGAGAGAATCCCAAGCAGCATGGATGCTGAGCACAGAGCCCAATGCAGGGATCGATTTCACAATCTTGAGATCATGACCTGAGCCAAAATCAAGAGTTGGATGCTAATCGACTGAGCCACCCAGGTGCCCCTTGTCTCCACATTTATAACCACCTTATTTCAAGTTCTTGTGCCAAGCATCATTGACAGAAATGAAGGCTACTTTGTTCTGCACCCAGGGAAGTTACAGTCTGGTACAGCAGACAACACATAATTAGAACGTTATAATGTGCTATACTTCTTAGCAGTATGCTGGTGGGTGTGAAGTCCCAGAATAGACTACTCAGTGTATCTTTCTAGAGAGTTGATTTCATTCCATGTTAAATAATTTAAAATCAGATAATGTTATATTAAGACACTTGGAAAAAAACACTTGGCTATATGGTGGAGTTGAATGTAAAATATGAAGTGGTTGTTGGTTAAAATGGTGAAATAAAGACCTCTGACATTTCTCTCTATAAAAACAATGAGAAAATCGGCAAAAACGGTGAGAATCAGCTTCTTTAGAACTCTGGAAATTAACTACAAGCTTGCAGAAATTTGGGGAGCTTTTATTTAAGACAAATACCTGAATCTTGGTAAGAATGGTAAGCTTTGTGGCATTTTATTCTGCCCTAATCCCACCCCCAGGAGAGCCTTGAAAAATAACAACCCACATTTGCAGTGAAAATCAGCAGCCTGGCAGCCACCTAATGGAGCAAAACTGGCCTGGAGCACTTCCAAAGCCCCATTACCAGAAAACTGTCATAATTTGACATGCTAGTGGTTCCTTGGAAGACCTCATTTACTAGGCTGTCTGTATTTCACTGGACTCTGAGCACACACAGTGTGAAAAGCCTTTTCACAGAGAATTTTTAAAAAACAATTACAGGCAGGGCATCTGGGTGGCTCAGTGGGTTAAACACCAGACTCATTATTTTGGCTCAGGTCGTGATCTCATGGGTTGTGGGATTGAACCCTGCATCAGTGGGGAATCTGCTTGGGATTCTCTCTCTCCCTCTCCCTCTGCCTCTCCCCCCACTTGGACCTGCTCTCTCTCAAATAAATAAATAAATCTTAAAAAAATTTACAGGCAATTGATTATAGTTGGGTCAAATAATAGACTAATCAAGAGGTTTAAGAAGAAAATCTGGGGAATGCAATGTCCATGGGATATTGAAAAGCTCTAAAATATTCCTGGGAATCTACAAGAGAAGGCCATGCTTATGTGTAGGGCTGTGAGCATATTAAGGGCTGTATGCACACTCAAGAAAAACTTGAAAAGGCTCTAAGCACTCACCTCTGGCTGATCTTGAATCTCTGTAAGCAGGAAGTAAAAGCTTTAAGAGTTGAGTTGTACAACTGCCTGGCTGAGTTGTAAACTGCCTGGCTGAGTATCGAAAGCATGCCCAGCACATACAGAACTCTTCCCTGCAAAGGCTGGGGAACTTATTGGTTCCAGGTCTTTAAGGAAATTTCTCTCCAACCATTAACTGATCACCAAACTAACTTAACAGAAACTTCAGTGTCCATATATGACAAAGAATACCTACTATGCAGGATTAGTTCAAAAAAAGCACTAAAACAAAACAAAAGCCAACTACAACAAACAACAAAAACAAATTCTGGGGAGAGAGAGAATCTGATTTTCAGAATTGCCATAGCATATTACTTGAAATATTCAGGTTTCAACAAAAAATTGTGAGACATGGAAAGAAATAAGAAAGCATGACCTAGTCACAGGAAGAAGAAAATAATCAATAAAAACTGTCCCTGAGGAAGTCCAGATGTTGGACTTACTAGTCAAAGACTTTAAATTAGCTATTTTAAATATGTTCAAAGAATTAGAAAACATGTCATACTAAAAGAAAACATATGTATAATTTCCACCTCTTTATTGGTGTTCTGTATTTGTTGTGCCATCATCATTCTCTTATTTTCTTTTAATATGACATGGTCATATATATATATAAATTCTACAGTTGAAAAGTGCAATAACTAAAATGAAATCTTCACCAGAAGTGCTCAACACCATATTTGAGCAGACAGAAGAAAAAAGTCAATGAAATTTTGATGATAATTCAATTGAGATTATCCAGTCTGAGAAGCAGAAAGAAACAAGAATGAGGAAATATTAACATATTCCCAGAGTCCTGTGGGCACCATCAAACATATCAACATATGCATAATAGGAATTTCAGCAGGAGATGCGAGAGGAAAAGGGGCAGAAAAAATACTTGAAGATATATTGGATGAAAACTCCAAAATTTGGTGAAAAAAATCATTTCATATTTTACATCAAGTATATATAAATACTATAGATCTAGATTTATGAGTGCTCAACAAACTTCCAAGTGGTCAACAAACTTCAAGTATGGTGAATTCAAAGAGACCCACACCTATAAACATCATAATCAAACTGTAAAAGACAAAGAAGGAAAAGAAAATCTTGAAAGCAATAAGAGAGAAATGACTCATCATGTACAAGTGATCCTCAGTAAGATTCAAAGCTGATTTCTCCTTAGAAACAATGGGGGCCAGGAAACTGTGGGATGATATATTCGAAGTTGTGAAAGAAAAAAAAACCTGTCAAACAAAGATTCTATATCCAGCAAAGCTGTCCTTCAAAGATGAAGAAATTAAGATTTTACCATATAAACAAACACTGAGAGAATTCATCACTAGGAAATTTGCCTTACAAGATATATTAATGGGGGTCCTTTGGGGTGAAATAAAAGAAACACCAGACAGCAACTTGAATCTGTATGAAGAAATAAAAATCGCTGGTAAAATAACTAATAGGTACATAAAAAAGAGAGTATAAATATCTTTTTTTAATCTGACCTACAAGACAACTGCATAAAGCACCAATTAAAAATCTGTGTCAATGGCCACAAAATGTATAAAGATATAATTTATATGAAGATAAAGCCACAAAGCAGAGGGAAGGGAATGGAGCTTTATAGGAGCAAAGTTTTATATACTATTGAAACTAACTTGGTATTAATCTGAACTAGATTGATATAAATTAACATGCTAATTGTAATCCCCTGAGTAACCACTGAGAAAGAACTTAGAGTGTATAGAGTAAAAGAAACATTAAGAAAATAGAAATGATACATTAGGAAATATCTATTTAATACAAAAGAAGGTAGTAGCAGAGGAATAGAGGAACAAAAATATATAAGAAATATAGAAAACAAAATAAAAGGGCAGACATAATTCCAACCATATTAGTGATCACATTAAATGTAAATGAATTAAGGATTCCAATCAAAAGGCAGAGAGTTTCAGGCTGGATCAAACAAAACAAAACAAAACAAAAAACACAAGACTCAACTATATGTTGTCTACAGGAGACATGCTTTAGATCCAAAGATACAAATTGATTAAAAGTAAAAGAATGGATGGGGTGCCTGGGTGGCTCAGTTGGTTAAGCATCTGACTCTTGGTTTTGGCTCAGGTCATGATTTCAGGGTTGTGAGATCAAGCCCCGTGTAGGGCTCTGTGCTCAGTGTGGAGTCTGCTTGAGATTCTCCCTCTCTCACTCTCCCTCTGCCCCTCCCCTCACTCATGCTCTCTCTCTCTCAAATAAGTAAATAAATCTTAAAAAAAAAAAGAGTAATGGAGGGGCGCCTGGGTGGCTCAGTCATTAAGCATCTGCCTTCGGCTCAGGTCATGATCCCGGGGTCCTGGGATCGAGCCCTGCATTGGGCTCCCTGCTCAGTGGGAAGCCTGCTTCTCCTTCTCCCACTCTCGCTACTTGTGTTCCTGCTATCGATGTCTCTCTCTCTGTCAAATAAATAAATAAAATCTTTAAAAAAAAAAAGTAAAGGAATGGAAAAAAGATATGTGATGAAACAGCAAAGATAAGAAAGATGGAGTGGCTATTCAGTGGACAAAATATACTTTAAAAATATTACTAGAGATAAGGAGGGTCATTTTATAATGATAAAAGGGTCAAGTCATCAGTAAGATGTAACAATTATAAACATAGATGCAACTAACAGCAAAGCCACAAAATACATGAAACGACATAATTGAAGGAAGAAATAGACAATTCAACAGTAATAACTGGGAGACTTCATATGCCATACTCAATAATGGATAGGACAATGCAAAAAAATCAACAAATAAAAGACCTGAATATCATTATAAACCAAGTAGAACTAACAGACATCATTAGAACTTCCCACCCAACAACATTAGAATGTACATTCTTTTCAAGTGCACACGCAACATTCTGAAGAATAGACCAAATGTTAAGCCATAAAACAAATTGAAATAAATTTTTTTTTTAAAGATTTTTTTTTAAATTTATTTATTTGACAGAGAGAGATAGCGAGAGCAGGAACACAAGCAGGGGGAGTGGGAGAGGGAGAAGCAGGCCTCCCGCCGAGCAGGGAGCCCGACGTGGGACTCGATCCCAGGACCCCGGGATCATGACCTGAGCCGAAGGCAGACGCTTAACGACTGAGCCACCCAGGCGCCCGAAATAAATTTTTAAAGATTGAAATAATACAAAGTACATCCCCTCACCACAATGGTATACAATTGCAAATCAATAACTGAAAGAAATTTGAGAAACTCACAAATATGTAGAAATTAACAATACGACTTCTAAATACCCAATGGATCTAAGAAGAAATCACAAGTGAAATTAGAAAATGCTTTGAGATAAATGAAGATACAACATACCAAACTTATAAGATGCAGCTAAAGCAGAGCTTAGGGGGAGATTTATAGGTGTAAACACCTATGTTAAAAAAAAAACAAGATCTAAAATCAGATAAACTAACCTTCCACTTTAAGACACTAGAAAAAGAACAAACTAAACTTAAAGCAAGCAAAGGAAGGTGATTAATAAAGAACAGAGTGAATATAAATGATGCAGGGAACAGAAAAAATAATAGAGAAAAATCAATACAACCAAAAGTTAGTCCTTTAGAAAGGTCATCAAAATGGACAAACCTACCTACTTTGGTCAAGAAAAAAGAGAGAAAATTCAAATAACTAAAATCATAAATGAAATAGGGGATATTATTACTGACAGAAATAAAAAGGACTATAGAGGAATATTATGAACAATTGTATGTTAATAAATTAGATAACAGATGAAATGGATAAATTTTTAGAAAGATACAAACCACCAAAACTGACTCAAAAAGAAATAGAAAATCTAAATAGACTTAAAACAAGAAAGAGACTGAATTTGTAATAAAAAATCCCAAACTATTCACACAGAAAAACCCAGGCCCAGATGGCTTTATTGGTAAATCCCACCAAACATTTAAAGAAGAATTAATACCAATTATTTACAAACCCTTCCAAAAACTGGAATAGAAGGGAACAAAACATTCTATAAAGTCAATATATATATTCTTTAGAGAGGGAGAGAGGGTAGGGGAGGGGGCAGAGGGAGAGGGAGAAAGAGAATCTTAAGCCGGCTCCATGCCCAGTACGGAGCCCCATGCAGGGCTTGATCTCACAACCCTGAGATCATGACCTGAGCCAAAATCAAGAGTCAGATGCTTAACTGACTGAGCCACCAAGTGCCCCTATAAAGTCAATATTATTCTGATATTAAAACAAGACAAGGACATCACAAAAAAAGAAAACTACAGACATTATCTCTTATGACTATAAATGCAAAATTCCTCAACGAAATACTAGCAAACCAAATTGAGCAACACATGAAAATATTTATACACTTTGACCAAGTGAGATTCGTCCCAGAATGCAAGATTGGTTTAACATCCAAAAAATAATTAATGTAATACCTCATATTAATAGATTGAAAATAACAACCACATGTTTATTTATCAGCTGTCAATAGATCAGACAGCAGAAAAACCATTCAACAAAATCCAACCCCCTTTCATTATAAGGCATTTAACAAACTAGGAGTAGAAGGGAACTTGGAACTTCCTCCACTTAGTAAAGACAGCTACAAAACAAACAAACAAACAAACAAACCCAAATCTACAACTAACATCATACTTAATAGTGAAAGATTGGATGCATCAGGATAGGATCAGGAACAAGACACGGATGTTGGCTTTCACTCTTTCTATTCCATATTGTAATGGAGATTCTAGCCAGGGAAATTAGGCAAGAAAAGGAAATAACTGGAATCCAGATTGGAAAGGAAGAAATAAAAGTTTCTCAGTTCACAGATGACATAACCTTATAAAAAGCAAATTCTAAGGAATCCACACACACAAAAAACTGTTAGAGCTAATATATAAGTTCATCAAGGTTGCAGGATGCCAACACAATATACAAAAACAAGAACTAAAAAACAAACCAGGTGTATTTCCATACATTAGGAATGAAAAATACAAAAACAAAATTAAGAAAACAATTCTACTTACAACAGCATTAAGAGGAATAAAATACTCTGGAGTAAATTTAACAAAAGGAGTGTAAGACTTGCACATGGAAAACCACAAAATATCACTGAAAGAAATTACATAAAACTTAAATGGAAACACATCCCATGTTCATGGATCAGAAGACAATACTCCCCAAATAGATCTACAGATTCAACACAATCCTTATCAGATTTTGAGTTGGATTTTTCATAGAAATTAACAAGTTGATCCTAAAGCTCCTGTGGAAGCCCAAGGGACCCAGAATAGCCAAAATAATCTTTAAAGGAAAAACAATGTTAGACAACTCACATTTCCCAATTTCAAAACCTACTACAAAGCTATAGTAATCAAGACAGTGTGGTATGGGCATAAGGAGAGACGTATAGATCAATGGAATAGATGAGAGTCTGGAAATGAACTCTCACATTTACAGTTAGTTGATTATTGTCAAAAGTATCAAACTAATTTAATGGGCAAAGACTAGTCCTTTCCACAAATGTGCTAAGACAACTGGATATTTGCACACAAATGAAAGAAATTGGACCCCTACCTCTTACCACATGTAAAAGTGAACTCAAAATGGATTAAAGACCTAATGGAAAAGTGAAAGCTATAAAAATTTTAGGAGAAAGCATAAGATAACATTTAGGACTTTGGATTTGATAATGGTTTCTTAAATATGACATCAAAAGCACACAAAACAAAATAAAAAGTAAATAAATTAAACATCAAAATTAAACACTTTTGTGCTTCAAAGAGCACCATCGAGAAAGTAAAAGCTGGGGAACCTGGTTGGCTCAGTTGGTAGAGTATGTGACTCTTGACCTCAGGGTTGTGGGAGTGTGAGCCCCATGTTGAGTGTAGAGACCATTTAAAAAAAAAAGTAAGGGTGCCTGGGTGGCTCAGATGGTTAAACGTCTGCCTTTGGCTCAGGTCATGATCCCAGGGTCCTGGGCTCGAGCCCCACATCAGGCTCCCTGCTTGGCGGGAAGCCTGCTTCTCCCTCACCCTCTGCTGTTCTCCCTGCTGGTGCTCTTTCCCTCTCTCTTTCTCTCAAATAAATAAATAAAATCTTAAAAAAAAAAAAAAGTAAAAGCCAACCCACAGAATGAGAAGAAATATTTGTAAGTCATATATTTAACAAGAAACTTGTATCTAGAATATAAAAATAACTCTTACAACTCAATAATAAAAAGACAAATAACCCAATTAAAAATAGGCAAAGAATCCTGTAACCCATGTTGGAAGTGAGCTGAGTCTAGGATCCCAGGCAAAGTTACTGTGATGAAGATTAACTTGCTAGTGTTGTATAGACCATGGGGGCAGGATTCCTTCCAAGTTGTCAGGATGCATCAGCTCCATTCTTCAGGCTTTAAGAGGTATGTCAGTTGGACACACTTCCAAGTCAGCCATGCTCAAGAGAGGCCTCCTGGAGCCCCTCAGCTTTAATCCCCAGCTGCACTGTGAGTCAAGTTCATTCTGCTAAGCTCATGAGCTAAGCAGGGTAGCACAACTGAGGGGCCAGCTCATTTTTCCCCAGGACGTGCAGCCACAAGGATTCTGCTCCCTTCCTGAACCAAGGCATGCTGCTAAGAATAGTGAGAGTACAGTATATGTGCCTCTAAAGATCTTCCCATAGAGTCATGAATTTTTACAACCTTTCCTATAATAAAGAGATCTTCAGCCTGCACTACTGCTTTGAGTGGTCTCTCTCTTCAAAATCCAGCCTTAAATTCCTCTCCACCAGGAAGCATATCTTGATTTTACCACAGCCTTCTAATTGAATTTTTGGAATGATGAAACCTGAATTTGGCTGATGAATAGGTCAGTGCAGCTTGAAAAGTAGGTCTGCTGGGCTATATGAGGGAGGACTCTGGCCCCAACATTTCTTAGCCTAGTTACCCTCTTTGTGGATAAAATAATATATGACATGAATATTAGGTATAACTCTGGTTGCAAGTGACAAAAACTCAACCCAAACTTGAGTAGTAGCTGGGCTGATGAATCTAGGGTGGCAGGGCTACAACGACATCCTCTCCTTCATGGCTTCTGCTCTCTTTTAGCATTGCCTTCATTCTCTTCTATGGCACATTGGCTTTTTTCTAGAGCATGGCCCTAGAAACTTCCAGGATTGCCTCCTCATGTATTTGCCACCTGAGAGGAGTGGGCTTTCCTTCTTATTCCCAGATCAGAAAGTCCCTGGGAAGAGCTCTGATTATCCCAGCCTGAGTCAGGTGCTCACCTGTGAATCCATTACTGTGGCTGGGAGGTAGGAGAGACTACACTGATAAGGGGAGGGGAAAATCCTCCAAGGAAAGAGGTGCTGTTTTTAGAGGAATGGGAGTGGTAGAGGCAGAAAAGCAACTGATGTCTGTTACATGATGCTGATTGGATTCTTTGATGCGGAAGCTGCTCAGGTTGATAAACTCCTGGTATAGCAGACCAAGAGTGATATTTACTATTTTTTGCCTACACAGCACTCATTCACCTTTTGCATAACAACCACTCCAGTTTCCTCTGGGGAACTACTCTACTCCTATTCCCCTTTTTTCTCCTAGGCCAAAAGAAGCATGTAATAGTTCCATTTATTAATATGTATTGAAAAAAACAATCCTGCCTACCCCTTTAATAAGCTCCCTAGTGAATAGGGATGATTGGGTTTGGGTATCATTGCTCCACCATGTTTGTATACAGTAGGTGCTTTATGGCTGCTGGTATACTGGAAAGGCTGGGGTCAGTTTTCCAGGTGTGATCATACTAGCTATCTTTGAGTTGCCCATTGAATAGAGCTGCCAGGACTCTCTCTGTGTGTTTTGAGGTGGTCCTGCTACTTTCAGTTAGTGACCCAGGTCCTCCTTGTTGGTGACATGCCACTTGCTGATGGGAACAAGGCCTCCCAATTCCAGGAGCTGGCAGAGCCCCAGAGGTCTGGGACACTTGAGAAGACAGCCAGCTTGAAATGGGCTTGCCGGGTTAGTTCCAATCAGGCCAGGATGACTCAGTTTGAATGTCAGGACCTTCTAAAATTAATCTGTAGCCACATCTAAAATCAGCACCTCCCACAAAGTCACCAGCTCCCTCCTTGCCCCATGAAGGGTTTGGTAACTTGGGGGAGCTGGGACTGGACTATCTCCATCTTTCAGCCCCTCAGACATTTGTCTGAATTTAGACTTGCTAACAGACAGTTTTCCTTCTGCTTTTTCTTCTTTTTCTTTTAAATTCTTTCCCTTCCAATTGCAAGCAAAGGCTATTTATATGGCCAGGGGTTTCATTTCTCAAAAGGAGGATGACAGGCAGTAGATATTTTAGTACCATGTCCTTAGTTCTTATTAATGGAATTAAGGTACAAATTTAATCCAAAATATTCAGAGCTTTTTTAAAAGTTTTTTTTTTAAATTAAAATAGTTGTATATAATCGTTGTAAAAAAATCAGATAATACAGAAAGTTCTAAAGAAGAAAGTAGTAATTATTGGAAATTTATCATCCAGAGATAAATAATTGCTGGCATATTGGTGCATGTACTCCTAATTTTTTTTAACAAATTCTTAAATTCCACTCGTTTAAAAAAAATAAAAATGCATAAATGGCAAGCCCAAGAAAGTCTTTGGATTCTTTGTCCAGGACAGTCTCCTGGAAGGAAGAAATCAGATATTTAGAGTCTCTACATCAATGTTACTTTTAAACCGTCTTTCACTTTCAGGGCGCCTGGGTGGCTCAGTCATTAAGCGTCTGCCTTCGGCTCAGGTCATGATCCCAGGGTCCTGGGATTGAGCCCTGCATCGGGCTCCCTCCTCCGCGGGAAGCCTGCTTCTCCCTCTCCCACTCCCCCTGCTTGTGTTCCCTCTCTCGCTGTGTCTCTCTCTGTCACATAAATAAATAAAATCTTAAAAAAAAAAACAAACCATCATTCACTTTCATAGTCTGTTGGTTAAATTATAAATGAGAACCTTCTGGAAGGCAATTTGGGGTTATGTATTGAAAAAAACAATCCTGCTTACCCCTTGAGGCAGCAAATGAATTGTAGGAATTTATGCTATAACAGAGCTTCCCAAACTTTCTTGGTTCTTGGTTGCCTTCAGTGTCTCAGAGATTTTTCACAGCTCCTCCTAGGCCAAAAGAAGCACTTAATAATTCCATTTATTAAGTAGTTCTGTCCAAACAACTTAAATATTTATGTCCTAACAACTTAGAAGTCAACACGACTTCAGATTCTCTCTCACTGGTTCAGTTAAATCATCAGCCAAACAGGAATAATTATGATATTTATTCTCATAGTGAGAATTAAATGAGTTTGACAGCATCCTGGCATTTGATTAGCACTCCATAAATATTAGCAATTAATATTAGTGGCTAATCACTTAGAACCACGTTTCAAACATGTAGCTCCCAGTAGGAATGAGAGAGGGCGCCCGTGGGTACGTTCTGAGCTCAGGGCTGTCTCAGGAGCCTCTGGCCCCTGCCTCACTCCCAGGTGGGCAGACTCCTCACGTTCCTTTGGCTCCTCTTCTTCTCCTCCCTGTCTCCCTCTTTACATTCTCTCCCACGATCCTACTTTTCACTCCAAGGAGGAACAGGAAGTGAAAGCAATGAAAGGCAAAAAGGAAAAGGACCTTTTCTTGTAGAATAAGGATGTCACCTGATTGAGTGGGCTCCCATCCACCCTCATCTTCAATATGGGCTCTTTGAGGGCAGCCAACAGGACTTCCTGTGTGTTCTGTGTAGAATTCCCTGGAGAGTATGCTTAAGGCTTGAACTAGCTATTGTAAGATCCTGGTCCTGGTGTGCCTTTCTCATTCTGTAATGGAGGCTTCTGACTGCCCACTTCCCTGCAGCGCCCAGACTACCCACTCCCAGAAATCCACCAGTCCAGCTGCTCCTTGGAGGTGAGACTGGCCAGGGGATGGTGGCAGAGGAAAGCTAGTGACAGATGATTCTCCTTAGCCTTGAGCTGGCTCAATTTGTAACATCCTTTGGGTGGGACACTCAAATAAGCTAATTCTTTTGGGGGAATGCTTTAAGTGGACCTTGGGTTCTCATTTACACTAGGCAGGACTCTTAGGAGATAAAGTGGCAAATCTAATCATCACCATCACACAACAGCTGTTAATTTAGCACCTACAATGAACCAAGAGCCGTACCTTTTATGTACCTTATGTCATTTAATAATGGTAAATACCATGTGCAATATATGTCATTCATCTCATTTTGCAGGTGAGGAAACTGAGAACCAAAGCGGTTAGAATTTGTCCCAAGTTCACACAGACGGCAAAGCTAGTATCGATCACAGTGTATCTGTCTTGAAGGTTGGTATTATGAAATCAGAGAATATTATTGGAAGATTGATGTGTAGTCACAAAAATTGGAAATTGGCCTTAATTTCCAACAATAGGATATTGATTACATAACGTGTAATACACCCATACAATAGAGTATTGTACAGTGATTAAGACTGACAGTGTGGCATTTATTGACATGGGAATGTTTTCACAGTGTATTTTCAAGGAGAAATATATAGTATGATTCTATTTTTGAAAGATAAAACAAATGTTCTAAGACCTTACAAATATTGTTAGGTAAAAAAAAATCATGTATGCAAAGAAAGATGTCTAGAAGTATAAATGCCAAAATGTTAGTCTTAGACCTTTGCAAAGTGGGATTGTGGGTGATTTTTACTTCTTCATTGTTCACTTCTATTTTCTAGTTTTCCAAAGTATCCGTGTATTACTTTTTATAAAAAGACGGAGGTGATGAGCAACTGGGTGTTATACCCAACGAATGAATCATTAAAAAACTAGTGATGTACTGTATGCTAGCTAATTGAACATAATAATAAAAAAAAATAAAAAAAAAAAAGGACAGAGAAAAAGGGAATACCGGTCTGGAAATAAGGAAATTCTGTGTTCTAATGCAAGCTCTGCCTCTGACTTATTTTGAGCAAGTCCTTTTCCTGGTGGGTTTTGGCATCTCCATTTATAACATGAGTGATTGCTTAGTAGACAGGAAAGCCCATGAGAGTAAAGACCATGTCTATTTTGTCCTCGAAGTGTTTGTAACAGAGGCTGTACTCAGTAAATAGTGAATTAATGAATGAATGATATGAGATTCAAGAATTCGGGACTGTGGTGGGTGGGAGAGTTTCAGAGACATGGCATGCAGCAGTGGTCCTCAAATGCGATCCAGAGGCAGGAGACCTAGAGGTTGTGGAACTTTTTGTGCACACCGTGAAATAATCACGAGACTGGTCTCTGTTACATTCAATTTGCCAGCTTGGGAAGTTGGTTCAGCTCTGGGCTTAGTGTTGAATGGACTTGAGTTCCAGTCCCTATACTGCTCTTTGCCAGCTGTGAAATCTTAAGGAAATTATATATCTTTTTCTGAACTTGTTTTCTCATCTGTGTAACGAGAGTAATAATTAACATTTAGCTCAGGGTTGCTCGGAGCATTTAAACACTCTGTTTAGAAATTAGTTCAAAGATGTCCATCAACAGATGAATGGATCAAGAAGATGTGGTGTATATATACAGTGGAATATTATGCAGCCATCAAAAAAACAAAATCCTGCCATTTGCAACGACGTGGATGGAACTAGAAGATATTATGCTAAGCGAAATAAGTCAATCAGAGAAAGACAAGTATCATATGATCTCACTGATATGAAGAATTCTTAATCTCAGGAAACAAACTGAGGGTTGCTGGAGTGGTGGTGGGGTGGGACGGATGGGGTGGCTTGGTGATAGACATTGGGGAGGGTATGTGCTGTGGTGAACACTGTGAAGTGTGCAAGACTGTTGAATCACAGACCCGTACCTCTGAAACAAATAATACATTATATGTTAAAAAAAAAAAAGAAGATAGTAGGAAGGGAAAAATGAAGGGGGTGGAAATCGGAGGGGGAGACAAACCATGAGAAACTATTCTGAGAAACAAACTGAGGGTTCTAGAGGGGAGGGGGGTGGGGGCATGGGTTAGCCTGGTGATGGGTATTAAAGAGGGCACGTACTGCATGGAGCACTGGGTGTTATACACAAACAATGAATCATGGAACACTGCATCAAAAACTAATGATGTAATGTATGATGACTAACATAACATAATAAAATAAAAAAAAAAAGAAATTAGTTCAAAATGGTAGGCTAAACACAAGCCACTTTTTCCTATCCCAAATCTTTAGAAACACCAGAAAAAAGAAATATATATAATCCATACATGTTCTGGCAAACAAGAAGGGGCAGCCAGAGTGGAATTGAAATTGTGAGGAATTGATGAAAGCAAAAAAGATGGTGGAGGTAGAAGAATGAAAGCAGGGTCTAAAACATGTGCAGGAGAGGCTGCCATGAAAGGTGGGGGAGGCTTTGAAGGTGCTTCAAGCTTGAAGACAGTGGATGTGGGGGTGGTAGTAACTGACAGGGTAATGGGCAGTAGGAACAATCAAGACAACCAGCTATTTACTCCTCCCACCCCATCTTCTCCCCTTAGCCAAACAGCAGCATCAGAGATACCTGCCTCCATCATGCAAATGTGGGCACTCAAGCTGGAGAGGCAAGGCAACACCTAGGAAGAACAGACATCAGTTTGTTTATCAGTTTGTTTCTTACCTTCTATCATTTCTCCCATAGAATGACTGGAGACATCACCCATAGATTGGGTAACAAAGAATCTCAAATCCAAGATGAGTTCACAACCAAGAGTCACTAGACACTGAGAAAAACCACCACGATGACATAGGCTCAGAGTACAATAAACAGAAACACTGGCTCCCAAAGAAGCAGACTGGCAGAGCAGACAGGTTGAACATTTAGAATGAGCATAAATACCCTCAGAGAATTATTAAAGTCTGAGATCTCAGAAATAAAAAGAAATAAAATTCTCAAAGGCATCCTCAATAAATGGGCTATGAACAGGTTGGACATAGATGAACAATAGCATATAAGTGAGCTGGAAGATCAAATTGAGGAATTCTTTTACATACACTGCAAAAAAAGAGAAGGCATAAAATACAAGTTAGGGTATATGAAGAGTAGATTCAAAAGTTTCAGTATCCATCAAATAGAGGTTCCAGAAAGAGAAATAGAGAATAAAAGTGAGGAAGACGGAAATAAGTACAGAAGGAAATTTATCAAGTTGATGAAAAACAAAAGTCCTCATCCTGAAAGGGTCCACCACATGACAAGCAGAACAAAAATCTTAATATGACGAATAGATATGCCATGGTGAAATTTGGAATATGAAGGATAGAGAAAAGGAAAACAGATTACTCATAAAGGAAAGCAGATAAATGTCAGATTCAACTACAACACTGCATGCTGGAATATCTTCAGAGATCCAAGAAAAAATGATTTGAACCAGCTTAGCTATCATTCAAGTTTGAGGGTAAAATATATAAAGACAATTTCAGGCATCCAAGGATGATTAAATAAATTACCTTCAGTTTTTCCTGCAAGAGGATGTACTCCAACACAATGAAAATAAATCCAAGAGAAAGCTATAGGATTCAAGTAGCAGTGATGAATACAGAAATCAGTAGAAATTGTTGATATCTAAATAAGTGTTAACTGAAAAAACCCAACAACTTTGCCATCTGGAATTGAAACCCTAAAACATACAATTGCAGGTGGGGAGAGAGGTGGAGGAAGGAAGTATGAGTGGAGCAAGGTCTATGGGGTGTGTAGTGGCTGCTCATGAGAGGCGTTATACTTACATGGGCCAAGAAATGGAAAAAAATAATGATCATATATTGAAGTTAAAATTTAAAAGTAAGCACTTGAACATCAGAAATTAGGGGCGCCTGGGTGGCTCAGTCGTTGAGCGTCTGCCTTCGGCTCAGGTCATGATCCTGGAGTCCCGGGATCGAGCCCCGCATAGGGCTCCCTGCTCGGCGGGAAGCCTGCTTCTCCCTCTGCCACTCCCCCTGCTTGTGTTCCCTCTCTCGCTGTGTCTCTGTCTTCAAATAAATAAATTAATTTTTAAAAAAAGAAATTAAATCAAGAAGACCCAATCCATTGATGAAAAGGAAAAAAAGTGGGGAAAAATAGAAAGCATGGTCAACACAAATACAAAATAAGAGGGCAGCAGCAGGCCTGCACATGTCAGTAATCATAATAAATGTGAGTAGGTTAAATTGACTTATGAAAAAAACCCAGCAAATCAGGAGGAAAAGAAGTCTCCAAAATGTAGCTTCATACTGTTTCTAAGAGAGATAGCTAAAACAAAATGACAGAGACATTGAAATGAAGGGGTAGAAGATATGGTGAATATACGCTGACAAAAAAGGGAAGAATGTCTAATGATAGTACCATCAGAAGAAAATGGAATATAAGGCAAAACAAATGTTACAAGGAATAAAAAAGTTCATAATGATATAACAATTATGAATTTTATTCACCTAACTACCTAACATTACTATATAGAAAAGAAAGCATACTTAAAAAAATGGAAGCCATAACCAAATAGGGTTTGTTTAATAAATATAATATGTGTTAATAAATCCAAAGTTCAGAAGACTATAAGATATTTCCTGTAGATGCTGGAAGGATATTTGATAAAATTCAATATTATTAATAGAATAATTTAATGAACTAAGAGTAGATGAACTCCTATTTAACATGATAAAATATGTACATAGTGCCACCAAGAAGGGGACACACTAAAAATGTTCCTGCTACGGTTAAGAAGAGAGGCTGCCTCTTATCAGTAATATTATTTAACATTGTTCTGGATATATCAGCTAACATAATTGAACTGGAAAATGAAATAAGAGCTCTAAAAATGGGAAAAAAGTAATATTATCTTTACTTGTAAACATTATTGTTGATTACCAGGGAAACTCAAGATAATTTATTGGAAAATTATAACACATGATAGAGAATTCAGTAAGTTTGGTATTAATTAATTAATATACAGAGCACGATAAACTACATATATAAAAACAACAATCAAAAGTTATAATGGAAGAAATGACTTGACTTACAATAGCAATAAAAGAGATGAAATGCTAAGGTAGGTGGTGTCAGAATTGAGTTAAATCATGGGACAGACACACAGCTGGTGTTGCAGGATTGCTTGGTGTGTGGAAAACACATATCTGGTGTCAGAAGTGAGGTAGTGTGGTAGTAGCAAATTAAGAGTAGAAGGGACACACAGGAGAAGTAAGGTTTTGTTTTGTTTGTTTGTTTGTTTGGGTAGAAAACCTTAAAATATTCCATTAAAAAGCCCTGGTTGGAACTAATAAATTCAGCAAAGTTGCAGGATACAAAATCAACATACAAAACCCATTGCATTTCTATACACTAATGAATAATCTAAAAAGGAAATTAAGAAAACAATTCCATTTACAATAGCATAAAAAAATACTTGTACCCTGAAAGCTACAAAAAATTGCTGAAAGAATTAAAGAAGACACAGATAAATAAACAAACACATAAATTAAAAGCCTTTGGTCATGGACTGGAAAACTTAATATTATTAAAATATCACTACTACCCAAAGCAATCTACAGATTTAATGCAATCCCTATCAACCTCCTAACAATGGTTTTTGCAGAAATAGAAAATTCCATACTAAAATTCACATGGAATCTCAAGGGACCCTGAGTAGCCAAAATAATCTTGAAAAAGAACGAAGTTAGAAGACTCACATGTCTTGATTTCAAAACTTACTTTAAAACTATAGTAATCAAAACAATGTGGTACTGACACAAAGACACACATATAGATCAGTAGAATAGAATAGAAAGCCTAGAAATAAACCCTTGCATATATGGTGCCAAGACTGTTGAACAGGGAAAAAGATAAACTTTTAAACAAAGTTGTCGGGAAAACTGGATTTCCACATGCAAAAGAATGATGCTGGGCTCTTATCTTACAATATACACCAAAATTAACTAAAAATCAATAAAAACCTAAATGTAAGAGTTAAAATTTAGAAGAAAGCATAGGGAAAAAAGCCTCTTGACATTGGATTTTGCGATGATATCTTAATATGACACCAAGAGCACAGTCAACAAAAGTAAAAACAGATGAATTGGATCACATCAACCTTAAAAACTTTTGTGAATCAAAGGACATAATCAACAGAGTGAAAAGGTGACCTATAGAATAGGGGAAAATATTTGCAAATCATATATCTGATAAAGGGTTAACATCCAGAATATGTATATACATATAAAACATCCAGTATATATATATATGTTTAACTCCTACAACTCACAAAAACAAAACAGACAACCTAATTTAAAAAATGGGCACCAGGGGCCCCTGGGTGGCTTAGTCAGATGTGTCCTACCCTTGATTTCAGCTCAGGTTATGATCTTGTGGTCTTGAGATCAAGCCCCCTGTGTCAGACTCTGCACTCAGCAGGGAGTCTGCTTGAGATTCTCTCTCTTGCTCTGCCCCGCCCCCTCAAATAAATAAATAAATCTTAAAAAAAAATGAGTCATATTTGGGGTGCCTGGGTGGCACAGTCAGTTAAGCATCGGACTCTTGGTTTCTTCTCAGATCGTGATCTCAGGGTAATGAGATCAAACCCCGAGTCAGGCCTTGCGCTCAACGTGGAGTCTGCTTGAGACTTTCTTTCCCTGTCCTTCTCCCCCTCCTGTGCTCCCTCTGTCTCTCTCTCTGTAAAATAAATAAATAAACCTTTAAAAAAATTGGGTAAAGGACTTGCATAGACATTTCTCCAAAGAAGATATACAAATGGCCAATAAGCACATGAAAAGATGTTCAACATCACTAAATCATTAGAGAAAGGCAAATCAAAACCACAGTGAGATACCATCTCATACCTACTAGATGGCTACTGTATAAAAAAGCAAACAGAGAATAACAAGTGTTGGTGAGGATGTGAAATTGGAGCCCTTGTGCACTGTTGGTGGGAATGTAAGATGATACAGCAGCTGAAACTATGGTAGGGTGGTTTCCCCAAAACTTTGAAAAATAGACTTACCATTTCATCCAGCATTTCCATGTCTGGATACATATCCAAAAGAACTTAAAGCAAAGATAT
>NC_138371.1:99088980-99146186 GCF_054177405.1 Leptonychotes weddellii | reverse complement strand
TCCATCCACGTCATTGCAAATGGCAAGATCTCATTCCTTTTGATGGCTGCATAATATTCCATTGTATATATATACCACATCTTCTTTATCCAGTCATCTGTCGATGGACATCTTGGCTCTTTCCACAGTTTGGCTATTGTGGACATAAAGCAAAGATATTTGTACATCCATCTTTATAGTAGCATTATTCACAATAGCCAAAAGTTGGAAGCAACTCAGTTGTCCATGGATGACTGGATAAACAAAATGTGGTATATACACACAGTGGAATATTATTCAGCGTTAAAAAGAACAGAAATTCTGATACAATCTACAACATGGATACTGTACACTGAGTACATTATGCTAAGTGAAATAGTCAGTTACAAAAAGAAATACTGTATGGTTTCACTTATATGAAGTACCTAAAGCAGACAAATTCGCAGAGACAGAAAGTAGAAGGGTGGTTGCCAGGGGCTGGCAGAGGAGGGAATGGGGAGTAGTTCTCTATGGGTACAGAGTTTCAGTTTGCAAAGGAAAAGAGTTCTGGGGATCTGTTGTACAACAGTGCGAATGTACTTAATACTTACTGAACTGTACAACTACAGATGCTTAAGACGGTAAATTTTATGTCATGTGTATTTTTTTACAACTAAAAATAAAAAAATAAACTAGAATGAAGAACTTTTTCACCTACCATATTGGTAAGAACGAAGTATGTTACATTCTTATAATGGACTACTGTGTAGCTATAAAAAAGAATAAGGAAGCCTTACATGAGCTTCTGATAAATGTGTATATAAAACTCACCAAGATATATTAAGCAAAACAAAAAAACATACAAAAAACCCCAAAACAAACCCAAAATGACATGAACAGTAATGTGATAGTATTATACCTCTGGTGATTTAAACACATAGCCACAGATTCTCTGATACTTCTCCCATTAAAAGGTGAAGTCTGTGCCTCACTATTTAAAATAGGGCAGAGCTTTGTGACCATTTTGACCATAGTGATTCTATGTGATTTCTGTCATAAAGGGTCATGCAGCTTCTTCTGCCTTCCTTAATCTAACATTTACTTTTGGAGCCTGAGGCCTCTATGCTGTGAGGAAGAAGCCCAAGCCACCCAGAGACACCACATAGGGGACACGTGGTCAGCAGTCCTGACTGTGCACAGGGACCAGACCTGTGAGGGAAGAAACTTCCAAGCAATTCCAGCTCGCAGCCATTTGGGGCTTTCCAGTTGAGAACCTAGACACAGTTGGAGCAGAGGAAAACCATTTCCCCAGAACCCTGCGAAATTCCTCACCCAGAATCTGTGGCTTTTTACAATGGTTGTTATTTTATGCTGATAAGTTTGGAGTGTTTTTTTACCCAACTATAAATACCTGGAAGTCTCCTTTTGTGGGGTGGAGGGGAAGAACACATGTTGGTGTTTGTACACACATGAACTATCTCTGAAGGGCCCACAAGAAACTGGCCACAGTAACTACTTCCCAGGGAGGGGACCTGGGTGATAATGGGATAGGAAGGAGAGAGACTGCCCTTCCACTTTTGTACCTCTTGTAATACACGTTCCTGTGACCCAAAGAGGAAATAAAATGCGAAAATACTGGAAAGGTAGAGACAAAACTGTTCTTGTTGACAGATAGTACAACCTTCTACCTGGCTCACCAGGAGCATTATTTTGGCAATGGTTAAAGTGAATAAGAGAATTTAGCATGCTGGTCACGTTATAATATGAGGTGAATGCGGCGCTTTCTCAGGTCCCACTGACAATCAGGTTGAAAATGCCACAACACCAACAATCCACCATTGGTAGTTTGTTTTCTTCCAAACTGTCCTCTAAAATTAAGCTCCAGAATAGCCATCTTTAATACCCTAATGTCTCAGGTTGGATGGCTCCTCTCCAGAGTGGGGAGAGCAGCTGGGAAGAGGCCCGCCCAGGTGGATGAAGGGAGGACATGTGGAGTCAAAGGGTGCAGGCAGCAAGGGGACGACTATGGTCCTCCCTTGAATCTTCCTTACCCTGGAAGAGTTGCTCATTTAGGCAGAACGGAAGCTGGCAGCATGGAGGAGCATTCCACTATCGGTGAGAGGGAGGGGAGGCCACGCAGGGAGAGAGAGGAGGTTAAGTAATCTCCAATGGGACTGCAGCCAGGGTCGCACTGAACCGGCTCTCCGGTGGGAACGGACCCTCCTCCAGGCCTCTGCCTTCCCTGGCTGGAACTCATCAAGAGCCTCTGAGTGCAGGACAAAGTCCAAGAAATGGAGGATGTGTTCCAACAGAAGGGTTAATGCCTAAGCCAGTGCTTCTCAACCTTTTGTACCCCCAGAACAGCTGAGTGGGGAGGAGCAGCAGAACGCAGATGCCAGGGCACCCCACCCTTAGGAGTCCTGAGGGGGTCTGGTATGCAACAAAACAGAGAAACCCAGCCCCTAAACTCATGCATAAGCAGGGGTGGGGACCTCTTCTGCCACATCAGCCCACAGCAGGTTCACCTGCTTGAGTCCGAAACTAGAAGTGTGTGGCTTGTCCTCTCTTTGACATCTCCTCACTCCTGGGGCCCCATCATTGGCTCTCTTCACCTTCTCCTGACTTAGCCATTTTTTCATCATCTTCTCTTCATCTCCACCATTAATGATGGCAACAACCAATTAAAAAAAAAATCCCAGTGCCCATGCCAGTGCCCCAGACCAATTAAATACAAATCTCTTGGGGTAGGTCCCTAAGCTCATGGTTTTTTGAAGGTGCCCAGGTGATCCGATGTGCAGTGAAGACATTCATTACTTAAGGGTGGCCCCATTGCCCTTGCCAGTGATGGGCTCAGAATTGGGCTTGTGACCCGGTTCTGCCCAATGAGACCTGAGAAGTCTTGGGGGTGAGGCTGCTGAAAATCTAGCAGTTCTGGAAGATTATTCAGTCATAAAAAGGAATGAAATACTGATGCATGCTACAACATGAATGCATGAGATGGTGAGTTATTGCTTACTGGTTACGAGGGCTCCTTCCTGGGTGGTGAAAATGTTCTGGAACTAGACAGGGGTGGAGACTGCCCAACACTGTGAATATACTAAATGCAGCTAATGGTAAATTTCATTATGTGTGTTTTACCAAAGAAGGTGTTACCTCTCTTTGTGTCACAGTGAGAGGAGCAGCCTGAGGAAGAAGCCAATAGTAAGAAACACAGAGCAGAAAAATAGGGCAAACCTGGTCACATATGACAGGGCCAGGCTGCCGAATCAGCATGCCCTGGGGTCTGTGGTACTTCCAGGCACCTTGTCATAGCTGATGATAAATGCCCTTATGGTGTCAGGCTATTTGGGTCAGGGTTTGATATAAGATGTTTTAGATTTCCCTCCTCCAGTCCTTGGGACTGGGTGCTGTCAGGTGGCCTCTGAGCCTGCCTGACTGAGACCACTCACCTCTGCACAGAATGTCCACTAGCTTCCTGAGGCCACTCCGTCTCTTCCAGCTCTCCCAGGCAGCAACACTGTGGGCGCCAGACCTCAGTCCTGCAGGAGCTCTGAGAGAATAACATGCTTTGGCCATTGATTGGAGGGGCAAGTCCCTTCCCAAACTGCTTCCTGTCTCTCTAGATGGAGAGCAGCTTCAGTCGGATTCCCCAGGAAGAGATTATTAGTGTGTCAGTGACTTCAAAGACTGAAGGGAAAATTGCCATGAGCCTCATGACCAACTTCCGCTCTAAATTAGACCTTGTGGGTGAACTGGCATTTGGGAGACGCGGGTTTGAGGCTTTCCAACATCGCCAACACTGTCATGGCTGTTGGACCAGGAGTGCTTCCAGGCTCATCCTTGGAGCTAGTTATGCCCATCTCCCCTGCAGGAGAGATGTCCCCTCAACCCTCTGCCTCCCACACCCCATCCATACTGCCTGAGCAGAGTCCAACCCTGCAAGGCACCTCTCTGCCTATCCTCCCCACCCCATTCCTTCTCTCTCCCACCACCTGGAGTTCCTGTTCCATAACCAAGACGTGCCTATATCATAAGCCTTTGTGTAAACTTCCATCCTTTCCTTCTCATAATGGATGGGAATGGTCACTAGACCATATGATTCACTTGGTCACTCTTTCCTTTGTCCCATTCCATCTTTGGGGGGAGATGGGGGCAGCGACTCTCAGCTTCTCTCATGGCCATTTTCAGGCCTTTGCTCGTCCTTCCTCATTTATTTCTCACACCCCTCCTTTTCCACTGTACATTCCATCCTCTCTACATCTTTCCCTGTTCCCCAACCCTGAGCCCTCTCTGTTCACTAAAGCTCTGCTTCTCCCATTTCAACTCCTGCCAGCATCGGGGTCAATGGGGCATCTGCTCCATGGCCTGTCTAGCCAGCCTCACCATTCCCTGACTTCCCACTTCTTATTATGGTCAGGTTATACTGGGCACAGGTAGGAGCCAGGCCTGGCCCACCTAACCTCACTGCATTCTCACAACACCATTTGTGGGCCTGCGCAGTGGGGATGAACATGTGAATGCCTGCCCTTCTTATAGGTGAGGTGTTCTCCGGGGCCTGCCTGCCTCAGGCTTTGACAGAGTGATGCTCTGAGAGTAGGGCTGAATCATCTCATGGTACTAGGGACTCAATGCTTGGGCTTCAGGGGCAAGGGGATAAGTAGCCAGGCTGACTTGTTAGGACAGATACCCTGGAGATGGTAAGCTGGCTGACAGGATGCTGGGCCATTGTCCATAGATATTTCCTGGACAGGCAGCTGAGATCCTCTGAACCCTTCCTATCCTTCCATCTGTCCGTCCATCCATTCATCCATCCATCCATCCATCCATCCATCCATCCATCCATAAAACAATGTAACTTAGTGCAGGCTTCCAAACTTTGTTGTGTACAGGACCATGTGGGTACAATGACTGAGTGGAGCAGACAAGGAGGAGGATGATCACTAGCCTTTGACACTTGCTTTTGGTGCTGGAGGTGCAATAGGGAGTAGTGAGGACTGGGGGAAAAGTAGGGAGCAGAATCTGATATAAAGGGGTCAACTCAGCCAATTATTGCCAAGAGGAAATATGCACCCAATGGGACCTGATATCCTGATTTTTCTAGAGAATCCAGAAATGTGAGCTTTTATGTAAACTCTCCCAATTGTTAAATGTCAACAACTAATCAAATTAAAAACATTGGGCAGGGGTGCCTGGGTGGCTCAGTCGTTAAGCGTCTGCCTTCAGCTCAGGTCATGATCCCAGGGTCCTGGGATGGAGCCCCACATCGGGCTCCCTGCTCAGCGGGAAGCCTGCTTCTCCCTCTCCCACTCCCCCTGCTTGTGTTCCCTCTCTCGCTGTGTCTTTCTCTGTCAAATAAATAAAATATTAAAAAAAAAACAACAACATTGGGCAGGCTCCAATTGTGCAAGTCAAGCAAAACATGTATGGGCTGGAATCAGCCCTGGGACCCCCGTCTGGCATGGGATCCAAAACACAGGCTTTGGAGTTAGATATAGAGCCTGCTCTAGCACTGGCTATCTGAGAGACTCGGGGCAAGGCATTCAACCACTTTGAACCTCAGTTTCCTCATTACAGGGTTGATGTGAGGGCTGAAGTGGCTAATGCATGAAAAGCACTGCACAGTGCCTACTTGGAACACATGCTCAAATGGGTAGCTGTTGTTATTGCTTTGGGAGTAGCAAATTTTCTGCTCTGGTCCTGGCCCAGTGGTGGGCATGGGCAGTGAGGACCCTACAGGCTTGGTGGTGCTGACTTCAGTGGGGCTGGCCCCCAGCAAGCTCCGAGGATGAGGACAAGGACGACGGGCCTCCCAGTCAGTACCTAGACTTCCCTTTCTCTCCTTCCACCTTCCCTTGGCATCCACCCCTAGTCTTTTTTGGTTCCTTCTGCTGAAAATGAAAAGGGGAAAAAGGAATTTTTAAAAAGCAGAACAGAGATTTTGGTTTTATTTCTTGTTTGCTTTTTAAGCTTATTTAAAATCCCGGTTTCCAGAAAAGTCAGCATAGATCATGTGGTAAGTGCAGGGAATAAAAGAGCTTGACTTTATGGGGTGTCAGAGCCTAGGGTACTGGGAACCCCTATTCTCAGAAGCCTTTCCTCCTCCAAGTATCTGCTCAGTGAGTGTTTTGGGGGAACAAGGAAGCAGGGGCGATCATCCACTCCATAGCACGGGGACAGGAAGGCCCTTGGTTTCCATCTGTGTCCCTGTCAAACATCTCCCTGGTTGCTTGAGTTGACCTCAGTTAGTTTCTGTTATTTGAATCCCAGGCGGAGTGGTTTTGGTTCCAGGGAGCAATGATTTGCCCACATTCTTATAGACTGAGGAGGGGCTCACCGTGGGACCCCAGGGCTCTGCTTGCTTCCTGTGATGTCACTAGAGCTTCTGCCTCTCTGGTGACTGCTGTAGGTCCAGCTCCAACTCCCTCTCTCCGGGGCCAGTGGGCAGGGATGGGGCCTTGGCACTGCTCCTGCTCCTGCTAGTGTGCTCCCCTCTCCCCTTCCCTCCTCCTCCCCTTTCCTGTCTTCCCCTCTCCCCACCTCCCTCTTCCTCCTCCTTCCTCTCAGCATCCACCCCTTCCACCCCTCACTGAAGGAACTTCTCCAAGTTCCCAGTTCAAAGAAGAAGACACCTGAGGGGAGGAAGTCTGAGAAAGTTTCTGGTTGATTTGGCTCCTGTCTTTGGTTGCTGGCCTGCTCATGGATTGATTGCCCTATATGGGTCAGGAGTCAATTCTAAGTACTGGGGGATCTTGAGCAAATTCCTTCACCTCTCTGAGCTTCCATTTATCCCATCTGCCAAATGGGACAATGATATTTATCTTACAGAATTATGTGAAGAATACAAATATAATCCAGGCGCTGGGAATTCCTTGAGACCAGGGACAATGTCTTATTTATGTCTGGATCCTTAGATTGGGGTTCAGGTAAGTGCTCAATACCTGTCTGTTGAATTAACTTGTTTCTAAGTGGTACGTGTATGTATCAGTTATGAATACTTTCTGGGGTTTGGGGGAAGGGCAAAATAGGAGAAGGGGATTAAAAGATACAAACTTCCAGTTATAACATAAATTAGATTTGGGAATACAAAGTACAGCATAGGGAATGTAGTCGATAATAGGTAACAACTTTGTATGGTGACAGATTGGCAGCTAGATTTGTCATGGTAACCACTTCACAATGTATATAAAATGTTGAATCACTATGTTGCACACCTGAAATACAATATTGTATGTCAGTACACTTCAAAATTAAAAAGTAAATAAATAAAAATAAGACATAAAAGGTATTCTGATTAAAATAATAATATTTAAATGTATTTACCAATTGTGATTCACATAAATATCACTGTAACTTGTGCTTTCTGCATAAAATATTTAAATAAACACACACACACACAAGAATGTTTTTGCTACAAGAAATGGAAAATACTCTCTATAGAGGCCTAGTCACATATAAAGATTCTCCAAATCATGTAACTACTTGCATTGGTTCAGTAACTCATGGCATCAGTACAAGCTTATGGGCAAATCTCTTGCTTGTTGTCTTGTGATCACAAAATAGCTGCTGGGGCTCCAGACATTTCATTTGTGTTCAAGGCAGCATGAAGGAGGAAGAGCTGCAATTTCCTTTTAATCAAGAAAAGCAGAAACCTTTCCCAATCCCAGAAAATGTTCACTTAAGTCTCATTTCCCAGAGCTATGTCAAATGTCCACTTGGTTTCAGGGGAGGCTGGTAAAGTACTTAACTTTCCCAAGCTCTTAAGGGAGGTGGCAAGAGACAAGGGAGAAATCCTACTGCAGTCTGCCCCAGTTTGTGGTGCTCCTGTCCTCCCCTTTCTGACGGAATTGTGGGATAGAGGCATTTTGTGAGCTTATCAGGATAATGCCTAGAGTACACAAGAGAGAAAGTCAAGTGTAGGATTTGGGATGGGTCCAGAGGTTTGTCTCACTAGAAAGTGTGGCCATTGGTTAGTCCATCCCTCTCTCTGGACTTTGGCTGCCAGGCTCCTTAATGAGCCTAACTGGACAGGATGGTGTCTGATGGCCCCTCCAGCTATTACGGTCTAGCTTCATGAAATCAGTGCATGGAGTCCCGAGAGGAAGAATAGGGTGGAAGGCAAAGGGTTAAAAACAGCAATAGGTATGATTATGTGCACATAGGTATAGATGCATCTGTAGACAACAGGAACAGAAATGCTGGTTTGAAGCATCCCCTGTGCTGGGTCAACTGAGGCAGGAGTGAGAAAGTTGTGGGTTACTACCTGTGACAGGCAGACCCGGGCCTCAGAGAGGGCTCCAGCCACGCTGATCTAGCCTGCTGGGGAAGAGAGGGCAGCACGGGCCCTTATGAAAGAATGAGTCAGGGTGTCTTGGACTCCTTTTGCCTGCCTCTTCCTTCTAGGGAGGCACCTATTTATTATTAGCTCCAAATGCAATCTTTTTCTTGAGCTTGTCTGTGTTTTCCACTTTTTCTAACAGCCAAGTCTGGGCTTACAGCAGTGTCTGCCATCTCTTAAAGGAAGAAATTCTCCCTTATCCCAAGTGTGGGCTTAAATTACATTTTTAAAGTAGCTTTGTTTAATTATTATTTTTTAGTTTGTGAGAACGATCTAGGCTAATTATAAAGAGGTCACTCACTGTAGAAAAATAAAAGAACTGAATATGTAAATTTTTGTTGTGTTTTCTTTTTTACTAACTTGGTACGTTTTCTTGCTGCTCAGGAAACAAGAGCCTATAATTGGGTTTGTTGTGAGATCTTTACTTGAAACTATGACCTAAATTGTTTTGATTATAATGTTTCTTACATATGTACAAATATAAAATTAAGCATAAACTCCTTATGCTTATGGCTCTTATACTACTATAAAACCAAAGCAAAGTTAGAAACCATATATAAACAGGGCGTCTGGGTGGCTCAGTTAGTTAAGCATTGGCCTTAGGCTCAGGTCATGATTTCAGGGTCCTGGGATTGAGTCTCTCAGGGCTCCCTGCCCTGTGGGGAGCCTGTTACTCTCTCTCCCTCTGCCACTGCTTCCCCCTTGTGCTTGTTCTCTCTCTCCCAAATAAATAAATAAATAAAATCTTTAAAAAAAGAAACCATACATAAACAAAATGACAAAACCAGTAAGATTCAAAATAACATTAATTTAACATGAAGGATGTTCATGTTTTACTGAAAATGAATAACTCACAATACGACTGGGAAGCGTAACGCATTACTGTTGTTTTCATTTTTTGTTCAGCATACCTATACTTTAAAAGAATTGAAAAAAATCTTAAACTTTATTTAAGAGTTTTAGTCCTCCAGGTAATATTAGTAATGTAATTTTGGACTTATTTGATGCATAGTGTAGGGGAAAGTGAATAAGTAAATGTACTAATTAAAACCAAGATTTTCAGCTTAAGGGAAAAGAGATATAAATATAAAATCAAAGAAGTTGAGGGAGATATGTAATATTTGCAGTATTAAATTTGAATTTGAAATATCTATAAGAATGTATGATTTTTAAAAATGTGAATTTTCTAGCTCCATCCATGAAAAGGTCCAATGAGCAATCATATCTCAGGAACAATGGGCAAACATAGCACCCAGATTTTGTTTTTTCCTACCATTTTCCACTGAAAGAAATTAGAACTTTTGGAGAAATGGCTGATTCTAGGAACAGAGAGAGAAAATACAAGGTAAGCTTTCGACACATATATCAGAATGGTAAATTTTATGGGTCAGCTTAGGCAGGTTATGGTGCCCAGTTGTTTGGTCAAACACTAATCTAGAGGTTGTTGTGAAGGTGTTTTATGGATGTGGTTAACATCTATAATCAACTGATTTTAAGTAGAGGAGTTCACCCTTGATAATGTGTTAGCCTCATCCCTTCCGTTGAAAAGCCTTATGAGCAAAAATAGAGGTTTCCTGGAGCAGAAGACATTCTGCCGGACTATAACATAAAAATCCTGCCTGAGTTTCCAGCCTGCTGGCCTACCCTACAGATTTCAAACTTGTTTGTCCAATTGTGTGAATTATATTATAATTATAATTATATAACAAATATATAATACTTAAATATATTTATACATTTATATACAAATATATAATTACCTATTAAATTAATACATAATAATATATTAACACATTATAATATATAAATATATAAATAACTATAATAATTATAATAATATTATAAATTATTGGTTCTGTTTCTCTGGAGAACCCTGACTGACATCCCTTTAAAGACTAATAGGGAGAGGGGTGCCTGGGTGGCTCAGTTAGTTAAGCATCTGCTTTCACTCAGGTCATGATCCCAGGGTCCTGGGATCTAGCCCCACATCACATTGAGCCCCCTACTCAGCAGGGAGCCTGCTTATCCCTCTCCCTCTGCCCCTCCCCCTCTGCTTGTGCTTTCTCTCTCTCAAATAAATAAATAAAATCTTAAAAAAAAAAAAGACTAATAAAGACGTAGCAAAAGAACAAGGGACCAGCTAGATGGGCCTCCCATTGGCCAAATTTGGGACAATTTGAATATCAAAAAAAAGGACTGAAGTGATTGAAAGCTCTCAATAAGTAAAAACCCATGAGTCCATAGCAATGTTTAAAAAGAAAGAGAAAGAGGAAGAGGAAAACCCCACCTTACTTATTACCCTAGATGGCTATTATACCAATTCCTTATCCTGGAAATAAAGAGAAAGAATTAAGCATTCAAACTATCTTTTTAGCAGAAAGTGTAGAAGGAATGTTAGAATGAACAATTATTTTGCAATCCCCAGTGAAATAACTGACTTTGGAATGGCTCATCAATAGATGCTAAAACCATTTAGTTGAAAGTGTGTTAGGATTAGGATACTTGTATGGTGCCACACTGACATTTCTCAGCTCATATGCTGATTGCAAAGCAAAAGCATAGCTCCACAATGGAAAGAGTAGGCTGTCACCACCTTAGCCAAGTGAGTAAATGAAGTATCACTAATAATGGCATGAGCCGACATCAGGCACTTCCTGTTGTGATATGGTGTGAGGTACATAGCCTCAGGGGTCAAGTGAGCCTGCTGAAGAGTGGTTAGACTAGTTGATAGTAAGTGCAGGGAAACAAGTCAAACAAACCTCGAGGAAACACAGTTCAGAATATGGGACAATCTATAGGACAGCTGACCTGGTTTCTTCAAACAGGTAACATCATACTCCCAACCCCCAAAGGGAAGACTGTTTGAGATGGACTAAAATGTCCCAGGAATAAATGCAACATGTGAAACTTAATTGACTCCTGTTTCAAAAAAAAGGAAGAAAAGAAAAAAACAAACCCAATAAGGGTAAAATTAAACTGGTAAAACTGGTAGAATTAAATTAAATTTAATATGGATTGGATATAAGATGCTATAGACGTATTATTGTTAAATTTCTTAGGTATGATAATGGTTGTATAATTTATGAGATGTGTACTGAAGCTTCTACAAGTGAAGTGTCATGATACCTGCAGCTACACTTCAAACAGGTCATATATATATTATATATTTATTTAAATTATACATAATATATAAATTGTGTATACATTACATATAATACAGAAATTATGTATATTATACATATATGTAAGTTATATATATTATATATGTGTTATATGTATATCATATAAATGTAGTATTTTACTACATATGTAATATGTGGCCAAATGTTCACAACTGTTGCATTGAGGTGATGGGTATATGAGTGTTGTGTTATTTTTTTCAAAAGAAATTCTAGTATGTATGGATAAATGTAAGATTAATGCTAATGAAACACATATTTTAAAGTCAAAGTATAGTTAAGATACATTATATTAGTTTCAGGTGTACAACGTAGTGATTTGGCAACTGTATACATTACGCAGTGCTCACGGCAGTAAGGGTAGTCGCCATCTGGCACCATACAAGGTTATTACGATATCATTGACTGTATTCCCTAGGCTGTATTTTTTTTATCCCTGGGACTTATTTATTTTACAACTGGAAGTTTGTACCCCTTAATCCCCTTTACCTATTTTTCCCGTTCCTCTATTCCCTCCCTCTGTCAACCACCAGTTTGTTTTCTGTATTTATGACACTGTGTGTGTGTGTTTGATTTATTTTTTAGGCTTTAGACTCCACCTGTAAGTGAAATCATATGGTGTCTGTCTTTCTCTGTTTGACTTATTTCACTTAGCATAATAACCTCAGGGTCCATCCATGTTGTCTTGAATGCCAAGATTCCATTATTTGTTATGCCTGAGTAATATTCCATTGTGTATGTATACCACGTCTTTATCCATTCATCTATCATGGGCCCTTAGGTTCCTTCCATATCTTGGCTTTTATAAATACTGCTGCAATAAACATAGGGGTGCATCTTTTCAATCTGTGCAAACTAGTGTCTTCATTTGCTTTGGGTAAGTACCCAGCAGTGGAATTAACTATTTTTAGTTTTTTGAGGAAACCTTATACTGTTTTCCACAGTGGCTGCACCAATTTACATTCCACCAACACTATACCAGGGTTTTTTCTCTACATTCTTACCAACACTTGTTATTTCTTGTCTTTCTGATACTAGCATTGTGACAGGTGTGAGGTTATATCTCAATGTGGTTATGATTTGCATTTCTCTGATGGTGAGTGATGTTGCATATCTTTTCATGTGTCTATTGGCCATCTGGATTTCTTCTTTGGAAAAATGTCTTTTCAGGTCCTCTCCCATTTTAGATAGAATTATTTGTGTGGTTTTTTGTTTTTTGTGTGTGTGTGTTGAGTTGTAGGATTTCTTTATGCATTTTGGATATTAACCCCTTATTGGCTATGTCATTTGCAATATCTTTTCCCTTTGAGTAGGCTGCCTTTTCATTCTGTTAATGGTTTCCTTTCCTGTGAAAAAGCTTTTTTTTTTTTTTTTTTAAGATTTTACTTATTTGTCAGAGTGAGAGAGAGAGCACGTACAAGCGAGGGGAGTAGCAGACAGAGGGAGAAGCAGGCTCCCCGCTGAGCAAGGAGCCCAATGAGGGACTCAATCCCAGGACCCCAGGATCATGACCTGAGTTGAAGGCAGATGCTTAACCAACTGAGCCACCAGGAGTCCCAGTGTGCAAAAGCTTTTTTTGCTTTTGTTTCCCTTGCCTGAGGAGACAGGTCAAGAAAAAAATTGCTAAGGCGGTTGTCTAAGAGATTATTGTCTATGTTTTCTTTCAGGAGTTCTATGGTTTCAGACCTCACATTTAGGTCTTTAATCCATTTTTAGTTTACTTTTGTGTGTGGTGTAAGAAAATGGTCCAGTTTCATTCTTTTATATGTAGCTGACCAATTTTCCCAGCACCATTTGTTGAAGAGACTATCTTTCCCCCATTGTGTATTCTTGCCTCCATATAAACGAGGACTTATTTTTAGGCTCACTATCTTATTCTGTTGATCTATGTGTCTATTTTTGAGCCAGCACCATACTCTTTTGATTACTACAGCTTTGTACTATAGCTTGAAATTTGGGATGGTTGTGTTATTCTTTCTATATTTCTTTATGTTTGAAAATTTCCATTAGGGAAAGTTGGAAAAAACCCTGTAAAACCAAAAAAAAAAAAAAAATCAAAATAACAACATAAATGTAACATAAGAAAGGATCTTGCCTCATGAAAAATAAGTCTTGCTCTCCAGAGTGACCAGCTGGCTGTCAGCTGTGGTGGCTGTTTTAATTTTCACGTGCAGCATGCCCACAGAATGTAATACTATGAGAAAACTCAATTCTCCAACCACTCTCTCCCTTCAAACTACTGTCAAACTTTTCATGGGGCAGTATGACATTGTTTGGTCTTCTCTTAACTTGATGCCAACATTGACATATGAAATCTGCTTGGGTTTTTTCCTTCTATTTACCGTTAAGACACAGTAATTTACTTGGTGCCAGTATGATTCTAAATGGAAACAGATTCCAGAGATTCTAGCCTGATGTGGCGGACAGCACTCAGTTATAAGATGGTCATGCAGATAATCCAGGTGCCAACATTGGTGTTTGCCTGTTCTGCCTCCCTTCTATCAGCACACTGATTATAGCACGGTGCCACCTTTTTTTTTTTTAAATTTTGTTTATTTATTTATCTATTTATTTATTTAGAGAGAGCATAAGTGGGGGTAGGGGTGGAGGGAGAGGGAGAGAGAGAGAATCTCTGGCAGACTCTGTGCTGAGCACAGAGCCTGAGGTGGGGCTTGATCTCATGACCCTGAGATCATGACCTGAGCCCAAAGTTGGATGCTTAACCGACTGAGCCACCCAGGTACCCCTAGCACAGTGCCAGCTTAAATGCTCATGTTCCCAAATTCTCTTGTTGTGAAGCATGGCAGATGACCCAGTTCTGGCCAATGGGATGAAGCAAGTCTCTCATGGGGTGAGGCTCCTGGATAACCTCTGTACAAGGGACACAGTTGGAGGGCATGTGGCTTCAGTCTTGTACTCTTTGCTCCTCTATTTTCCCTGACTAAAACTGGAAGTGCAGTAGTCATCTTGCTGCTGTGAGCATAAATGTCCCATAAACTAACTAGAGTATCTTAGTCAGAAGGTGGAAGAAAAAAAAAAAAAAGAAAAGAAGACGGAAAGAAAACTATGCCCTTAACAATGCCCTTGAACAGTTGCATCTGCCCTAGACTGCCTTTCTCCAGACATCTTATTACAGAGGTAAAATACTCTCATGTGTTTAAGCCAGTGTTTACTGACTTAACTTGCAAATAAATACATCCCTGAATGATTCATTCTGAATATACTAATGTTAGATATTTAGATTATTGTATGTGACATGAATGTGGATGCAAAAATTCTTAACAAAATATTAGGAAATAGAATTTAGCAATATATAAAAAGAATTATACACCGTGACCAAGTGAGATTTATTCCAGGGATGCAGGTCTGGCTCAATATTAAAAAATCAGCCAGTGTAATCTATCACATTAACAGTCTAAAGAAGAAAAATTATATAATATCAATTGATGCAGAAAAATCATTTCACAAAATTCAATACCTGTTATGATAAAAACTCAGATAACTAGGAATAGAGGGAGCTTTCTCAATTTGATAAAGAACATCTTGGGGTGCCTGGGTGGCTCAGTTGGTTAAACGACTGCCTTCAGCTCAGGTCATGATCCTGGAGTCCAAGATCGAGTCCCACATTCGGCTCCCTGCTCAGCAGGGAGTCTGTTACTCCCTCTGACCCTCCCCCCTCTCATGCTCTCTCATTCTTTCTCTCTCAAAAAAATAAATAAAATCTTAAAAAAAAAAGAACATCTTAAGAAAACCTACAACCAACATCATACTTAATGGTAAAGACTGAGTGATTTTCCCCTAACACTGGGAACAAGGCAAGGATCTCCACTCTCACTACTGCCGTCCAACACAGTACTGGAAGATCTAGCCAGGGCAATAAAATCAAGAAAAGGAAGTTAAAGGCATACAGATGAGAAAGGTAGAAATAAAACTATCCTTATTTGCAACTGACATGATTTTCTACATAGAAAATCCTGATGAAAGAAGTCAAAGAAGATCTAAATAAATTGAGAGACATTGCAGTGGCCATGGGTTGGAGGACTCAACATTGAAAAGATGTCAGTTCTCCCCAAGTTGACATACAGTGCAATTCCTATCAAAATCACAGCAAGAAATTTTGTAGATATAAACAAGATTATCCTAAAATTTATGTGAAAAGGCAAAGGAATGAGAATTGCTATTCCATTTCAATTCCAACTATTCTACACTGGTGGAGGTGCTATAGTACAATTCTGAGACTAGCTATGTAGAGTTGGACCCCACAAATTAAAGGTCATGGTCCCCAACAAGAGTGCTCCCTCTTCAGATGCCAGCCACAAGTGGGGTCCCAGGACACTCACACTTCTCATCAACTGGCTACAAATTGGGGGGTTCCCATAACCTCCTTGGGCTCATTGATGCACTAGAATGACTTCCAGAACTCAGGAAAGTACTATGCTTATGATTATAGTTTTATTATACAAATTAGGGACAGTCAAATTAAAAGACACACAGGACACAGTCTGGGAGGGAATGCAGAACCTCTACACTGTCTGCCTGTGGAATCAAGGCATGTCACTCTCTTGGCACATCGATGTGTTCACCATTCAGGAAGCTCCATTGAGCTTCAGTATCCAGTTTTTATTGGGGTGTCATTATATATTGAATCACTGGCCACGTGAATGGATTCAATCTCTGGTTCCCCCTGCTTCCTCTGTGGGCAGAGTTTGGGCTGATATCATTTGGCCCAAAGTCCTAGGCCTCTGATCACATGATTAGTCTTTTTGGTGACCAGCCTTTATCCAGAGTCATTTTATCTCTTAGCATAAACTCAGATGAGATCCAAGGGGCTCATGAATAACAGACACTCCTATTACTTTGGAAATTCCAAGGATTTACTCTCTCTTCTAGGAACAAGGGACAGATGCCAGTCAAATTCTTTGGTATATTATACTATATATTATAGTAAATGATATAATTATAGTAAATGATATAATATATAGTATAATATATAATATTATAGTATAAATTTCTTTATATATGCTATTATATAATAATAGCTAATATACTATATATTATAGTATATTATGTGATATATTATAGTATAAATTTCTTTATGTATTATATAATAATAGCTAAAATAACTTTGAAAAAGAAGAATAAAGGGGGAGGAACCACTTTATCTGTTTTTTTTTTTTTTAAGATTTTATTTATTTATTTGACAGAGAGAGAGAGAGAGCACAAGCAGGGAGAGGGGCAGGCAGAGGCAGAGGCAGAGGCAGAAGCAGGCTCCCCGCAGGCCAGGGCTCTGGGATCATGACCTGAGCCGAAGGCAGTCGCTTAACCAACTGAGCCACCCAGGCGCCCCACTTTATCTGTTTTTAAGACTTACTATATAGCTACTGTTATTAAGACTACGTGGTATTGGTGAAGAGACAGACACATAGGTCAGTGGAACAAAATAGAGAACCCAGAAATAGACCCACACGTGTGGCCATGGTGGTGATTTATATTAATCTACACATGTGACAAAATGACAAAGAGCTACACACATATGTTGTACCAATGTCAGGGTCTGGTTTTATATTGTATTACAGTTATGTGAGATGTTAGCTCTGGGGGAAACTGGGTGAAGGGTACATGGGCTGTCTCTCTAGTATCTTGCAACTTCCTGTGAACTTGCTATTATTTCAAGGTTAAAAGTATAGAAAAAATGGGAGTAAAATAAAGACTTTTCCAGAAAAAAAATTATAATAAAGGATATGGACTGCTTTGCGCACCTCAGTGTACTTTGCTCCCCTCCAGAGCCCACAACCCCAGTTTGAGAATCACAGAGGTGGAGAGGCTGAGTTTGAGTGCTCCTGTGTGCAGATGCTGCCTGCTTGCCCTGAAGAGACCCTGATGGTTGGCGAAGCTTGTCCCAGAGGAGGGCTCCATCTAGTCAAAAAAGGTATGAGTAATAAAACAGCTCTTGCTCTCTCATTCTCCTTGTCAGTTTCTCCCATGCATTTGAGTGCATTCTGCATCAGATACTGCGGGCACTGACCTCTCCTTGGAGAGACAGACGATAAAACAGAATAAGTGCTGCAGGATCACAGAGCAAGGGCACTGGGCCAACTAGTCGACCCGAGGAGGCTTCCTGGATGTTGGGATTCTTGCACTGGATCTAGCGTTGAGCTGGAAACAGTGAGGCAAAGGGGAGGATGTGGGTCAGATGCAGGGAACAGCTTGTGCTGAGGCCTGTAGGGGAAGGTTGGCAGGTAAGGGTTTGGGGTTGAGCCTAGGAGTTCAGGGAGAGGAAGGTGCAGAGGCAGGTGGGAGCTGGACCACCAAGAGCCTGTGCATTAATATAAAGTATTTGGAATTTATTCTAGAATCTCAGGAGGCAGTGAAGGGCAAGAGAGTGGCATTGTCAGAATAACATTTTAGAAAAAGGGTGGGTGGGAGGGGAAAGGCCAGGGTCCAGTCAGGAGGGCAAGGCAGGTGAGAGGTGGGAGGCCTGAAGGAGGACAGGCTATGGGCACGGGGAAGAGGATTCAGAGGGAGGCAGTCTGGAGGGGCAAAGTTAACCAGGGCTGTGTAGACACAATGTGGCTATGATGGTTTCAGAGCCCAAGCCAGGCCCCCTCCAAGAGTCTCTGGAACACAACTTCCTCCTGGCTGCCAAATTGTCCCTGCCTGGACCCTGGGGCAGGGTGGGTCCAGCCCCGGGGCTACCTCATAGCATTCTCAGAGATGCTGAGCTAAGTGCCTGGTCATGGCTTCGGAATGTCTTAATTTCTGTAGATGACTTGCACCAGCATCAGAATTTTAGAATGGGTATGTCAAGGTGTTCACTGCAAGGACCTCCCCCTCTCCAGGGGCTTGTTACTGCGGTAGGTGAAGACCTCAGGCATAGGTCCCACACAAGGCAGTTGCTTTCCTCCAAAGGTGTCTACATTTGTGTGTCTGTAAAAGTCAATCAATTCAAAATATCTACCTTGTTCACGTTTTTTTTCCCCCACTTGTAGAATTTTGGGCAACAGGCAACACTTTATTATGTTACAGATTATCATCTACTATGGGTAATTCATAGAGTATTGTCTGTACCCTTCCAGACTGAGGACTCCTTGCAGGCAGGGACCTGCTTTATTCTCTACTGTGTGTGTCCCCAGTGTCTGGGGCCAACCAGCTCAGTGCTTGCTGATCGCTGGTCTGGAGATTTCACTGCCTGGGGCCAGACATCTCTTCCAGCAGCCTTTGTTTCCATACTTACAGGCAGGCTGTGTTGGGGTCTAATTAGGCTGTAAAAAACACATCCCTGCTTCATGTTTATGGTGGGGTTTACATAAACTTTATATATATATATATGTATGCATAGTTTGCATAAACTATATATGATATACACAGGATAGTATTGGGAATGCTAACCACTGCTTAGCCACTCGGCATTTCTGCTGCCCCCAACCTTTCCTGGCTCAAACAGATGAGCTCTCTGCTTTCATTGCTTCAAGGGATGGGTCAAATTTTTTGTTTCTGACATTTGAAAGCCAGGACCTGTTCATAAGCCAGTATACTGGAGATAGCGCCTTATGAGTTAGCCTCGAGCAAGTCTTCCTCCTATCAGACCAGAAAGCTACTCTTAGGGTGGGATTGTGGAGAGTCAGAGGGAAAGTGAACACAAATTAGATGTGCTGGGTTCTGAGAGAGACCCTGGCCCTGCTGCCCAGACCAATCCCCAGGGACAGGGAGGGTGGCAGAAATCCCAGCCAGGTCTGGAAGAATCTGAGAGCAGAGTACACTTTTTCCAGAGTACTCCCAGCAGTCATGCGCAAGGCAGGGGAAACTCTGCTGTCCTGTCTGGGTAGTAGGCTAAGGAAGCCTCAGAAGGTTACCTATGGCCCCAACATGGAGGGACAGACAAAAAGATTCCTATGTCTGCCCCCCTGCCTGAGAGGTATCTTAAAACTTTAGTCATGAGGGATGTAGGATGTTTCTCTCGAGCCCTGGACCAGACCTGGGATGCAGCCTTGTGGGTGACCCAGGCTGGAGAGAGAAGGGAAAGGCACACTCTGGTGTGGAAGTGGCCAGAAGACAAATGTGAGGGCCAGAGCTTTATAAGTCTGGAGAAATGAGAATGGGGGCAGGAATGGTGAAATAAGGCTCTGAGAGAGAAGAGTAAAGGAAGTCAGTTAGTTCTTGCATAGCTCAGACTGTGGATTGAGCTCTGTCCCTACTACCTATGAATGTGCATATATTCAGACATTTTTATTTAAGGAAGCATTGTGTTTTGGAGGCAGAAGCCATTGAATTGGACATTGTCAGATGTTTACTTAGAATGAACAAAAACTATTATTATGTTCTGTGTCCCACTCTGTAAAATATAAAATGCGAGAAACATGATTTCATGGCAAGAGTGATGCTGGCCACCTGCACTCTGTGAATGTGCCTCACTGTCTGCCCTGCTGCACCCGACACTCAGGCCCACCAGTCAGGGCTCAGCCATACCCTCGCTGCTTCTACCAGCTCCCGGGGGCCAGGAACTAGGCTGGGGTGGTAGAAACCGGCTTTAGAAGCAATGCGGGTCAGCAGGAAACAAGTGAGTGAAGCATAGCCAGTGACTTATAAAACCATAAGCAAATGCAGCATGCTGAATGCAGCAAGTGTAAGTTAAAGAGAGAGAGGAGGTGATAAGGGTGGGACATATGTGAAGACAGAAAGGCAGGCGACTTTGATTGAATGCAGCTTGCCCACCAGCTCCAGGTAGGTCTCCCCCACTTTGGTGCTGAGTGCCTTTGCTGACCTTGGGTGGACCATGCCCAGAACCAGGTGCAGTGGCAGCATTTGAGCATGGATTTGCCGAGTGTCTGGTCTGTGCTTCATGGAGATTGTTGGGAGTCAGACCTAACCAGACCTAGAGCCTGCTCCCTAGGAGTGTCAGTTGGGGGTTGTGTTCTCAAATGGAGCATGACCTCCACTCAAAGCCTACCACAGTTCTGTGTAGGATCCTGGCTGTCATTTCGCAGCTCATTGTCTGAGAAAGAAATGATTCTTCCCCATGAAGAAGCATAACCTTCACCTTCTACTCTGGTCACCATCAGGTCAGGAGGAACACAATGGATGCATATCCACTCACTGTCAGAATTAAGAACTGGATCTTAAAGCATTTTCCCTCTACAATCACAGGTTGACTTTTGGGAGATGCGAGGTATAGGAGAAAGGCAGGCACAGAGAAATGCAGAGGAGGGTCACTTAGCCCTGCCTGAGTTAGATGGGTGAAGAAAGCTCGCAAGAGGAGATGACATGTGAGCTGGGTCTGAAGGGTGAGGAGGCGATGCTAGGTACCCAGGTGAAGACATGGGGGTGGGGGCTGGGCATGGCAGCAGGTGCATATGAGTCTTTAGGAAGGGTACATTCAAAGCCCCAGCACACCTGGGGGCTGTGTGGACAAGGGTGACATGAATCAGGCAGCCCCACTGTACCCAGGTGTTTGCTTGCAGCCACAAGGATGCTCAAGGAGCAAAACACTCAGCTGGACCACAATTATGTTTCAGGTATATATGATGAACTAGAGTAGAATAGGTAGGAGAAGAAGATGAGAAGAGAAAAATTCATCATAAAGAAAGAAGGAAGAATCTGGTATAAGGGGAGAAGTGGTTCTGGATGGAGTTGTATTTGCTCCACATCCTCGCCAACATTTGGTGTTGTCCATCTTAAATTTTAGCCATTCGTGTGTGTGTGTGTGTGTGTGTGTATGTGTGTGTGTGTGTGTAGTGTTGGCTCATCATGGTTTTAATTTGCATTTCCCTAAAGACTAATGAAGTTCAGCATCTTCTCATGTGCATTTTGCCATCTTTGATGAAGGGTCTCTTCAAATCATTTACCTGCCTTTTTGTTGTTGTTTCTTAAAACAGGTTGTTCACCTTCTTGTTACAGAGCTACAACAGTTGTTCATATATTCTCGATACAAGTCCTTTGCTTGTCTGCATCCTGGGTAGTTTTTATCCAACTGGATGACCTCATAATGGTCTCTTTGAAAGAGCAGACTTTTTAAATGTTGAAGAAATCCTATTTATCACTTTTTAGTGGGAGCTTAATCTTCAAAATATAGATAAGCCAAAATTTAGAAATTTACTTATCTAATGAGCCCATGCTTGGACGTTTAGGCTGCTTCCCACTTCTTACTGTTTTACTTGTTGTGAGGAATGTCACCGTACTTAAATCTGTGTTCTGTGTTCTCAGGATGCCAGTGCTTGCAAGGCTTTTGTTACACACCCTGAAATGGCTTTCCTAGAGAGAGCTCCTGGTTCCTTGTATGTGAAGCTCAGTTTCAAAGGACCATCCAGTCCTCTTGAAAGTCCCACAGCTTGTTAGTTTGTTTATAGATAAATGAAACTAGAAATGCCTAAAAACATACATGTGCCATTTTGTCCCTGCTCTGTTTGGGAAAGGATTTTTTTTCATAGATAATACAAAGGCAATGCTGGTAAATTTCCAGTGAGCATTTCCAAAGGCTAGAATCTTATTTCTAAGGAAGTCAGTAGTGATTTATTGAAGGAGCACTGGGCAAAGGGCTGTTTGCTTTTCTGCGTCTCTATTTGCCCATTCGTAAAGCTGGAAAAGGTCAGCCTGCTGTGTCTCCCCACAAAGAGGGCCATAGACCAGATTAACTGACAGACAGAGTTCCTGGCCTTTAGGACAGTGTGTCATGATAGTAACTACCATTTATCGAGGCCACTAAGCCCAGGGCTGCGGGGCCTATGTTACCTCTAATTCTCAACAGCAGCCTTGCTTCACTTAGAAGCTACAGGCAGTGACTGGCCCAAGGTCACATGACTAACAGTGGCAGAGCCTGGGCCTTCTGGCTCTGAAGCCTATGATGTTGTTGTTTTCTTGCTCTACTACATTTTAGCTATACACCACACACATGACAGCAAAAGTTTAAAGATATAGAGGTTGATTATCTTAAAAATTTTGCTTTGCTCTTGGAGACTTCATTTGCGGGTGGCAAAAGGGAGTAAGTGGTTCCTACTGGAAACCTTGTTTCCCAGAAGCCTTGGAAATATCCCAGAGCCAGTTGGTGGCCCAGCGACTGGCCTACCCCTGACTCTTCCTGGAGCGTCTGGTTAAATCAGATCAAGGTTGGAGCTAAACATCTGGAGTGGTAGGTTTGAAAACCAGGAGGCAAAGCCTGGGACAAGTCTCCTGTCAGAAGGTCCTCTGGATGGTCGCCCTCCTGTTTCTGCAAGGATCTCCTAGATTATGGCTGCACAGGCCTGGGAAAGCGGATAGATGTCAGTGCTCGACACCAGCTTGAACAGAGATTGTGAACTGCATGTCTTCAGCCTCCTTTTCCACCTTTAGTCTTGACTCCTATCCCTTCACTAGGTACTCATATGTCCTGATTTGCCCAGAACACTCCTGGTTTATGTCTACTATCAGTTGTAATCCACTGCCCCAACCCCTTTTCATTTATATTGATTCAGACAGTTCAGGGAGAGGCACTGCAGAGAAACCCTCACTTGATGATACATCAGGGAGTCATTAGGGTTGTCTCTCAGAAGGGCATTATTATGAGAACATACATTAGCCCTGACTCTTTTGATTGTAAGTGACTTCCAATTGGCCTCAGCAAGGAAAAAAGATATATTGGTTGTCATAGCTAGACTGTTGGAGGTGAGGGGTGGGCAGGACTCAAGCCTGATTGGAAACAAGTTCTCAAACAATATTGTTACATCTGTCTCTCCTTCTCTGTTTCTCTCTCTGTCCACATCTCTCCAACTCTTGTTGATTTCATCTTCTAGGCAGAATCCTCCACAAGGTGGGCAAACTGGCCCCCCGGGGACTCTAGACTCACCTCCTCCCTGCTTAGCAACTCTCTTGAAAAGAGGAAGTTTCCTGTCCTACAGGCTCATATTCCTTCATGCCCAGGGAAGGCTCTGATTGGCTCTGCCTGGGTCATGTGCTCATCTCTGAGCCAGCTGTTACAGCTTGGGTGAATGGCTCTCCTGCGGTACCTACACATAATGGCACAAGGGACAGGGCTGCACCAAACCACACCAAACGAGGAATGAGTCTATAAAGAAAGTAGGTCAATTAGCTGAGCAGACCAAATTGATGGCATCTGCTATCCATTGTATTCAGCCATCATTTACATGGTCACTTCTGATACTCCGGGGGTTTTATGTATAATGTTCATCATTTTCACAATTATGTAAAGAGATTCACCCCCATATTACAGATGAGGCTTGAACTGTTTAAATAATATAGCCAAGGATGGAAAAGTGGTCAATGCAGGAACTGACTTCTGACTCCAGATCTGTCTGATCCTCCTACAATATCCTGGTGGCCTTTTACAAGTGAGAGGGAGTGAGGATAATCTGTCAGGGGGCCCTTCTTGGACATAGATCACACATAGGTTGCCCTGAAATAATGCTTCTGGAAAGACAAATCCCCTTCTGGTTCTGCCTGTAGATTCTCCTGGATTCTCCATCTCTCTTGGAGATGAAGCCTGCTGTCCCAGGAGGGAGGTAGGAAGCTGGCCCATTCCAGTCACTGGAGATGGCCAGGTGCTGAGTGAGCTCAGCCTTGGACCTACACTGTGCCCTGTGGCTTTGGGTAAACCCACCCTGTCTTCTGTGAGTCCTCATCGTTATATAATGATGGCAAGAAGTCTTACTGCTATCAAACACAGGATTCTTCTGACAGTCACAAGAATATAAATAAAAAATCTTGCTTCATAAGCTGGAATGATGATGATGATCATGAGAGCTTCTTATTCAATTCTTGAAGAACAGAAGGAAAACATGGGGGCAATGTTATTTTCTCTCCAAGGGAAATGGAGGACTGCCCTTTGCTTGTGTGAGTTCTTCGTGATTTGGAAAATCCTTTCCACAGACTTCACAGTTTAGCCATGCAGGTCGGCAGGCACAGCACACATAGTCTGCCTTAATGCTTACTCTTTCTGCGCTGCCATATTGTAGTTTCCCAACCAGCACCCCAGGGGACAGCTTCCTCATTTTGATTATAGCATTTTTTTCTGATCACAAAAACAGTGTTTGCACAAAATTTGGAAAATAAAAAAGTGAGGAAAAAAACTCACCCTGAATTGCTCCACCCAGAGATACCAACCACATTTGGATAGCAGCTGACACCATATTCATATACAAGTTAATATCCTGCATTATTCTGTTAACAACACATTAACGACATTTCCCCAACACAAAAAACTTCATAAGCATTGTTTTGGCAAATATTTCATGCATTGCTATACTATAGTTAATTGCACGTGGTAATAGGCCTTTGTGCAGAGGTCTGGAAGTAGGCTGGACAGCTAGGCCCTCGGGGTCTTCTGTGCAGAGCTGGAGGGACACAGAGGGGGAGACCTGGGCCCTGAAGGGACAGAAGGAAAGGCAGGCCCAGAACACGTTGCATATTTGCTTGTCTGTTCATTTATTCTTGCCTCGATATTTGAGGCTCCACTAGGCACCAGGTTCCCTTCCTGTTCTCCTGTCAATGCCCACTTCAGGTCTTCAACATCCCTCCCTCAAAGAGCCTCCCTGACCCTTCCCAGACCCCATCCTGTCCCAGATGTAGTGCACTCCTGGCAAAGGGGCCCCACGGAACCCACGGCTGTTTCTGCAGAGCCCAGCTCGGGACTGGTACTTAATAGGTGCTCAGAAATGTTTGGAGACTGAGGGACTGAACTAACGTGAACAATAACAGCAAACAATGGCAATAAATAGCTAACACTCATGTTTTCAGTTTTGCATTATTATAGTTAAGATGACAGAAATCTGTGTGATTAAAGCTTTGCTAAAATTTTAAATTATTTCCTAGACTTGAAATTCTAAGATTGAAGAATGTAGGCATTTTGATGAGTCTTTATACATATTGCAAGACTGCTTTCCAGAAATTCCATTATCTGTTATACTCTCAGAAGCAGTGCTTGTGAGTGTCTATCTCTCTGGTTTAAGTAATGTAATTTAAAAAACTGTTCACTGATTTGATGAAAGTAGAGGCAGGAATGATATATTTCATTGATTTAATGAATGCTTTTTTAGTTTTCTGGTAAGACTGGAATTTTAAAGTTTTTTTTTTTTTTAAGTAATCTCTTTACCCAATGTGGGGCTCGAACTCATGGCCCTGAGATCAAGAGTCACATGCTCCTCTCACTGAGCCAGCCAGGCACCCCAAGACTGAACCTTTATTTTTTTTAAAAGATTTTATTTATTTATGAGAGAAAGAGAGAGAGGGAGCACGAACACGAGCAGGGGGAATGGTAGAGGGAGAGAGAGAAGCTGGGAGGCTGATGCAGGGTCTCGATCCCAGGACCCCAGTATCACGACCTGAGCCACCCAGGCGCCCCAAGACTGAACTTTTAAAACCTGTTTATTGATCATTTGAATCTCCAGTTTTGTGAATTGTCCATTTGTGCCATTTGCCCAGTTATATTGGGATCTTAGTGTTTTTGTTGTGAATTGTGAGAGTTCTATTTTATTTTCAAAAATATTTCCCCAGTTTCTAACACTTTGATTTTTTTTATGTCAAATTTCTTTTCATAGAAATACCTTTATTTTTTGTGTGTGCGTGTGATAGTGAAAACAATGGACTATTATGGTAAAAAAAAATTAGACATTATAGCAAATCATAAAGCAGAAAGTAAAAATCTTCTACATTCCTACCCTCTTGGACTTGTAACTAACATTTTTGGAGCATGTCCTTCCAAACTTTTAACCTTATATGTTAACAGTATTTTTTGAAGTTTAAAAAACTGAAATTTTTATGTATCCTCAAGCTAGCATTGTTTATTTCAAAATATCTTCCAATGCTTTTGCATTTAAAAAAGCCTTTCTAATCTAGAGATCACATTAAGAATTACCTTGTTTAAAGATAGAGCTGTGTATGTGTGTTTAGTTATGAAGGCCATATAGCATATTACGGAATATTTAGGAAATTAAGAGGAAAAAAATCAGCCATAATGCTTTAACATTAAACACGTCTATTTCTTTTGTGCATGGTCCTTTTGAGTCTTGGATCATGAGCACTTGTATTTATTTTTAGTGGTTGCAAGGATAGTGCATGCACAGTTTTTGGTCTTCTCCTTTTCACTCACAATTATACCGTAAGCATTATTTTTATGTTGCTACATCTCTGTAATGGTTGTTTAGAATGATCCCCCAATGGCCCCTTCGGTCGCTGTGCAAGATTCTATCCTGCTGATAACCATCTAAGTTGCTTCTAATTTTTTTGTCAAGTGATATTTTGAAACACCGAAGTCCAGCGAAGCAGAATCTCCCACTGTTCCCTGGGAGCCAACTGGAATACAGTTTGACTTCTGCCCATTTCCTCCTTTCTTCAGAGGAATGTTGGGAGAAATCACTCTTAGGGAATGGTTAGGAAAACGATAACCATAAAATTAGGAAAAGAGACCATGAGGTAAAAGCACATTAAGCCTTTAGAAGAAAGTTGCTTTAGCAACTCAGGCCGGGTTGTTTAGGTTTTGTTTTTGTAGCTCACGAATTGGTCATGAGTTTATAATAATTTTGACAAAATGCTTTCCATTTGTGCAGTGCTTGGTGTTTTTTCTGGGAAGCAGTTCAGTGTCTCAGCTGAGGACTTTAGTGCAGGAAGACCTGGATTTGGATATCTGCTTATCTCTTGTGACCTTCAGCAAGCCTCAGTCTATCTTTCTGCAAAATAGGAGTAATAACAGGCCAGGAGGGAGGACTGGTTAAGATCATCCCCTATGGGCGTTAAGCAGTAATGGGAAGAACCAGGAGGAGTAGCCAGAGTTCAGGAGGCCTTCCAGGCAGAGGGAAGCCAGAACCTTTTACTCCTGGGCCTCAGTTTCTCCATTTGTATGGGGAGGGCTCTTGGTGTATGGTCTGCAAAGCCTTTCCTGCTCCTCCCAGAGACCCCTGCCCTGGCTTCTGTCCATTCTCCTCAGCAGGGCCTTCAGGACTCCTTTCTCCACTCAGCTCCACCAACAGTCCCTGAGAAATCTTCCAGGGCTGTCCCTGGCCTCCAGGACAGCAAAGGGCTGTGGCATCCTTCATAGTCTCTGACATGATTTGGGGGAGGGGTGTGAGTGGGATCAGTAGATTCAATACATATTTATAAATTTCGCATGTGTCATTAATTTGTTGGCAAAGCTGGTTAGCAATAACCTTATCTTCTCTTTGAATAATTATCATCAATCATTTTTTTTTTTTTTTTTCCCCAGCACGGAAGAGAAGACAGCCCACAGGGTAGTGGTTGAGACCCTGGAACGCAGAATCAAGAGATTTGGTTTCAGGCCTGTCTGTGCCCCATTTGTAAAATGGGAATGATAATAGCACCCACCTCCTAGGGCTGTCGTGGAGGCACTTAGCAGAGTGCCAGGCACACAGTAAGAGCTCAGTAATGTTAAATTGTTATAATAATAATAATAATAATAATAATCAGCAAATGGGAAGATGGAGCGCCTGGTTGGCCTGGAACTAGGTGCCAGGGACAGAGATGTGAAGTTGTCCCAGGGGCCCCCAGAGAACCCAGGTGGAAACCGGTGAGTCTATAGGCCAGGAGGAGGCGGAACGTCCAGCGTGAGGCCAGAGCCAAGCCCCAGGCAGGAGAGTGGGCTCCTGCCGCGCGCTCGCAGCCGGGGCTCTCCGATTCCAGGGGCACGCACCAATCGCAGCACTTAAACCCCGGTGTTTGAACGCACCGGTCTCAAACTGGCTTCCTCTCCCGGGAAGACTGGCATCTTAGTCTCCGCCCCGGGGCGGTGTCATAGGAGCGTCCCAGGAGTCCCACTCGCCGCAGCTCCCGGCACCCGCGCGCACCGCTCGCTCCTTCTTAGCCAAGCGTTCCGGAGCCCGCAATGGCCCTTTAAAAGGCAGAGTCTAGTCCAGAGGGGGCGGGCGGGGGGCACTGACCGCCGCCCGAGGCCCGGCCCCTCCTCCCTGCCCCTCCCTCGGTCCGTGGGTCCCCGCGTCGCTCGGCCGCTCGCTCGCTCGCCGGGCGCACGCTCCGCCTCCGTCAGTCGGCTCGGCTGTCTAGCGCGCGGCGTGGAGCCGGAGCCGGGGCCGGACGCGCGGCTAGGGGCTGGGGCCTGGGAGATCGGCTCCCGCCACCGGGCCGGGCCTGAGCCGCGATGGCCGAGATGGGCAGCAAGGGGGTGACGGCAGGGAAGATCGCCAGCAACGTGCAGAAGAAGCTCACGCGCGCGCAGGAGAAGGTGAGCAAGCCCGATCCCCGGCCTCCGCGCGGTCCGGGCCACCTGCCCCCCCTCCCCCTCCAGGGGCTGGTCCTCACCCGGGATCCGGCGCTGTCACCTCCGGACGATCGCGCCGAGGGCCTTCGGGGGTCCATAGGCTGCGGCCCCCAGCGTTCTGGGCGCCTCTCGGATCCACGTCTTCTGTCTCCCCACCCCCAGCGGGGGCAGAAGAGGGCGCAGCTGTCCCCTCACCCCCCCCTCCCGCGGCTCCCCCGGCTCCCCCCACCCCCAGCTTTGTATCTTCTTCGTCTGTCTGCAGGGAAGAGGCGGCCCACGCTCTTCTCGGGGCGCGAGGTCCAGTAAATCCCACCCTGGAGGCCGAGGGCCCGGAGGCTGGGAGGCGAGGTGGCGCCCCCAGCCCCCCGGCCCCACTCGGGCCACGCGGGCGGGGCCGGCGCTGGGGGGAGGGAGTCTGCCCCTTGTGTCCCAGGGCTTCTCTGCTCCGGGAATCCCGAGGCTGCCCCTCAGCGCGCTAGCTCCAGGCCCCTGGGCACTTCCTGAGCCCGCCGTTCCCTCCTCCCCAGCCGCCTCTCCACCTTCTGTCCCCGCCGGCCGAAGGAAGGATCGGGTTTCCTTTCCTGAGAGGTGCCCGAGGCCTGGACGCTCCGGCCTGGCCCCTGGGGAGCACAGCACCGCGCGCCCCACGGGGAGGTGCCTTCGTCCGAGCCTGGGCTTAGCGTTTCCGGCGGCTGGGGAGGGAGTGGTGGCTCCGGCTTTGGGAGCCCACCACCTGGGTGGGGAGCTGGCCCGAAGGAGCTGGGGCCACACCGGGGGCGTGGAGGGCGCCGCAGGAAACCTGACCCCTCAGTGCCCAGAGCAACTGGCAGCAGGAGAAGGGATGGAGCCAGGGCTTCCCCTGGCACCCTGACAGTGCAGGAAATGCAGTATTGGGGGGCGGGGGTCCGCACCCGTTCAGCTTTCTATCCCAAGCCACCTCTGGTTCATTGAATTGGATCACGCCAGCTGCTGACGCCACTTCCCCTGCCGACTCGGACTCTGAAATCTAGGATTGCAGAATCTGCTCCAGCCAGGGTGGTCCCCCAGTGCCCCCCAGCGGAGTCTGCCTTCTCTCCCACCCGACGCTCAGCCAAGAGTGGGAACTCGGGGACAGGCCGGCCTCCTCCAGCCAGTCTGTGGCTGTTTATAAACAATGACTTTTGCAGCTGAGACCTGCGGGTTCCCTAAGGATGCAGCCACGTGATGGGGGGGCAGGGGCTAGAGCTTCCTCAGCGCCTCCCCAAGAGTCCCGCTGCTCATCCTTGTAGTCCGCAAGCTAAGGAGATGGGTGGGTGTGCGTGGAGGTTAGGGCCCTCAGCCAAGCTCCAGAACTGGCCGGCCCCAGCAGCTGTACACCCTTCCCACCGCCCCCACCCACTCCTGCCCCGGCGGGAGGAGGGATTAGAGCACCACAGATAGCTGGCTGGGGGCTGGGAAGACTTCAATAAGCGCTGGTGGTGGTGGAGGGGGGCAGATGCTGCTGCCGTTGCTTCCTCCCCCCACCCCCCTCCTGCCCAGGACTGGGTAATCCATCTAGGTGCCTGGAGCCGGCAGCTCTGGGCTAAGCCGACTTCCTGCTCCTCAGGGGCTGAGGAAGATGAATGGGAAGCAGGTTAGCTGAGATGAGTTTCCTGCCCCCACTCCACTGATGTCCTGCTCTTCTCTGGCTCCCCTTTGCTCTTTCGGTGTCCCCTTTGCCCTGGCTGCCTTGTCTCTGCATCAGCATCTTTCACTAATTTCAGGGGCAGTAGGCATGAGCTGTGTCCCCTCCTTGTAAGTGGCAGTACGTCATCACTGACCCCACTGAGCCTCCTCCCCTCCCTCTTCAGCTCCTGTTCCGTGGCCTGGGCAGTTGGCTGACAGCTGGTCGGCCATGGACGCTGGCCTTGGCCAAAGGCTGGCCCTTCCCAAGCCTGGGCTGCAGGGGACTGGAGTTGTTTAGTGGTACTGCTGCTCTCTTCCCCTCCGACACTGGGCGCTGGTTAGGAGACCCTCCCCCATCGGAAGTCGGAGAGTAGCCTTCCTTCAGTCCCCTCCCTTGTTGGCCCTGCAGCAGTACCCCCTTCTGGGGAAGCCTGATGCCTCAACCCACACCAGCCTCTCCCCTTTGCCCTCCTGTGGTTCAGAGTCTGTTGCAGCATGGGTCAACGGCTGCCTCCCTAGCACCTTCTGGTGGTGTTCAGGACCCCGTCTAATTCACATTGCCAGTGGTCTCACAGGCACCCCTGCTCCCGCCTCGCCTCGGCCGAATCAATCAGTAACGGGGGCAATTCCAGTTGTGTTGCCATAGGAGGGCATTTCCTGACCAGGGACAAGTGGTAGCTTTGGTGCAGGGCCTGGGTACTATCCCCATAGGTAGAAGGGCCTCATCTCTCCTTTTCTTCTTTCCCAGTTTCCCGTCTCAGCCCAAATATCCACCAGGACTCAGAGGGTGACAGTGTGGTCAAGGAAAGCTTACCCTCTGGTGTCTGTGGAGCCAGCTCTCCTGTGCCCCCAGCTTAGTGTGTCTCTCCATGGGTCTTGGCTTGGCATTACCCATCTCATCCTCCCTTGACCCATGCATCACTGGTCTGGGTGCTCCCCCGGAGGGGAGGGCAGATCTGTGTGTGTACCCAGGCATTTACCTGGCCCCAGCAGGTGCAGAGTGACTGTTTATGGACAAACAAGGGCATTTGGGGGCTTGCTTGGCAGCCCTGGTGCAGGCCTGTGGGTGGGCTGATTTGTGCTGTGTTCTCTGCTTTCCCCCGTTCAGCAAACCCTGCCTTGGACATGCGCTGTGCGCCTGGCCCTGGGCCGAGCCCGGGGTGCAGTGGGGAGCGGGGTATGGGTGGTTGTGACTGCTGTGGAGCTTACTGCTGTAAGGTCCCGGGGCCTCTGGCCATGAGGAGGCATAAGAGTATATTGGAAGGGTCACCAGGGTCTGAGCATGGCACTGCACTCCTTGCCTCCTAGCCCCTGGCTGCCCCCAGAATGCTGGGGTACAGAGCGTGTGCCTGGAGCTTGGGCTCGGGGGCGTCATGAGGTCATCTTCCTATTGCGTTTGGCTTGTTGGACCCTCTGTGAATGACTTTATCCATTTTTGGGCCTCAGTAGGGTGGCTGGGCAGAGCCAATGTAGGGTGGAGCCTGGGTCAGATGACAGAGGATTAGAGGTTGGCTGGCTGGGCCCCTTGGGGGAGGGGTAGGTGGGGGAGAAGGGACAGCTGGGGTGGGGGTGGAATCTGGCCCGCTGGCCCCTGCCCCTGAGGCCCACTGCTTAGGAGTCCTCATGGAGGGAGGCCAGAGCTGGGCTGATGATGAGCACAAGGAAGAAGGCTCTGGCGGGAGGTGGGAGTGTGCACTCCTTCTGTCCCCTGTGGCAGGCCCTGAGCCTGCTGGGAGTGGGGAGGCCCAGCTGGGAGGGGGCAGGGCCCAGGGCCGGCAAGTTGGAGTAGATGCTCCCCAGAGGGAAGGTGCAATGGCAGTTATTTATAGGACCCTGACACATGGCCATGATGGCACCATGCTCGTCTGGTGGTCAAGGTCTCCTAACAAAGTAGCCGTATGGGCCTCAGCTGGAGCCAGGCCTGTACAACCAATCCTTACCCTCACGACAGCTTTAAGAGGAGCCACGCCACGCGGAAGAGCAGGTGCCCTGGGAGGGGGTCCATCTGGGTCTGCGGGAGGGCCTGTGAGGCACCAGGCTCCTCTCACCTCCCTGCTTCCCCAGGGCCCAGCCAAAAGTTGCTCCTCTCCCCCCACATTCTGCATTTCTCTTTCCTCATCTTGGTGTCCCTCTCTCTGTCCCTGGGTATCTGAGGACTCTTCCTGCCCCTCTCTTGTCTGTGCCCACACCCCCCCAGTGTCCCCTTTCCCTCAGCCTCTCTCTATCTCCCTGCTCTGTGTCTCTTTCCTCTGAGCTGGCACAAGGCTCTTGCCCCTCTCTACCCTCAGAGCAGCTTCTCCCTGAACCTGAATTATCGGTGCAGGTGGTTGTGGTTCACCTTGCCCGCTGGAGGGAAGGCTTCTGAGCCAGCCATCATTTCTGGTAGGGTGTCTATGGGGACTTGGGGGACATTTGGCTAAGGAATGTGGGCATAGAGAGGTTGGAAACATGGCCTCCAGAATTCCCCGAGCTCCAGTGTGCCCTGGGGGGAGAGGAGTCTCCACTCAGGTGAGTCTGCTGGCTCATGCCGGGGCTCAGGGTGAGGCAAAGGCTGTTTTACCCAGGGGCCTGCGGAGAAGGGTATGCTTCCTGGGCTACATGGGGCCTGGAGAAGGTGTTCTGGGAGGGTCTGTGTGGCCAAGGTGTGGGGTGAGAGTGAGGACAGGAGGCCACTAGTTCACTTAAAGAGAAGGGGCCCAGTGTGTTGGGAGTGGTGAGGGGTGGCTGGGTGGTAGATGTGGGCCAGATTTGATCAAGTCTTGTGGGGAAATCTGTGTATCTCTTGGATTCTCAGAGAAGCCGAGGTTTGAACGCTTCTCCTCCCTTCTTCGCAGATGACCCCGTCAGGGGCCCTCTTCCCACCTCCAATTTCAGGTCCCTGCCCCTGGACTAGGCAGTCTTGATCCATTTTGTCCCTTCCAAGCTGTGTGACTTGGACAACATGAAGAGAATGCTTCTGTCCCTCCCTCCTGCCTTAACCCAAGGCCAGGCCTTGCATAGTTCTGTTTCCATCAGGTTCTAGAATCCCTGGGTCCTACCCTCTGCATTAGGCCTCTTTCTTACCACAGGAGAAGAGACTATAAGGGCGCGTGGGAGAGACAACATGCATGGGCTTGGCAGGCAGGCAGTCCTCAGTTTCTGAGGTAGTCCTCAGTTTCCCTGTCTAGCTAGGACCTTGGGCAAGTTGCAGGACATTCATGTATAAAATGGGGCAATAATGGTTCCTCTGCACATATTCATTTTGGAGAGTAAAGCCTTGGACAGGGCCCAGCACAAGGCAAGTGCTCACTAAATGCCCACTCTGTGGGGCAGGGCAGTACAATGAAGCGACCCAGGAGCCCGCTGTCCCTGCCTAGGCCTGCTTCCCTGCGAGTGTCCATTTCAGGCCTCTATAGACAGCTAATCCCTGCTGAGCCCTTAGCTGATCAGGGCTTATGATGCCCCAGTGCCTGGGTGGTGGTGGTGGTGGTGGGGTGTGTGTGTGTGTGTAGAGGGGCAGCCTACAGCAGGGGAGGGAATCAGACGCTTCTGGAGTGAATCTTAACTCACCTTCCGCATAAACTCGGTGGCTCTGGGTAAGTATCCCCCCTCTCTCTGGGCTTCCTCATTTTGGCCCTCAGTAAAGTAATGGGGGGTTGCTTATTTATTCTTCTATTCATGAAATGAACATCAAGCACCTACTAGGTGCTGGGCATTCTTCTAGGGACAGGGGATACAGGGCTGAACAAAACCATGCCCTACCCTCAGGGAGCTGAGCCATCAGGGAGGGCGGAGGGGTGGGGGGAAGATGGTAGAGAAGCAAGCAACTGTGCTGGCGGGTAGTGAACAGGAGGTGGCCCTTCACTTTTGCTCAGTGGAGTCTGATGAATGGGCTCAGCCTTTCCTGAGCATCCCCAGTACCCCTGCTGAGGACTCAGGTGGGGCTGTGAACGTGGGTGCTCACACAGTTCATGGGATTGGCCAGGGGGAGGCTGAGTGGAAGCTTCTGGTCTCCAGGTAAGAGGGCACCTGGGGGAGGAAGGCTTTCTGTTGGATGCCACTCTGGTATGTTGTGTTTTTCTACAGCCTCTTTGGCAAGTCTCCTTTTGGGATTAAAGGTACAAAGAAAAGGATGCCAATGCTAAAACCACTCAGCAGGGCACTGACAGAGGACAGGCCTGGGCAGCTTCAGAGGCTGGGCAGGGGCTCTGGATATAGGATGGGAAGACAAAGGCGGGGGGACCCTGAAAGAGGAAGAGGGAGGCACCGAAGATGGCCCAGACTTGGGGGCAGGCTCTTGGAAGACTTTTGAGAAAGCTGAGTTTACAAAGCTCTCCCCAGGCCTTGCTGCCTTTGGGTAAGTCTTGTTCACCTCTCTGAGCCTGTTTCCTCACCTGATCTAGACAACATATGCCACGGAGCATGCTGTGCAGATTAAGTGGACCGAAGTGGAGGACAGGGCTCATCATTTCCCAGAGGAGCTGGTCTTGTGCCGTGGAAGGGGCCCTCTCATGGGAACTGGCTGGTACCTGGGGCCCTTGGGGCCTCTCCAAAGAGACTGCCACCTCCCAAAGAGGCCACCCACTTGTGGACTGGGCAGCAAAGCTGGCTCCATGCTGAGGGCTGACAGGGGTCAGTGCTGGGCAGTTGAAAAGGGAAAGGCAGGCTCTTCTTGCTCCAAGGGAAGCCTTTGTCAAATATTAACTTAGTGATAACAGCCATGGTTTATTGTGTACCTGCTGAGTGCCAGGTGCTTGGTAAAAATTCTCATCCCACTGCAACCAGGTGAAGTCATGCTGATTCCCATTGAGCAGATGAAGAAACTGAGCCTGAGCAGTGGTGTGACTTGCCCATGGGCTCTCCCAGTCAAGTGTCTGGCTTACCACGTCTCTGGTGGAGCCATGCAAATGAGATATGAATCTCTAGTGACCCTTCCTGACCTCTCCTGATCAAGAAGGCCTTGTCTATTAGGGGAATCATTTGACAGGTTTGGGTCCCCAAGACCTTCTTCCTCCCCCATTAAAGGAGATTTGAGGGCCCTTGTCCCCCACTGGATCCTCACCTGAGTATGACCTTTACCCTTTTGAGATGTGTGGTGGGCTCTGGGGTGAGGGGATGGCCTGAGCTTTCCTGATGCAGTCTAACACAAGAGTTTCTGCAAGAAAATGAGGACAAAGGAGGCAATGTGGTGTGTATGTGAGTGTATGTTTTCCCAAATATAAAAGCCGCATCCAGTTCATTCAGTATAAAGAAACCATCTTTATTCTGAGAGTCTGTCTACTTTTGTTTATGTTGTTGCAACAGTGTTTCTTTTATGAAATGATGTTAATACTAGTTATTTTTTAATGTTCTTGGGGGAAGAAATAGTCATGCAGTTGAACACACACACACACACACACACACACACACACACACACACACCCCTTTTCCTGGAGTGGAATCTAAAAGTCTGGGACCCACTGCCCTGGGGGAGCTTGCCGCCCATCCTTGTGGACTGGCTGTGTGGAGTGGGAAGGCAGCTCTCCTGGGTCCAGGCTTGAGTCTGGCCCATGGTAGCCTGGGGCCAGCCTCCTGGAATATCTGCTCCCTGAGGGTGGGTGCTGCTTCCTGCGGTGGCTGTGGCTTCTCCCAGCTCAGCGCGCTGTGTGTGCTCACAGGGATGCATGGATTCTTCAGGCAGGCCTGGCAGAGGCCCGGGAGATCCCCTGGGTTTTCGGGGTATAGGGTGGGTGGGGTAGGGCAGCTGGGGCTGTAGGATTTCAGGCCTTCAGAGAGCAGAGGAGGCCATAGTAAGAGCTGAGGGCTTGGAGTCAGATGGAGGGGGGCCCCTGCCCCCCTCCACAGGCCATTCAGAGGGACTCAGGCATCACAGCAAATACCATCTCCCACAGTAAAAGGGCCCAGGACTGTGGTGGAGCTTACCTGAGCCAGGGGCTGCAGTGCTTGGGCCCAGAAACTGAGGTTCTCAGGAGTGGGCAGGGGCCTTGCTGGGGAGCCCTGCCTCGCTTTAGGCCAGATGCCAGAGAGGCCTTGGCCTGAGCCCTCTGCCAGAGTCTTCTTCCAACCTGAGGCAGCTTTGGGTGACAGAAATGCCAGGGATTGCTGACCTGGGGGCTGCGTGGTTTGCTGGACCATGACTTCACTGTTAGGGCCAGTGAGAGGCTGCCCTCAGACCCATTTCCACCGTACTCTCTGCAGGCCTTCTTCCCTCCGCTTCCTGGACCTTACCTTCAACCCTGCTGCTCAGGAGATGGGGTGGGATTGGGGCCCCAGTGTGGGCCAAGAGTGGGAGTTGGAGCCTGGCTACAGACAGTGGCCTCAGGGCACAGAGAGCCATGGTGCCCTGGGGGTGGGCATTTGTGCCTCCCATGCTGTGCCCAAGCCTGGGGCCACAGGCCAGCCCCCCACCGCTGCCTCTACCGAAGGGTGGTGAGTGGCAGACATGCCCGCCTCTGCAGGGTGAGGGCCGCAGTGGCTCTGGGCTGAGCCCCCTGGGCTGGGGAGTGAGTGGGCAGCAACAACCACCACAGGGAGGGACGTGTACCAGCTGGTGTGGGGCCAGGGCTCCGAGGCCTTCTGGGCCCCTGCAGGCCTCCCTGTCCTGGAGATGCCAGGGTGTCTTCTTAGGGATGTCCCTGCTGGCTCCTTGTTTCAGATGCCTCAACTTACATTGAATTAATTCTCTCAGGTTGGGATGACCTTATTTATTCTGGCTGTCATTCCCTTGTTTGTGGCTTGCCCACTGTGGCCCAGGATGCTGAGTTGCTGAGGGTACTGAGAGAGAACCTGCCCCTGTCCTCAAGGAGCTCCCAGAGCCCGTCACAGCACTGGGGAGAGATCGAGGCAAGGGTGCTGGTGCTAAAGAGCTTCTCATCCAGCCAGGGCAATCAAGGAAGTCTCCTCGGAGGAGGAGGCACCTGAGCTGGGTTTGAAAGGCAGAGGAGGTGGGTTGTGGGGAGGGCAGGGACGTTTTTGGCAGACTGGGTGGCTGGACTTTTCCAGGGTGGCTGGAATGTGTGTGAGTGAGGGTGGTCGGGATGAGACCCAAGACCAAAAGGATAGGTGGGGGAGAGCAGGCCCTGGAGGGCCGGGAGGGACCCCAGACCCTTGTGTGCCTCAGCCTGCTCACCTTTCTTCCTCACATGTTGCCTGAGCAATTTGTCTGTTTGTCTGTCTTCCAGTCTGGGCTTAGCCGAGAACCCGGTGCGTCACTGTCTAGGGCTGAGGGAGCCCCTGGCTTTCTGAGGAAAAGGAGACCCACCTGGGGTGAGGGGGTGAGTCCTGAGCCCCCTGAGGGAATGACCTCAGGCTTGGCCAGGTTAGGATCCAGGTGTGCCCAGGAAGGCACAAGGCGGTCTTGGGTCGGGCTGCCATCCTGGAGTCTACCCTGTCAGGGCTGGGATCACAGGGGCTGGGTGATGTCTGTTTCCCAGGCTTGCTAGAAAGGCACAACATCCTATAGTCCCCACCCCACATGTGTACTGCTTCTTTGTTTTGGGGCCCCAAGGTGACACTGAGGGGGGGTGACACCACTAGGCTTGGAGAGCCTAACAGCTGGGAGGGGCCATCAGTGCATCAGTTCACCCCTCTTCCGGCACTCCTGTGTGCTCTGTCCTTCGTGGCCAGGCCACTGGTCAGATGGCCATGGGGGGGTGTCCCCTAGCTCCTGGGTCAGAGCAGGGGAGGGTCCTCAGAAGAGGAGGGTCCTCAGGGGAGGAGGGGTCATGCCAGCGGGTGGGGGCCTCTGGCTGTAAGTGCAGACTGCTGAGAGAGGCGTGGACAACAGGAACAGTAATGTCGGTAATGTTGTACGGATGGAGGCTCAGGGGGCAGCGCTGGCTGGTGAGGCACGTTGGGGTTTCCACTCAGGCCTGAGGCTGGAGGAGCCATCAGAGGCTGTGGGGCCGGAAGGGGGATCCGGTGACGGTAGAGCCTTCGTCAGACTGGCCCCTTTTCCAACAGCTGCTGCTACTTTCTTTGGACCCTTTGGTCAGCTCAGCCTCTCCCCAGGACCGTCGCCAACATGCCTGAGCCCTGGATGAGCCTGGGCCTGCCATTGGGCACCGGGGACAGACCTGGCACAGGAGACCTGGGCCGGGAGAGGCCCCTCAAGGGGACCCCCACTCCCCACCCCCATCTGCCATGGCGCCGCTAGTCTCTGCTCTGGGATGGCATCCACTCTGCCAGGACATGTTAACTATCTCGGGGCCAGATCTAGGTGGTGTGTGGATGCAGGTGCTAACCCGGGGCCCCGGAACATTGGTAGCTGGGCAAGGACAGAGGACAGATCGAACCGGGGTTAAGAGGTGTGTTTGGGAGGATGGAGCGTGGCCCCAGTGACCACTTGCCTCCTCTGCGGTCCAGGGCAAGCTGCGCCCCTCTTTCCTCCTTTGTACATGGGAACAAGAGTTCCTGCCCCCACGGCCTTGTGGATAGGGCCCAGGAGGAAGTGATGTGATCAGTGCCTGGTCCCTGGTGGGTGCTGACACACGGGTTTTTTCCCAGGGAGCATCTTGGGGAAACCCCTGAGAACCCACAGGTATGGACCATTCTGGCTTTTGTGTTTTGAGCTTTTTGTTTTGTATATGACAGGATTCTTGAAATTGAGCTGCAGTGTACCTTTTTTCCCTCTTTTTTCCTGTACTGGCTGAAAAAGCTTAATTGGGAGGAGGTGGTATCATCTCCTCCAGGAGGGAAGTCAGAGCCCCCTGAGCCAGAGCCCCGTTGAATGAGGTTGGGGAAGGACACATGGTTCCAGGTGGGCTGTGCTTTCAGGGACCAGATGCGGGGCATGGAGCGGGGGACAGAGGTGAGGGGTCTCCCATCATTCATTTACTCTGGGAGCCTGATGTGCAGCAGAAGAGCACAGGCTTGAGAGACCTGGCTTGAACCCTGGCTGGGCCTCCGAACCCCAGCATGCCCATCTGGGAACTGAGAAACATGAGATCCTCTTATCAAGGGAGATAAGGTGAACTCTGCTCGTGGCAGAGCTGTGTCTCTGCTGGGTCCAGCTGGCTTTAGAGGGTTCCGGGGGGGGGAACACAGTCTTCTTATCTCTGTGGCATTGTGTAATTCTATGAAGAACCCTCACACCCACTTTTTTTCATTTGATTCGTTGTCTCGCTGACCTGTGAGGTAGGCAGGACGGGATTATGGTTCCATTTGGCAGATGAGAGCACTGAGGCTCAGGGAAGCCCTGGGATTTCCTACCTTCCAGCCATCAGACTTGGCCCTAGGTTGGCCTTTCCTAGGTGCTGCCCCTCCCATCCCTGAATCCAGGGCTAGGGAGAGACTTTTTTTTTTTTTAAGTAATCTCCACACCTAAGGGGCTTGAGGTCAAGAGCTCTACCTACAGAGCCAGCCAGGTCAGCCAGGCTCCCCTAGGGGGAGACTATTGAAGTGCAAATATGCATGCCTCTGTGTGTGTGTGTGTGTGTGTGTGTGTGTGTGTGTGGTGGGGATGCTGACCCTTGGTTGCCCCAGGAGGCTGGCACATCAGAGGAGAAGGTGAAGCTGCAGAGCTGGCCCTTCCCTGAGTCAGGGGTTTCCTCATAGCTTGGCATCCACCAACCAGCTCCATGAGGGAGGCGGGAACCTGGCTGCCCCCAGGAATCAAGGGACCCAAGAGGGTCAGATTTGGACAGAGCTGGCCTGATCTGCACTCCTCGGGAAGCCCAAAGGTAGAGAAGGAGCTGAGCACAGGCACCATAGCTCCCACCTCCCACGAAGAAAGAGTTGGGGATCCTGGGGCAGGGGACACTTAAGGATGAGCTAATGGCTGGGGGTGTGAGCTGAGTCCTGATCTGAAATGAGAAACAAAATCCACAATTAATTGGATGCATTTGCTGAACCTAGGACAGGATCCAAATACTGTTGTTTTTCTGAAATATAAACTAAGCCCTGGGGTTATTAATTTGCATCCCCTCCCCACCCCCACAAGGACAGTCTAGCAGTCTGTCCTGGCAGTGGGCTTGGCTGAGCTAGAATGTCACCACCTTCCCCAAGCTGACTGTCTAGCCCACCTGGTTGAGTGGACTGTGAGTCTGGAGGAGGCCACGACCAAGGCAGCCCCGGGCCCTTCCTGAGGACATTGGGGGAGGCCCTGCCTTGGATCTGGTGGACCGGTGGGGGCCGCATCCTCATGTCTGATCCTGGCACTGCTGGCCCAGGGAGCTGCAGAAACTACCTTGAGGGAGAGCTGAGTCAGCACCATGGGAAACCCATGGTCAGTAGCAGGGCAGAACCTGGTGCCTGCATTCCTGCTTTGTGCCACTGCACTCACAGGTCACCCTGCCCGTTGTGTACTCCAGGAGAGCTGGGGAGGCCGCCACCACATTCTGCAGCCAGCGCGGTGCTGCTCCTGAGCAATGCGGTAGAGAGAGAAGCCTCTAGGAGTCAGGCGCTCTCAGCACATCCTGAGACCTGAGATTCTAGCTCCTGTTCTCCTTCTCTTTTATCTGGGACCTGGGCCAGCTACTTAACCCTTCCTGCTTTGGTTTGCTCCTCCGTAGAATGGGGTAACCATCCTCCCCGCTAGACCCAGAGTCTTTGAGGGTGGAGGCTGGTCCCACGGTGAGTCTGTGACCCTGTCACCTGCACACAGTAGACACTTAATGCTAAGTGAGTTGGAGTGAGGCTCCAGCGCAGAAGCAGTGGTAAAGGTTTTACAAAGCACCTTATGCGGGGTGGCAAGGTCGAAGGCTCGGGTTCAAATCCCAGCTCTGTTGCTCTCAAGCCCTTGACCTTGGGCAAGTTACTTATCCCCTCTGAGCTTCAGTTTGCCTCTTTGCGAGGATTAAATGGGAGAATGATGTCTCCATTTCACACCAAGGACAGAAAGTTGGGGTGCCAGCTCCCGGAGCCAGCTCTACTCTGGGGTGGGGGTGGCTGAGGTGCCTTAGGTGGGTGTGGGGTGTTCGACTGTGCCTTGGCACTTTGTGTGTGTCTTGTTGGGCCATCTTGGCCAAGTCTAGGCCAACCTTGGCCCACCGGTGGTGCAGGAGTCCAGGCCCAGCGTGAAATCTAGATGGTGGGCCTGAGGCCTTCAAGGAGGAAGGAAGGAGGCATTGCTTGGAGAGGACCTCATGGGGGCGGGGGTGGGGCGCTGGGTGACAACATGCCCCCCCCTTTACTGCCCACCCTTTCAGCTCTCCCACTCTGATTTCCTCTCCCTGTAGGCAACAGAATCCCTTCCAGCTTATAGACGATCCAGAAGTGTCCAGAGCTGTAGCACAGGGTGGCCAGGGGCCAACCTTCAGAATCTGGGATCGGGTGTCCATCCCCAGGCCTTGCCCCACTGTGATCTTTCCTGTGTGCCTCTCCTGGCCCCTTCCCATGATTTTTAAATTTTTTTTTTTTAAAAAGGATTGGTAACTCTGTCTGGCTGTTCAACTTCCCCTTTGTGTTGAATTGTGTTTCTTCTGGTAAGGAGGGCCCCAGGGGAGGAAGGGACAGGTGGGCATGAAACCCTCTCCAGCAGGCATAGAGGGTGTTCTGGTGTTTGCTATGATTTTGGGGGGTCTTTGCCATCCCTCCCTGTCCTCACTGCCTCAGCCCTTCTGGAACCTTGGTGGGAGCTTGGATGTGTTGAGTGGAGGGATGCAGGAGAGATCCCTGGGGTCCCTCCTTAGTTGGTGAGACAGGGGTTCCAAGGCTGATGGTCTGCATGAGCCCCGGGAAGCCAAGTTGGACAGGTCTTTCACGGTCACCTGGTCCTCACTTCCCTCCTTTGGTTATAGAGGTAGGACTCTGAGACCTGAGAAGTGATGACATGCCCAGGTCTCTGTGGGCCCCACGTCATCCCCCTGAGCTGTCCCCGGCGCCAGCGAGGCCTCCAGCCCTCTGTTCCTGTGCACCGACCTCCTGTGTCTGCCGGGGCTTGGGGGGGTGGTGCCTTCCCCCTCAGTCTGCCCCTTGCCCACCCATTGCTTTAACCTCCCCCCAGAAGCGCAGAAAAACAGGATGCAGGATCAGCAGAAGGAAGCCTGCAAAAGCCTGTCCTGGCCCCTGAATATTCATTCCATCTCCCAGGGGCAGGGGCAGCCATGTGACGTCCCCCAGTCTGTGGGTGGTCCCACTTGCTTTCCTGACTCCAGCCTTCACTCTCCACCGGATTACTGGATTACCAGGTGGTCAAACACCCCTTCCCCTCCGGGCCCTTCTCAAATCTCCCCCTGCCTCCACTAGTGAAATGCAGTGGAACTAGTCCTCGTCTGCTGGGGAGCACTGAACTAGCCAGTCCTCACCTGTTGATTCCCCAACTGTGAAGTTGGGGGTCCCTGCGGTGCCCTCACAGGTACTGGGGACTTGTGGACAGTCCAGGGCTGAGGCAGGGACGTCTCGAGCATGGCTTTGGGGCAGAGGGCGGCCTGGGAGTGAGCACAGGGACCGGGGTGAGGCCCCCCTCCCCACTGACTGCTGGGCCATGTGTGGGTTGTCTGCACTTTGGTGGGCTGGACTGGGTGGGAGCTATTTAAAGGTGATTGTGGGCGTTGCTCCTTTGAATAACAAAAGTAACAATAACCGAAATAGTAGCAATAATGTGTTTGGAAAAAAATACCACATATCTTATCTCCTTTAAGTACTGTTTAATAGTTCTAATTTCACAGATGTGGACATGGAGGATTCCAACTGGTGAAATAAATGAATGACCTGTTTGCATATTTAGGTCGAACTTCTCTGATAGAAACAGACATATCCAAAGGGCTTAGGGCATCTGGAGGGGCAAGTGAGCCCCTGTGCATGGGGTGGAGTCAGGGAAGCCTGCCTGGAAGAGGTCATTTGAAAGGCCAGCATGGGCTGGCATCATTAAGGAAGAAGGGTCTCCTTGTGGAGCTTGTGGGCACCCAGGGCTGAACTTTCTTGGTCCCAGTGCAGGTGGGTACTTGACCCTCTCTTCCCCTGGCCCTGGCTTTGTACCCTGCTGAGCTGTGGGCTGGGCGCGTGCTTTGTTGCTCTTCCACGCGGGCCGTTCCCCCACTGAGCTAAGGAAGCAGCCGATGAGGGGTCTGTGGGAGGCGGTGCACTGGAGGGGCAGAGTCCACCCCTCTGTCGATGGCCTAAGTCCTGGAGCCTGGGGCTGAGAATAGCACCCACACATGCATGGAGGGGACAGATGGGGTGGGTGGTGGCCCTGGGGGTGGTTGTGCTGACATCTCTGAACAGGTGGTGTGGGGTGTTGGGCCAAGGGTGGGGTCGTTCCTGCCCTCTGCAGGCCCCTCGCAGCATGACAGGAGGCCCTGTGTCACTCAGATGCCCTGGCTTCGAGCCTTCTCTGGGCCTGTTCGTAGGGTGGGCTGTATCCCAGGTCCATGCCAGGAATGTCCAGGTGCATCAGGGCTACTAATGGTGGCTGCTGCTGGTCATAGCTGCTGTTTGGTTTCCACGGGATCTACCGTTTCAGCCTCTTACTACCAAAGGGGGCCAGGGTAAGGGGGTGGCGTGTAGGGTCCCTGCAGAGCCTTGGGGTAGAGGAGGCTGCTGAGGGGAGGTGGATTGGTGTTTGCCGTCCACCAGGAGTGCGTAAGCCTGAGTGAGTCACAGGGAGCAGGTGCGCTTGGTGGCAGGCACCAGGGAAGGCGTGTGTGGGCTGGGGGTGGGAGGGTGGGGCAGGGTGGGGACCAGGTGGGAGAGGCTGCCTGAATTTCTGGCTTCGGGATAAGGAATCCCAGGTCAAGATAGGAGTAAAGGAATAGAAAGGAAATCAGCCACCACTTTGTGCTGGGCCCTCTTACCTACTCAACCATTCTTCATCCTTAATCCTCCCCTTGAGGGAGAGGTCTTGGCTCCATTTTACTGATGAAGCTCAGGGCTCAGAAAGGGGTACTCCCTGCCCAGGGTTGCACAGCCTGGGCCTGCTCCCTGAATCTTCTGTTGTGGGGCCTCTCATAGCAGAAGAGGTCCTGAGTGGGAGATGCTCCGCCCTCTCTCCTCTTAGCAGCTGTCGCGACCAGACACCCTGAGCTGGACGTCCCAGAGCAGGAGTGGCTGAGGGGGGAAGTGGGCAGGGAATGGGGAGTTCAGGAGCCTGATGGTGGGGTCTGCCCTGGCCGCCCTGGGGTCCTGGCTGTTGTGTCCCCACCTCCCTCCCCGACATCTCTGGGCACCTCAGACTCACCACAACCCTCAGCTGTCCCTGTCTTGGGTGATGACTGCTCCTTCCCTCTTGTTGCTCAAATCCTGGAGTCTCCTTTGCTTCTCTCTGTCACCCCAAATTCAGCCACTTCTCACCATTTCCTGCCTTTGCCAAACCACCTTTAGCTCTACCTGGGCCATTGCAGACACCTTTTAAATGGGCTCCCTGCTTCACCCTGCTCTTGAGTCTGTCCCCACACAGTAGCCTGGGTGTTCTAACACTGAGGGTCAGGTCAGAGCTCCCCAGGGCTTCCTATTCCATGCAGAGATTCAAAGCCAGAGTCTTCCAGGGGCGTCCAGCTAAGGCCCTGTGGTCTGGCCCTTGCTGTTAGGGCAGTTTGTGCAGTGGTGAGAGCACATGGCCTTTGGAACCAGGCTTGGGGTTTGGATTCCAGCCACCCGGCTGGCTGGCTGTGTAACCCTGGGGAGATTTTAAAGCAGTGCCTCAGTTTCTTCATCTGCAAAGTGGGGATAATACTAGTATTCCTTTTTGAGGATTTGGGGAGATAGATAGATGAATCAGGTGAAGTGCTCAGCACCTGGCGTTTTAGGACTTCTTCCTCCTTCACCCACCCTCTTACTTTCCCTTTGTGCTGACCTTGCTCTTCCGACCTCAGGGTCTTTGCACTTGCTTGTCTTCTGTTTGGCAAGCTCTCTCTCCTTCATCAGGTCTCAACTGTCACTTCCCTGAGCTACTTCCTAAGAACAGCACCTCCCTTGCCTCACTCTTTCTGTGCACTGCCATATTTTTGTTTAGAGACTTGTATTACCACCAGTCATGCCTCTTCTTCAGAGTGTTGGCTCAGGATCTTGCTTCGCTCCCTGAAGAACAGAGCCAGGCAGGCTGGGGGAGGGTGTCCAAGATGAGCCCCCATGAGACCTCTCCCAGCCCAGGGGGCCGCATCCCGGAGTCCAGGGGTAGGGACTCCTTACCATGGACAGCATGTGAGGGGCAAAATCAAGTGGGAGCTCCCGAGGAGGGAGCAGCTTTGGCCCTCCTGGAAAGTTGGTAAAAGTTCCTTTCTCCCCCTGGAGTGTGGATGGGAGGAGTGGAGGGCTCTTTGGGGAGGTCTGGACAGTTGGGTGGTTTCTGATTGTGGAAGGGGGAGGCCTGCCTCCGTCTGGGTGGTTCTGGCCCTTCCAGAAGACCTCCTACTCACGTGGAAGACTAGTTCTGCTGTCGACTAAGGAGGGGCTCAGCTTGGTGGGTGGTCCCTGAGGGGAGGAGCGCCTTTCCCCAGCCTGGGCCCCTCCAGCACTCCCTTGGGCCTCCAGTGCTTCTTTTAGCCTAAACCTCCTTTCTGCTGACTTGGCCCTGAGATCACGGGCTTTGGGCCTCAGTCTCCTCATCTCTTCTCATGGATTTGGAGAACACCTGTAAGCCTTTAGGATGCCTTTGGATGAGTGACTGCTGCTGTTTTGTGGCTTCCACCTCACCCACCCGAGCTCAGCTGGGCCCTTCTGGCTCTCCCTAACCCCTTCCCCATCCTGACGTTGGCCCTGCTGCCTCTGCTCCCCTGTGCTCTGTTCGGGGCTGTTCCAGCCCACCCTAGCTTCCCCTGGGCTCTGGGTGGCCCTAGCCTGGCCACTGGCCACACGCTTATCTGCTGAACAGTCTGGAATTTCAGGCCCCCTGGGAGGGGAGGGGAGAGGGGAAGGGGGGGCTTTCATCCGCAGTCCCCTGGGGAGGGAGCCTTCCCTTCCACCTGGAGAGGTGGGTATGGAGGAAGAGCAGCCCCCGGCCCCCCCACCTGTCTCGGGGGTTAGGCTTCCAGCCCTGGGACTGACGGACTGACAACTGACGAGGGCCATAGAGCTCTCTGCACTCTGGCTTTTGACCAATGAGTCACATTTCAAGGCATTGTGGTGGGGCGATATCTGTGGCGGCCAAGTTTTTATAAATCCAGTTAAGGATGTAAAAAAGAAAACCAAACATTGCTCTTCACTCTCACCAGTGTTTCGTAAAGGAAAGGGAAAATCGCTAAAAGAGGAAGGAGGTAATTTTACAGTGACTGTCTCCCAAGCAAGGCCAGTTGGCTTCCTCAGCCAGTCAGCCGTTCTTACTGGGGCCCCACAGAAAAAGATGATGAGTCTTTGTGGACTGGTGTCAGGGAACAGTGACTTCCAGAGCACGAGGACTTGTTAAAAAAACAGATCACCAAGTGGGGGTGAGGTGAGGAGCTTCCTGGGTTGGGGGAGGGGCGGGGTGTGTGCCCAGCCCCACCTCAGTTGGCCAGCAGGAATGTGGAAATGTTTTTCTAGTTTTGTATTTCATGGCAAAATCCTTGCAAACTTTGCATTCTGCTACACAATCTATCTGTGTTGGTTATGTCACAAAAGTGCTTTTTTGTTTTTAGAGAGGGAGAGAGAGTTGGGGACAGAGGGAAAGGGAGAGAGAGAATCCTAAGCAGGCTCCACGCCCAGCGCAGAGCTCAATCCCACAACCCTGAGATCAGGATCTAAGCCGAAATCAAGGGTCAGATGCTTAACTGACTGAGCCACCCAGGCGCCCCTTCAAAAGTGCTTTCTTTAGCAGCTAAATCTTTGGAATGCAGCAAGATGGAGTCGCAGCAAAATGAATCTTTTGTAGTAAACTCTAAACATACCGCCTGTGATGGCTGGGCGTCTGTGTACTCCCCACTTGAGAATTACAAGTTGAGTTTGGGCTTTGGAGTCCATCAGGTTTGGGGGCCTGGCTCTGCCACTCATCAGCCGAGTGACCTCCCTGAGCCTCAGTTCCTTCATCTGTAAAATGAGACAACAGTGCTCACCTCAGGAAGTCCTGCTGATGTGAGCCCAGCCGGAAGGGGGTGTCAGAGGTGGTGGGCCCCCTCAAGGTACGTCCTCGGACCCAGCTCCCCGGGGTCATGCCTTGCAGTGTGATCTTCATGGAGCTCAGGAGGAGGGGGAGCCCAGCTGGGCTGCGATCTGACGGTGAGGGGACCGCTCCAGAGTGGGAGGTGAGCTAGCAACACTTTTCCCCTGGGAGGAAGGCAGGATGTCAGATGCCAGTCCTCAGAGCCAGCCTCTCTTGCCACCACCTTGCAGCCAGCCTGGGGAAATGGAGGTCCTAGGATGGGGATACAGCAAGACCAAGAGAAGGGACCAGGGCCCCTTGGCCAGGCTTGTTTTTTGGGGGCAGAAGTGTGTGTGTGTGTGCGTGCGTGCATGTGTGTGTGTGTGCGTGTGTGTGTGCATGAGTGTGTGTGTGTGTTTGGGGTGGGGAGAGGGAGCTGGAGTCTGGAGGCTCTCTCTCCTCCCTGAGACCCACCTGCCTGGGTCTGCTAGGTCCTTGCCTGGCCTGGAGCCCAGCTTGCTTGCCCTCTGAGCTACTGTTGGTTTCCCTTTCTCTGGTTTTCTCTCCATTTCCCCTTCCTCATTCTGGCTTCTCCTTGCACAGCATCTCCTGGTCTCTGCTCTGCTTCTTGCCTGGCTCTGCAGCCTCTTTGTGGTTCCTGCCGCCTTCCTACCGTGCCTGGGGGTGACTGAAGGGCCGTGGGCAGGAGCCCCACGAGGAAGTGTGTGTGAGTGTGTGTGCATAGACCCGTGGGCGAGCATCAGCACGTGAACACGAGGGTATTGGGTGCTCCTGTGGCCTGCTCATGGGAGCCTGGGAGTGTGCAGACAATTGCCGCGTGGGGGGCCTCGGTGCTGGGGAGCATTCTTGCCTCTCGGGGATGGAATGCTGTTCCTGGCTCTTGCCCAAGGCTCGTGTTTCAACATTTATCTTTCTTCAAAAGTCTTGGAGCGTTTGGGAAGTTGTAAGGGAAAGCCTGATGTGCGGCCAGCCTGGCACTGCAGGAGGGCTAAGGAGTTTTATTGGCCAGGGCCACTCTGCTGTATCTTCTGGACTCGCTTTCTGGGACCCTGGGCTCTGCTCCTAGGCAGGAGCCTCAGTGGTTTCTCCCTACTGCCGGCTGCAGCGGGGCTGGAGTGGGGCCACACTCCTTCCCGGAGAGGTCAGGCCCCTCATTCTCCCCCTCTCCCCTTGGCACAACCCAAAAGCACAGCAGCAGCTCTGGGGCTGCTCACCGTGACAGACTGGTCCCTGGGAGACCCCCAGCCTTTGGGGGAAGCACGGCTGCCTGCTCTGAAGGCAGAGCTGCCTGACTGCTCTGTGAGTTCGTTCACCGGGCTCTCCGGGAGGAGGGGCAGACTTTGCTGGGGCTGCATGCTAGATGAGAAGATGCAGCCACTTCCTTGTGCCCAGGGGCAAGAGCCACAGCCCTGGAGGGGCACCCGGTAGAAAGGACCCAGGAGTCAGGAGCCCTGGGTCTAGCCTTGGCCAGGCAACAGGCTGCCTCCGCACTCTTGCCTCCCTCTTCTTTCTCGTTAAGTGAGAGTGCCAGGGGCCCACTGTAGAAGAAGGGGCCAGGGGAGGAGGGTCCTGGGGAAGGGCCTCAGCCTGCAGCACAGCAGGGTTCAGCAAGGCTGGTGGGGTATCCTCAGGCCAGACTTACCTGTTGGAGCCCATTGCCTCTGCCACCCCCCCACCCCCACTCAGTCACTGGCTAGAGCAGCCCATGGGCAGTGTGGCCTCAGCTGGGACACAGTGATGGTCTAGCTCATTTGCTACAGCAGATGAGATCTGAGCCACATGTTCACGGCCACTGCACGGCCACAGTGTCCTGGCTTTGCTCCTTCTTAGCCATGTGGCCGAATTACTTAATGTCTCAGCCTTACCTTTCTTATCTCTAAAGTGGGGCTAAGAATATGTAGCTCAGGACATGGCCTCAAGATTAAATGAGATACTCAGGAGCAAGGCTACCCAGTAGCAATGAACACACCTCCCCCTGAAGACAACCAGGGCCCCTTGGAGAAATGGCTGATTTTAGGGGCAGATGCAACGTGTCAGAGAGTGGTGGGCTTGGGGGCCTACCTCCTTTCTCTCCTGTGCTCTCTTGTGGGTGCTGCTGGGGGGTCCTTCCCAGCTCCTGGGTTGCCAGAGGGTCTGAGAGGAGTGTGGGAACAGGCTCAGGTCCCTAGTGTCAGGGCTCATCCCGTGGGTCGAGGGGCCCTGCAGCATAGGAACAGGAGGAACAGGGGCCCAGCTCTGCAGTGCCCACAGAGCTCCCTAACATGGCCCACCCCTGCTCTGTGTGGCAGAGATGGAGGAGAAGGAGGCAGCCAGAGCTGAACACAGAGAGAAAGCCCCAGGGTGACAGGGAGGGAGCCAGAAACCCAGAGGCCCGTGGGCAGAGGGGGCAGAATATGCCAGACTGGCATGTCTGCCTGGGGGAGGGGGCAGCTCTGGCCTTTCGCCTCTTGGGGAGTCTCCCTCAGAAGAGGACCCAGCTGTGTGTGCTGAGCAATCTGTACAGGGGAAAACCTGGCCTTACACCTGCCTGCCCATCTGTCTGTCGGTCTGTCTGTCCTGCCTGTCTGGGAGGTGTGTGTGAGGTGCGAGGATGTGCATCCTGTTGCTGTGGTCCCCCGGACCGCAAGCTCTCCTGGGAGGAAGCAGTGAGGTGGTAACGCCCAGCCCCCCGGGTACAGCTCACTTCGCCACCAACCCTGTCGGAGGCAGCGACCGGGCAGGTGCCGGGAGGAGATGATGAGAAAGGTGCAGGTCTGTTGGGGTCTCAGCAGCTGGGCGGTGGGTCCTTGGAGGGGAGCTGGGCGAGGCCCCTCCCCACCGCTTGTGTGTGTGTGAGTGTGTGTGTGTGTGTGTGTGTGTGGAGGGGTTGGGGTTCTGGGGACGCTCGGGGTGAGGTGTGAGTGGGTCCCCATCTTGGCTGGCTGTGTGAGATGCCTCTGCTGCAGCCATGACAAGGGGTGCTGTAGCTGCTGGAGGAGCCCCCAGCTTTCCTGTCTGGCCCAGAGCCTGGGGACCAGGGCTGACTGGGAACATGGGCCCTGCCTCCCTTGGGCTTCCCTCCTGGGCCTCTGGACTTGGCTCTTTTCCCCAGCCTTGGGTTCTAGAAAGCACTTACTCCTGCCCTGTGCCATGCCATTCAGATGTGAGTGTGTTCTCAATGCAGGAGAACCCGGTCCCTCCCTGGAGGAAGGAGGGGTTAGAGCCCCTGGGAGGGGATTGCCCTGAGTTCAGGGCTCCAGGCAGGGCCACCCGCTGTCAGCCCAGTGGGTGAGTGCCTGCAGACATGCTTATCCACACTGTATCAGCTGGGCTGGAGTGCCTTATGCCCGATGAGGCCTACTGGGTGCCCCTCCTCCAGTTTTGGGGGCTGGGAGTGGCAGAGAAGCTCAGAGCTTACTCCTGAGTGTAAGACCTTAGGGTATGTGTCCTGATTTATCTGTGCTCACCTGCCATCTGTCACATGGAGGTGAAGACGCTCACCTGTAAGAGGGAGCGCTTGGTGACTGTAAAGTGCTTTGTTCAGTGCTCCATGAGTAGTAAGTGATCAACTGCTCCTAGTTCAAACAAGCCTGGCCCCCAGGGACCTTCCTGTTCCTCTGGGGTCGGTGGTCACGCAAGTGTGACTGTGCAGAGACACAGCGCCTTGTCCCAGGGGTCATTTGCTGGCTGGGAGGAGGAGAGGTGAGGGTTTGGCAGGACTCCCCACACGGGCCGTGGGAGTGGGATGCTCTGGGCTGTGAGTAAGGTCACAGCAGAGAGGCTGGGGAAGGGGCACCTCCCTCCTCCGAAGCTCTGCCCGAGCCCTGGGGAGCCTCCTACCCTGCTCCGGGAGGGGCTGCTGGCCCCGGGTCACGGCCCAGGCTCAGTGAGGCTGAAGTGTGGATGCTGTCAGAGGCGGCTTTGTTTCTGCCACCAGCTGCCCGGCTCTGCCCTGCGCCGGACTGTTCCTTCTGAGGCAGGTGGGCGCCACTGCTATCTGGCTGGGCTGAGGACGTGTTGAGAAGCCGTGGCCCCGATGAGGCTTTCTGGACTGCTGGCTGCTGGGCTGCTGAACCGTCCCCACTCCCTGCCCCTGGGCTAACACCAAGGTGTGGCAGGGCCTGTGCACCTGTCCTCTGTCCCATCGTCAGAGAGGCTCCCTGTGTTTATTACAAAGGGAGACATGTGTGACAAGTGTGTAAGTGTGTGTGACACCAGAGTGTCTGGGGCCCTCCCCCTACATACCCCTGGACAGACAGTGGGAATCCTGCCTCTTGGCCACCAGGCCCTCCTGCCCACCTGACTCCTGCTCATCCTTTGAAACCACCTTGGCTGTCCCGCATTCTCTGAGCCCCCCGGGAAGCCAGCCCCTCTGGACACCCAGAGTCCCCCTGCTGCTCTCAGTGGTCTGTGTGTGAGCTTGGCACAAGGAGGCTCCACTAACCGAGTATTGAATGGGTGGAGCACCATGTCCGTGGCCACAGCTTCCCTCTTGCTGAGTAGAGGGCTGAGGGCATGCGTGTGTGTCCGAGGTGAAGGCGCTGGTGGGGGCTGAAGAGCGCAACCTTGGGGCCTCTCCTGGGGATGGGGCAGATGGCAGCATGGCTGAATAGCTTTCAGGTGGTGGGGAGGGGATTGGTCATGGTCAGCCAGCAGCTGATCAGGCAGGGATTCCAGTTACAGAGGGTGGACAAAAGGAAGCTGGTAGCGGGAGGTTGTGGGATTTTACTGGACCGAATTTTGTCCTAGTGCCTCTTCGAGGCAGGCACGCCCAGCTTGTGTTTCCCCCAGTAGCCATTCCAGCAGCGCCTTGAGGTCGGGGACCCAGGCTGTGTGCCCTCCTTCTGTCATCTGTAAAATGGGGGTGGGTACAGTGAGGATTAACAAGGCCAAGGCCAAGGCCAGCACGCACTCACCGCGCATTTTCTCAAGCCTTGGCCCCACGGTGGTCACCGTTTGAGGTGTGGAGAGGTTAAGCAGTTAGCCTGAGGTCATGTGGAGCCGGGAGCCTGGCCCACCTTCCTGTGCCGGCCATCCCCTTGCACACTGCCTTGTCAGGCCCACGTCACCCAAGACCAGACCTCAGATTAATGTGAGTGCTAGCTCTAGCCCTAGTTTCAAGGGTGACCTTTCACGGTGAGCTTTCTGGCCATGAGTCAGACTGGGTGCCTTCTGTACACAACCTTTCCATTTTACAGAAGAGGATACTTCGTCTGAGAGATGGGATGTTTTGTTCAAGGTCTTGACTCTGTCCTCACAGCTCTCGGCTTAGATTAGCCAGCAGCCACCAAGAGCAAGCGGTGTGTCAAGCCTGTCCCCAGCCCTCTGCAGGAGCCGGGGACATGGAAAAGGCTGGATGCCGTCTGTGACCTCACACTTTTCATATGGCTGGTGCAGAGCCAGAGGCAGATGCATGGGCACATTACAGAGTAGTGAGGAGAGTAGGTCCCCGGCCCTAACTGCTCTGGGGTGTGTGGGGGAGAGAGGGCAGGGCAGCTCCACAGGGGTGTCATCTGAGCCAGGTTTTGAAGGATGGATAGGATGTGCCTTATAAACTCCTAACCATCCTTCAAACCTTGGTTCAGATGACTCCCCCGTGAAGCTGCCCTTCAGGTGGGTGCCAGTGTTCCCTGTATTTTCCAGACAATGCCCTTGAGGCTCAGAGAGAAAGTCCCCTTTCTCAGTGTCTTCTCACTGCCAGGCCTGGCTCGCTGTGGCTGGCCTGACCATCTCCCTGGTGGAGCACGGTTGGGGAACTGGGCCCAGGTGTGCGTGTCTGGGTGCAGATCTGGGGGCTTGGAGCCCTCGGGCACTCTGGTGGCAGGACTGGGATTAGGGACCTTTTGCTGACTGCGTACATCTCCTCAGGGAGAAGAGAGGAAGGGGTTGGACGGGGCCACTTCCCAGTCCTCCTGTCTTGAGGGCCGACCAGGCCTTGATCCTGCTTCCTGGGAGCCTCTTGCCCACTCCAGTGGCCTCTGTTGACTTCTGGAAGTTCTTTTCCACCTGGTGTTCCATTTCTGTCTTTGGAGGTGGTGGGGCCAAGGGGCTGGCGTCTGATAGTGGGGTGAGTCACCCACTCAAGCTCCATGCAGAGTGGGCCAGGCGCCTCCAACAGCTCCACCCCATTTCCATGGGACCAGCTGGGTATGGTTGCCAAGGGGGAGGTGGGGGGGAGCCCATGGCTGGCAGGAAGTGCTGATTTTCTTGCTCTTGGTGGTTTTGTTTTGCTTTTTGCCTCTCACCTCAGTGTCAGCCCTTGGCCTACAGCTGCACTTGCCCAATAAACTGCACAATAAACTGTGCTGTGACCATTACAGCGCAAAGTTGTTGGTGGGCTCCTCTCCCAGGCCTACCCCTGCTCCTCCTGCTGCATATATCCTCCCTCACCATCCTCTGTGACTTGTGGTCACCTTGAGCTATTTGAAATTCCCTGGTCATGTACCTCACATCTCTCTGGTCTCGCCTTTGCTGCATGCTCTCCCTGCTCTTGAGCTGCCACTTCCCCTAGGAAGTCTCCCCTGATTGCTCAGGCTGCATGGGCTCTCCACCCCAGGCTCCTGCAGTGCTGTGTGCTTCCCTCTGTCTGGATCCATGTCCGATTGATGTCTACTACCCCAGCAGAGGGGCCCATGGCTGTGCACAAAGCCGGCACTTGGTGAGGTGGCTAAATGAACACGCTGAGAGAAGGTCTGGCCGTGGCCCCTGAGCCTGCTGGAGATGGTGCAGCAGGCGGCCTAGGCCATCCTAGGGCCAGTCAGGGCTGGGAAGGGTCCGGGCTCTCTGTTCTGGGACAGGGCATCCCTCGGTTCAGGCTGCCAATTTTCCCTCCTCCTGCCACCCCCACCCACTGCCACCTTTCTTCTCATTCGTTTTTGTTTGTTTGTTTGTTTTTAAATTTTTATTTATTTATTTGAGAGAGAGAGAGAGAGAGCGCATGAGCATGGGGGAGGGGCAGAGGGAGAGAGAGAAGCAGACTCCCCAGTGAGCAGGGAGCCCGATGCGGGGCTCAATCCCAGGATCCCGGGATCATGACCTGAGCCGAAGGCAGATGCTTAACGACTGAGCCACCCAGGCGCTCTTTCCTTCTCCTTCTTGTTGGGCTTTGGCCACTGCCTCTGCTGAACATCTCAGTGCTGTCTTTCTGCGTCCTAAGGAGGTGCTGTAAGTGGGAGTCTGTCTCTCTCCATCTTGGTCTCTGCCGACCTCTCTTCTGGCAAACCCACCCCACCTCTGCCTCAGCTTCCCCTTTCTTTCTTTTTTTTTTTTTTTAAAGATTTTATTTATTTATTTGACAGAGAGAGAAAGTAGGAACACAAACAGGGGGAGTGGGAGAGGGAGAAGCAGATTCCCCGCTGAGCAAGGAGTCCGACGTGGGGCTCGATCCCGGGACCTGGAGATCATGACCTGAGCCGAAGGCAGACGCTTAATGACTGAGACACCCAGGCGCCCCAGCTTCCCCTTTCTGCACCCTATCTCTCCTCTTTCTCTTTGCCTGCCCTCCCCTCCCCTGTTGCCCTCGCCCTTCCTCGCCTCCACCCTCCCATCATACTTCCTCTCAGGCTCCTGATCCAGCTCCTTTTTCTAAGTCTTTCCCCCTCTCCTGGCCCTGGGTCTCTCTGCCGCTACCCAGCCCTCTTCCCACCTCTGCCCTCCCCTCCCACTCTCCCCACACAGCTGAGAAAGCACAGTTGTGACTCATCAGGGGGAGAGTCCGCCTCTGAGATGTCTAGTTGGGGGTAGAGCGGGTAGCTGTGAGCCCATGTGTGCGACTGTGTGTGTGTGTGTGAGTGTGAGTGTGAGTGCCAGGAGTGGGCCCAGCTTGGCCCTCTGGGCTGTAGAGAAGGGAGCAGGTCACATCTGAAAATCTAGTCAGATTGCGAGCTGGCTCCCACTGACATGAAGAGCCTGACCCCTGGCCACCCCTCGCTGCCCTCCGTGTCCTGGGTTGGTTACCTCCTGCTCAGGGCTGCTCTGCTCCTCCCTCTGGTATTCCTGAGTCTTGGGCCCAGGAAATGGAGTCATGTGGGGCGGTGGGGCTGCCCTTACCTGGGCCCTCTTGTGTTCAGCTCACTTTTTAGCCGCCAGGGTTGGGGTGGAGCCCCCAGGGGTGCAGTGTGAGATCAGCAAGGAGGGGTGCCTGACCCCTCAAGCTTTCTTTGAGGGTATCCCCCTCCTCCTGGTTTCAATCACTCCAGCAAGCCTGACCTAAGCTCCTCCGCTTGGCCGGTAGAGGGTGAGGAGGTCTCAAGACTTGGTGGACTCAGGGTTGCTTTTGGGGATCACAGCAGCCATGAAATCTTCTGATGGTCCCAGTGCCCTGGGCTGCATGATGCTGGCTGTGGGCCCCCAGGACGCTGGCTGGGGTGGGAAGCCATCTGTGGTATTGGTGATTGGGCACTCTTGGTTTGGCCACCCTCTTTCTCATGGTAACGCTTCCCTTCTCCCGCTGCCTTGGCAGGTCCTCCAGAAACTGGGAAAGGCAGATGAGACAAAGGATGAGCAGTTTGAACAGTGTGTCCAGAATTTCAACAAGCAGCTGGTGAGTGTGGGTGGCCTTTGGCCTTAGGGAGCTTGTGCAAAGTGGAAGTGAGGCTGCCAGGTAAAAAATGTCAAGAGCTGAGTTTGTGGAGTTAGAGAGCTGGGAGAAGGGGCCAGTGTGGGCTGGCAAAGTCACGGAAGACTTCCTGGAAAAGGGAGCACTGGCTCTGGGCATGGACCAAGGGCAATAAGAGGGAGGGCTGGGGGGTATACTTTAGGTCTTTGATAAGGCATATGAAGGCCTGGGGCAGGTTGGGGGGGTGGTAGGGGTTGGGGGGGAGCAGGCAATAGATTTTGGCCAGACTCTGGAAAACCTTGAATGTCAAAGCAAGTGGGAGCTAAAGAAGCTTCTTGTGAGGAGAGTGGCGTTTGCAGAATTTACTGTGGGAGCAGAGCAGACAGGATCTGATCTGAGCACCTGCTGAGCATGGCCTATGGATGCCTCCCAACAGCCCTGTAAGGCATCCAGTATCATCGTTCCCCTTTTATAGATGAAGAAGTTGAGGCTCAGAGAAGTTGGGTAATTTGCCCAAGGCCATCCTGCTTTGGGAGTGGATTTAGATCCATACTTGTTTGGTCCCAAAGATTGCAATGGCACCCTTACCAAATTCCTTTAGATAGTTCAGAGACCAGTGACAGAAGGGGCTTCATCAGGTTGGCAGCCTGGGGCAGTGGTTAGATGCAAGGGAGGACTTCCTGACTGAAGGACCCTGAATTCCTTAACTGGGATGTCCCTGAAACCTTTTCCCTCACATAAATCTGCTAAGTCTAAAATTAGCCACTTTTTTTTTTTTTTCCATGACCCTGAGATCAAGACCTGAGCTGAGATCAAGAGTCAGACGCTTAACCTACTGGCCACCCAGGTGCCCCTAGAATTAGCCATTTCTGTGGGTGTATCTGAAGATATGGAAGGGGGGGAATGAGATGACCCTGGTGGTTCTCCCCTCTCTGGGAAGGGCCCGGTGGCAGGAAGTGAGGGAGAGCTGGGCCATGGCCCTGTGGCTTCTGCAGGCCAGCCCCCAGTGAGAACAGATGGGGATGGAGGCCAGCAGGGGCCACAGGGAATGGGAATGGGCATGGGGGGTGGGGTCATGGTCTAAGCTGTGCTAGGAAAGGGGCCAAATAGGCCCAGACTTGGGGCTGGGAAGGACCAGGCCTCTCCCTACTTCTCGTTTATGCCTGAGCCCTCTGAAAGCACTAAAGGTGCCCACCAATACCTCTGCAGCTGGAATTAAACCCGGGGGAGGGGGCTTTCTTTGGAGAACTTTGACAGTCCACTGGCCAGGAGCTGGGAGCTGGGGAGCATGCTGGGAGAGGGACAGGGGCATGCTAGGAGAGGCCCATGGGCCATGCTGGGGGAGAGTAGGGGGCATGCTGGGAGAGAGTTAGGGGGGTGGGTATGCTAGCAGAGGCCTGTGGGCCATGATG
>NC_138371.1:99057877-99088880 GCF_054177405.1 Leptonychotes weddellii | reverse complement strand
TGGGAGGGGGCATGCTGGGAGAGAGTCGGGGGGGTGGGTATGCTAGCAGAGGCCTGTGGGCCATGCTGGGAGAGAGTAGGGGGCATGCTGGGTGAGAGCGGTGGGGGGGGGCATGCTGGCAGAGGGCTGGAGAGCATGCTGGGAAAAGGCCAGGGGGCAAGCTGGGAGAGGCCCAGGGAGCATTCTGGGAGAGGGCCATAGGGTAGGGGGCATGATGGGAGAGGGCCTGGGGACATGATGGGAGAGCGCCTGGGGTTGGGCGGACGCATGATTGAAGAGAGGGGTGCGGAGAGCAGCTGGGAAAGTCTCCAGGGCCAAGTCCACTCTCGCCTGCCAGAGGAGCTCAATGGAGAGGCTCCTTAGGGCAGGAATGGGAGCCCTCATGGCTGCTTGTCCCCCAGGCCATGAATGGGAGGTGTTTCAAGGCCCAGGTATGTGCCATGTCAGAGCCATCTACTGCCCCTGTGGCCCTGGGTGAGCCCCTGCTCCCTGGGCGTCAGTTTTGCAAAATGAGGCTTGGACAAGAAGCCTGAAGTCTTTGCTTCTGACTCTTTCTGCTGAAAGCCCCTGGGGTATGTCCCCTACTCAGCTGGCTTCCTCAGGTTATGGGATGCTCTGAAAGTCTTTTAGGAAATCACTGTTTCTAGAGTCCCTACTCTAGACTAGGTACTGCTTGTGTTTTACAGACCTGAACCTTGCATTCCTGAGGCAGATGCTGATAGTCTCTTCATTTTATAGAGGAGGTACTTGAAGCCCAGTGGGGTTAAGCGACTTTTCCAAGGACACACAGTGTGTGGTGTCCAGATCTGTCCACTCTCAGGTCGGCTCTCTGGAGCCAAGCCCCAATCCTGAGGATGACTGGCTGGGCTGGGGAAAAAGATTAGGGCAGCTCCTGAGCTGGGTGGGGGTGATGGGGCTGCCCCATCAGCTGGGCTCTTTGGCAGAAGGTGAGCAAAGTACATGTCTGGGAGCTGAGGTTCCCTGTGGCCTGGCCCCAGTGCTGGGGCCAGAGCGTTACTGTCCACTTTTGTCCCTCAGAGTCACCCCCTCTGGGTCCCGGCTCTGGACAAGGAGTCACTCAGTGATCCTTGGGCAGAGGGGCCAGGCAGTGAGGCCAGTGCTGAAGATAGTCAGTGCTGGTGGCTCTCTGGAGGTGGACATGGAGTGGGCACTTGAGCTGGGGCTCTGTCTGCCTTCAGGTTAGGTGGGGTGGCTGGCTTTTCAGGGGCCAAGTAAGAGGGGGTAGATTTGAGGTCTCATTTGAGACTTGGGTAACCCTCTCTTGGGGGTTAAGGCAGCCATGTGGTTCTGGATTTGATGGGTGTGTGTGGGTGGCTGGAGCCCTGGGCTTGGGTGACCCTGGGAAAGGTGGGGTGGAGGTTGAGTGTGGGAAGTCTGGAAGCTGAGTGTTCTCCTGCTCCTTATCTGTGAACACCAAGCGCAGTGAGCCCCATGCTAGTTGGGGACTAGGCTGGCAGGGGAATATGGGCTTCAAGGAAGTAAATCTCCTACCCCTTCCTACAGGTGCCCTAGGTGAGGGCATAGGTCACCTTGCTGTCGCCGGCTCTCACAAGGGACAGGTTTCATAGCCCTTCCTGGGCCCACTCAGCACCTCTCTTGGCACTCCTGCCCTCTGTCCCTGCACTGAGAAACAGCTTGGCCCACTCAGAGGACCCAGGATGGCTCCCAGGAAGGCCTGAGTTGAACCTGAGCTGGGGGGCAGTGGAGGGGGGAGGTGAATGGGTCAAGCTCTTCCCCCTGGGACGACCTGTAGCTTGCACCCCAGCGCTCATTATTGCTTGTCTGTTGCTGAGGTGGGGCAGGTCAGATTCCTTCTTGTTCTTAGGGCCTGCTCTGCTCAAAGAGGGCATCCCTGGCTATTGCATGAAGATCCTCTGGAATGGACTGCAGAGGGGCGCAAGTCAGCTGGGGCCAGAGGGAGTCCTGCAGGAGGGATGTCCCTGCCCCCTAGACCCACTGGGAAGATGAGGGCTTGGGCCTTCAGACCACTGGTGGGGGCTGATGTCAGGGGAGGCAGGGAGCACCCTTTGAAGGAAGGTACAGCAGGGATGTGAGGTGCTGGCCAAGCCACCCCCGTGGAGTTATACTAGGTGTTGGTACTGGGTTGTGGTGTCCTTCCGGACTCCTGAGTCCAGAGCCAGGAGAGCAGGCTGAAGGGACTGTGCTCCAGAACTTTATTCTTCCCTCAGCTGCTCTTCAAGGAGTCTGTTAAAGCCCTAGGAACCTCCAGAGAGTTGTTTCTTAGGTGCCCTATGTGGAGGGCCAAAGGAGCCATTTTGGGAGCAAACACACAGGTTCTGTGCTGGCCTGCCTGGGCGCTGCCCTGCAGGAGGCAGCTGCATGGGGGAGGGCTGTGCCTGATCCTGGGGACTGACTGGGGAGTGTGGCTTAGGGGCCCAGCTGCAGTTGGCATGTGAGAGGCAGAGCTCTGGGCGGCCCCTTGCACATCTGTGCCCAGGGTGCCTGCTCACAGCGTGGCCTTGTTCGGGAAGCACAAGGGGCCCTGGTACTGCCTGAGGCCCGGGCAAGCACAGCAACCCGCCCCTCGGGAGACCCCTTCCTCGGGGTGCAGAGTAGACAGGCGCTCGCAGGATGGTGGGGAGGGGAGTGAGATGATGGAGGCTTGGCAGGAAGAGAAACTGAGTCTGGAAGATTCTGTGGCATCAGATGAATGCAATAGCCTTGAGTCATGAACACGTTTGAATCCTCATCTCCATCACCAAAGCATCAAGAGTGGGATGGGCCCTTCCCCATTTCCAGTCCCACAAGGCCCACATCTGATCCCTGATGGAATTCCAGAGGTTAGGATGCTGTGGATTGGCCTTTAATCTTTAATCAGCAGGCCTCGATCTTTGAAGTTCCTCAGAATTCCGTGTGGCCAGGCTTCTCTAGGCTACTCTGTGGTCTGTGGGGATTCAAGCAATTTTGGAGAGGTTTTTTTTTTTTTTTTTTTCCCCACCACCCCTTGTTTTTTTGTTTTTTTCTAATTGTACATCTTATGCACTGCCCTGGAACCCTCCCTGCATGACACCTCTATTGTCTTCTGGAAGCACCCATCATGATAAACAGGCAGCTGCCTGGGGGGCCTGAGTGCCCAGGCTGTGGGGGTTCTCACTAGTTCTACCAGTCTGTGTCGCACTGGGCAAGTCACTGAACCTCTCAGCTCCCTCATATTTCAGGTAGGGACAGTGATGATATGGAGATGGATGCAGGAAAGAGCCAGCCCCACTGGGCAGGTGGTACGTGATGCTCTGAGCACACTGGGAGAGGAAGAGCAGGCCCTGGCTATGAGGGGGGAGAGCCTGTTTGGGGGGGGTTGGAGAGGTTTGAGGGTGCCTGGGGTGCACCTAGAAGGCTGGTTGTGTCCCTGCTTGCCCTCAGCTGGAGTGGAGACCACTTTTCATCTCCTGCAGAGGCGCCAGGCAGTCCAGGAGCGGGACTGTGGCTGCTTGTGGGTCTGTGTCTGTCTAACCCTTCACCAGGGCAAGGGAATCCAAAACAAGGGTGTTGCTGAGATGTGAGCAGCATCAGGCAGGGAGACGCCAGGAGGGTGCTCGTCCCCCGAAGAAACCAGCTTCTGGCACTGCCATCCTTGGCCCTCCAGAAGTCCTCTCTCCTCAGGTTCCCCCACTGCCCCACATCACCATCCTCAGCATAAAGCCCATCTCTTGGAGCTGGCCTTCAAGCTAGGGGTCTGGCCACTTCCTGAGCGCACACTAGCTGGTGGTCTGCCAGGCAGGGGTCATTCATCCCAGCTGACAGATGAAGAGACCAAGGCTCAGAGAGGTTTGGTCACTTGCTTAGGGCTATATGTCTAGTGAGGGCCAGAGTTGGGCGGGTCTTCATAACCCCAAAGCCAGTGTGCTCTCTGAGACCCCTTTGCACATGGCTTCTGGAAACTCCAGCATCTCACTGTTGGTGCTCTCATACCTCACCTGTTGCCTCAGCCTGTTTACCCCCTCTCACCTGGGGCTCAGTTTTCTTGCTCCTGCCTTGTGTGGCATTGATAATCCAGAGGAACTGGAGGTTTTGCCTATGGGCCATCCTCTCTGCTGGTCCTGCTGTCTCAGCAAGTCCCTGGGGCTGTCTCCCCAGATCAGGGCCTTCACTGTCTGGCCCAGTCCCCTGGCCAATCTTTTCCTCTTACATCCTACATCCTCCCTCTTGGCTGGGCCAGTGTCTGAGAGTCGTGGGCATGACCCGCCGCTTCTGTGCAGCCTGGCTAAGCCATTCCCTTCCACCTCCCACAGCCTACCTCCCCTGGCCCTTCCAGAGCCATCCTCTGTCCCTGGCACCATGCAGTGGGAGTGTGCTGGCCTAAGCTTTTGGGGCAAGGTGCTGGGTGTTCCACTCCCGTGTTCTGTGCTCATTGGTCCTCTGGTCCGTGGTTGTCTGGGGGCATGCCTCGTATGTACGCCAGTCCCATTGTACATGTGTGCTGCGTCATACCTTTCATTCAGCCTGTGCCCCTGGTGCCTTGTTTAGGGTGGAGAGGTCTCTACTTTCCTGCCTTCCTTACAGGGCTGAGAACACTGCCCGGAAGAGACAGGTGCTGACAAACCAGGAGGAATACCCCATGGCGCACAGGGCTCCTGAGGGAGGGATGGTGCTGAGAAGCACTGGATGCTCAGTAGGCGTTTGCAGCTAGAGACAGTAGCTGCCGGCTCTGAGGGGCGCTCCGGGCCAGGCCGTGCCCAGGAGCTGTCGCTCATGTCTTGTCTTCTCCAGGCCTGCCCTGATGAGGACAGCGGATCTGGGGCGGCCGTCAGGAGCAGCCTGCGTTTGTCCACACGGGAGTGCAGGGAGGACAGGGTCGGGTACAGCGTGTGCCCCGGGCCCTCACCCTGGCCTTGGCTTTCTCTTTGCAGACTGAGGGCACTCGACTGCAGAAGGATCTCCGGACCTACCTGGCCTCAGTCAAGGGTGAGGGGCAGGCAGGGCAGACCTGGTCTGGGTAGTGGGCTTCATGGGACACTGAGGGGCCTTTGCCCCATGAAGGTGATGGGGGCAGAGCTGGGATGGGGACCAGGGTTTGTGATGGAGCGGTAAGCGCTGACAGTGGGGCCTTAGGAGGTGGGGGCAAGGGTGACCCTCCCTGTCCCTCCCTTGCCCCCACCTTCGTCCCCGCCCCCTGCCCCGTGGCCCTGGCTGCAGCATGGCCCTTCTGCCCCACAGCCATGCACGAGGCCTCCAAGAAACTGAACGAATGTCTGCAGGAGGTGTATGAGCCCGACTGGCCTGGCAGGGATGAAGCAAACAAGATAGCTGAGGTGAGCGTGAGGCAGGTGACCTCGGTCCTTCCCAGAGGGCCCTCTGGTTTCAGCCCCAGGCCTATTCTGCCCTGCCTTGCCCTCTGGGACAAGCCCTTCTGGTTTTCGGGCATTCACATGCTGTGTGCCCTTGGGCAAGTCACCTCCCCTCCCTGACCTACCAGCCCTGGGCTTATCTGTTCCTTATACTTGCCCTGTGAGAGGCTAGAGGGCAGGAGTTACTACCCTCATTTTACAGCCAAGGGACCTGAGGTTCTGAGAAGCCTCTGGGCTGTGAACCCCAGGTCTCTGGGAGGAGAGAGCTGGGGACTTGGTGTGGCCCAGCTCCCCGGGCCGTATACTCATGAGCTCTCACCTCCTTCAGAACAATGACCTCCTCTGGCTGGATTACCATCAGAAGCTGGTGGACCAGGCGCTGCTGACCATGGACACATACCTGGGCCAGTTCCCTGACATCAAGGTGAGAGGCACTTTTTGTAGATCTGTCGTGCTCTGGCCTGGTAGCCTGTGCAGGGGAGTTGAAGCGGGGATAGAAGGATGGGGGGAAGGGGTCAGCCTAGGGCTGGCTCAGGCACTGAGGTGACTCTGCCCTGAAGGCTGGCATCTCCCTCACCTGGCAATTCATCCCTCCAGGGCTGCTCCCTCTGAGGCCAGCCCACCAGCCCCCAGACCTGGGCCTTTCTGAGCTGAGGGCTTTGGGTCTCCGGACTTGGGGAAGAGACCCCATGGTGCATGTACGTCTGTGTGGCCGTGTCACTGTGGAGTGACTATAGGGTTGTATAAGGTATATTAAGGGGATGTAAGGCCTGAGCATGGGGGCCTGATAGGTGCCCTCCACTGCAGCCAGTGGGCCCCAGGTGCTTCAGACATGGAAGCAGAGGTGTTGAGGCTAGGTGGTGACTGTTGCGCTGGACCTGAGCCCCTGGGGGTTGGGCTCCATGCTGGCCCCCGTGGCCACCCAATGCAGATGCCCCGGGCCCTCAAGATGCCTTATGGGGAGTGTGCAAGGGAGGCCAATGGTGGTAGCCTACCAGTAGAGCAGCCTGGGGTCCAGGAGCGGGAGGCGTATCGCACACAGTACTGGCTGGTTTGTCCTGGCAAAAGTGGCTGAATATTGAAGACAGTGGTTTGACCTCTGCATAAGAAAGGACACCCCGAGGGCATGGGTCGCCTTGAAGGGGTGAGCTCTTTGCCCCCAGAAATGATGGAGGAAGTGTTTCAAGCATGCATTAGATGCACTTCTTGAGCCTGGGGTCGACTGCCCTGGGCCCTTTGGCTTCATCCAACTCCCAGTGCCCACAGCCCAGTTTCTCTGAGCCCAGCCTGGGTCAGCATCCCAGCAACCCCCTCACCTCCGTCTGTCCTCAGTCACGCATTGCCAAGCGAGGGCGGAAGCTGGTGGACTATGACAGTGCCCGGCACCATTACGAGTCCCTTCAAACTGCCAAAAAGAAGGATGAAGCCAAAATTGCCAAGGTAAGGGCTGGAGGGCAGGGTTGGGGGAGAGCCTAAAGGGGGGTACCCAAGTCCCCTGGAGGGGCCTTCTTCTTGTGCTGTACTCACTGCACCCTTTTGCACTGTTGGTTATCACTGCTCCCCTGGGGCAGGAATCATCAACCCCACTTGCAGATGGGTTTACAGCTGGTGACTAGTCCCAGGTAGTAAGAGGGGTGAGGGATGCTGCTGGGCTCACGGCAGGTTGAGGGAAAGGCCTTTGTGGGCACCTGGGTGAGGGTCCACTTCCTGCCTATCCTGTCGTGCTTGCCCTGGGCCCTGGGCCCTCCACCCTGCTCTGAGGCCACTTTCCAGGATGAGAACAGGCCTGGCTTGGGTTTCACTGGAACAGCCCCACCCGACCTGGCGTGCTCTGAGTGGAATTCTGTCATGGGATCCCATGTGACCCTGTCTCTGCTGGAACAAGCCTGAGGGCACAGGGCTTGAGCTGGTCACGCTGTCCACAAGTGAGGGGCTGAGGGTGGCTCCCCTCTCCCCAGCCCACCCCGGGGCAGGACCAAGCTTGCTGAGCCCCTTTGCCCCTGCTAACGACTCTCACATTTTGCTTTGCAGTTGGAGTTCACCTCTTTCTCTGCCCCTTGCCCAGGGCTCCCCTTAATTATTTTAGCCTCCAGGGGCCTTTACCTGCTGGGGGGCTGGCCCCCTGGAGGGGTGGCCAGCTTGTCTGTCATTGCATTTGGGACGTTTGGACTTTGTGTTTAATATCTGTGTCTTTGTTTCTCTCTCCCCATCTCCCTCCTGTTTCTCCACTCTCCTTTGCCTTGACCTCCCCTCCCCACCCCCAGCCTGTCTCGCTGCTTGAGAAAGCTGCCCCCCAGTGGTGCCAAGGCAAACTGCAGGCTCATCTCGTAGCTCAAACTAACCTGCTCCGAAATCAGGTGACACTGGCTTCTAACCTTGCACGTGCTGGCGCCTTCTGGTCTGTTGTCCTGTCCTTGGCACTGGGCGCCTGTCTTGCACTGCCCAGGGTGGGGGAGGGCTTAGTCCCTTTCCTGGGTTGGGGGGCAGGGCCGTTTACAAATGTCTCTGCTGAGAGAGCTCCTGCTTCAGATGAGACCTGAGGTCAAATGTGGGGGGCTGAGAGAGGTTTGGGGCTCTGGTTAACCTGGGGAGGGCCCCGGTCTGTTGGTTCATGCCCGAGTCTCTGGTAGTCCTGAGACTCTATGAAATCCTAGCCTCTGGGAACGCAGGAAAGCCTCTGAGCCATTTGTCCTCTCTGAGGGCTCCTGTCCTAACATGTGTTGTCCTTCAAGCCTCATAAAAACTGTGAGGCTATCCAAAATTTATTGAAGAGACAAACCTGCCCAGAGAGGCAAAACCCCAGCTCATAGGGACCCCTGGGACCTGTGGGCCTTCATGGTGCTCCTGGACGGGGAGCCCTGGCAAGGCTCTTCAAGTGTGGCTGGGATGCTGAGACCTGGGGCCTAAAGGGTCTGCTCTTTGGGAGTTTCATGAAGGGCAAACTAGGCACCACAGTGGTTCTGGAGGGCTTCTCGGAGGAGGCTCTTTGTACAAAACTCCTGACTGATCCTATTTCCCTGGCAATACTTCACTCTTCTCAGCCCTCTGCCCTCGGGACAGGCTGGGTTCTGGGTGAGCACAGTGTGGCCGGGGACCGCTAGATATACTCTGCGAGAGGTGGCCTCATGGTTTTCTCTCCAGTGAAACTGACGGGACTCCAGCACCCCTCATGGTCCTGAGGTGGGGGCGGGCCACGGAGCCCTGACCCACAAGGTTGGGTTTCTCTTTGGGCAGCTGCCCTATTTTTTCTGGGCCAACTCCTCATTTCATCATCTTCAACCCACATGTGTTGAATGCCTGTGATGTGGAGAGCTCAGGGCTCAGCATGGGCTCGTGGCCCAATTTCTTACCTGACTTGCTGCCTGATTTATTGTAGGCCAAAGTTATGGGCTGACTTTGGAGTGGGTGACAGCCCCACCGTGACGCTGGGGTGACCCTGGATCTCCGAAGTCTGGGGGAGATGGTCCGTGGGAGGTGGGGAGGAGCTAGAGGCTGGAGCACCAGCCCTGCCTGTAGAGTTCAGGACTTCTGGCTGGAGGAGGATGGGGCCACTGACCCAGAGCCAGGGTTTCTGCATAATTTTCCCTGAAGTGGGTTTGGCAGGAGACCAGGTGAAAATTTTTGTTGCCCCTGAGAGACTGTGGGGCTTGGGGGTAGTGCCCATGGCTGTTTTGGGGCTCCTGAGATGGGTGTGGGTAGGGGATCCTGGTGGGAGGGCCCCACACCCCTACCTCAGGGGAGCCACTAGGGAGGCTAAGGCTCATGATCTCATTTCTGGTTGTTGGACTGCAGATGTTTGGCCTTTTGGCCAAATTGGCTTTCCCATTTGGATGCAATTTTTATTTGAGCATATCCTCTTTCTGCCCCCACCCTGCCTCATGCCTGGCTGGAAGCTGGGGAGCCTTTGAGTTCCCATGGGCAGCTGGCTGGCTGTGAGCTGGGCCACTGGGGTCCTGGGACTGCCCTGCTGGCTGACTTGACTTTGGGGAGGGAATGTGACCTGGTGAAGCTGTGCTCTCTCAAGCTGACCAGCACCACATATCCTGTGGGCTCGTTCTGAGCTGCTGTCTGCACCGGCCACAGTCCCCTCAAACCTGCCTGCAGGACCCTGGTGCTCTGCAGCCTGGTAAGCAGGACTGTTTTGGCCTGCTCTATGTGTCCGTCAGCATCTAGCCGAGCCACCGGGGCTGCAAAGCCTGCCCAACAGTGGACAGCTTTCCCCCCACTTCCTGCCACCCCAAGTGTTTCTGAAACAGCCAGAATATGAGGAATGGGACCCAAAGGGAATAACAGACACAGGCCCTGAGTTCCAGGAACATTAAAACAGAGCCACCCTGTTCTTCGCAGCACTGCTGGGCGTGTGACTAGGGCTCGGCCTACGGCAATGAGCTGCGTGTCATTGTCACGGATGTTCATTGAGGAGTTAGGACCAGCATCGTGGGGTGGTGGCTGATGTTGAGCTGGTCTCTGGGGGGCATGGGAGCTGGGGAACATGGGCCTTGAGCCAGACCCTCGGCAGTTGGGTGTGTGACAGTGTCACACTCATGGTTAGACCTGTGGTGAAAGTCTCTCATTCTGTGGGTTGTAGAGACTCACATTAGTGGCCTCCACTCGGGTGCTGGGATGACCAGTGGGGTAAGGCAGGGAGGGCCTGCTGGATCTGATCCTCTGCAGGAGCTGCCCAAGGCATGCATGTTCAAACAGACATTTCTTTTCTTTCTTTCTTTCTTTTTTTTTTCCTACTTTACCTTCAATTTTTAAATTAGATTTTAAAAAGTTAGGCATGGAGCTTATGTTCATTCTAGCAAGTTCTGACAGCGTGAAGGTAATTGTAGTCAGGAGCGAGGTGGCCCCTCTCTCTCCTCCAGCCCCACCCCCACCACCAAGGCTGGGCTGGCCGAGGTACGGGCTGACTGGGGCTGACCTGGTGCCTGAAGCTGGATGGGACAGCTGGGTGGGCTGGGGAAATCGTGTGCTTTGTGGCAGTTTGGCATTCTGGCCAGTTGGCAGCCTTTGCCAGAAGGCCTGAAAATGTAAGGATGCTGGCGGGAAGTGTTCTCCGGGGAGGGGCCTGCCACGTTCCTGGGTTGTGATTCAGACCCTGAATCCAAGTCACCCAACTGAGTCACTGTTTCCAGCAGCGCCCTCCAAGTGAGCTAGTAGAGCCCCTTCTCTGCCCAGGGTCTGTGACTCACCCCTACTCTTGCCTCAGCCGCAGCCTGCTGCCCTGTTCCCTACGGTCTTCCGTTGTGGGATGGGGCCTTAGCGCCACCTGCTGGTGGGTGTGAGCAGGCCCGGAAGGCAGTGGGCCTGACTGGGTAGGGTGAGGGCTTCGTGGGTGAGCACAGGCATCCTGCCCAGCAGCCTAGCGCCCCCCTCCCTTGGCCCTGCCCTCTCCCCCATCTTTCCCCTGTCTTTCCTGGATGTGCCTGAGCTGCTGCCTCGGGCCTCCGGCTGGTGGGGACAGGTCACCGAGGAGAGAGGGGTAGGCATGGGAAATACTGCTGCCACATCCTACAGGGAGGTGGCTGAGGCTGAGTAGGACCCGCTTTGAGAAAGGGATACTCAAGCAGGGACAGCAGGGCAAGGCCGAGGGGGCTGGGCAGTAGGCTGATGCTTAGCCTGAGAGGGGTTCACATGTAAGTGGGCAGAGTCCCTGCTGGGTCTGGGGTCTGCCCCTGCCTCCTTCCTGGGCCCCAGCTCCTGGCCCCCTTGTCTCAAGCCTTCTTGTTGTGCCCTGCTCACCCCTCATCTCCCTCCTGGCCCACCTGGGCCTGATAGGGGGCTTCTCCCTCCAGCCACGGCTGCCCTGCTTTCCCCTTCCTGGAGCAGACCCTACATACCTAGCTGCAGGTGCCAAGGAGCTGCATGGGGAAGGCCCCCTGAGTGTCCTCATCTGGTTCACTCCCATCTTGCCCAGAGCCCTGGTCCCAGTGCACTGGGTGGGAGGTTAGGGGGAGCAGGTCTTGGGGGGTGGGCTTGGCCTGGCCTGGGCTGGCTGGGACAGAGGCCCAGCAGAGGGGAATGACCAGTCCCGCCCCTCAGGCAGAGGAGGAGCTCATCAAAGCCCAGAAAGTGTTTGAGGAGATGAACGTGGATCTGCAGGAAGAGCTGCCGTCCCTGTGGAACAGGTGAGTGCTGGGAGGTCATGGGGCTGAGCCTTGGCTTCCCTCCCGGGGCTGCCTGAGGTGTCTTCCTGTGTCTGTCCACTGGGCCCCGGGCCCTCCCGCGGTTTGTGTCTCTGGGGAGGGTTGGAGGGGTATCAGTGCATGTGTGGCTCTCCTGGGCCGTCTGCACTGATCCGTGTGTTCACTTTGCCCTTTCCCTTCCCTCCCTCCCTCCCTCAGCCGTGTAGGTTTTTATGTGAACACGTTTCAGAGCATTGCGGGCCTGGAGGAGAACTTCCACAAGGAGATGAGTAAGGTAGGTCCTGGTGACCCCTGGGGGCCTCAGGCCTTGGGCCGTGCTCTGCTGCCAAGGGCTGGGGCAGAGGCATGCAACGGGCCGGCCAAGCTCCCTTTTTCCCCTTGGGGTTTGGTACACGCGAGTGACCACAGTACTGCCTCTGGGCCCTGGGGAGGTGCCACCTTGCCCTGCCCTCCAGGAGCTCTCCATTCTAGAGTGTCTAGCCCCAGTGGGAGTGCGGGGGAGGCTGTGAGCAGGACCCATAGGCCCGGCCCCTGCCCCCCTTCTGCCCCCAGTTCAGTCCTCCTGCCTGGACAGAGCCAGCCCCTCTGGAGCTGTCAATGTTGGCTCAGGGAGCTCCGGGTCAGAGAATGGTGGCACCCTTTCCCAGTTCGTAGGCAAATAATCAATAAAATACTGGAGTTTTCTCAATTTTTCTCTCATGTTTCTTAAGACATTGAAGCATGTCTGTTTTATCTGCCAGAATCTGATGTAAGAAGGGGTCTGATTAGCTCAAATTCCTATGTTGTGTTATTTTAATTTTAACTTAGCTGGCAGTTAAACTTGCAAAGCAGAGTTGGAGAAACTCCTCTGTCTCTTGGCCCCAGAGGAACAAAGTGATGGTAGTGGATTCCAGGCCCAGGGCGGGAGGAGGAAAAGCAGCTTGGGGCCTGCTGAGTCACCACCCTGACTATGGTTTCCTGCCTTTTTGGTCTTCCCTTTCTTTTCCTTCCTCCCTTTAAAGATTTGAGACAACTTAATGAAAAATTAAAAAAAAAAAAAATCCAAACAAACAGAAAGACGTGTTTGGGGGGAAGGAAACATTTATGTAAAGTAGGAAGAAAATTCAGTTCTGAGCTTCCTGGTGGCCAAAGCAAAAGAGGGAAATTTTCTCAGTAGTGAGAATGTCCTATGTACATGTACATGAGGTAAACCTCTTGTCTTGCCTTGGTGCTTTTGGTGAAATCTCTGGCAGTAGTAATGTGGCCTGAAAACATCTTGGCAAAATGTGCTTAACAATTAGAATCAACAGTTAGCTTGCAGAAACAATTAAAAAAATTTAAAAACAGTATAAGCAGTGAGAGCCATTTTAGGAAATTTCTACAAGTAGAAAGAAAGGAAAAGATAGTCCTCTGAAACAATAACGATTAGCAGTGTAGCCCATTTCCTCCATCTTTCCCCTTTGTTTGTCTGGGTTTGGTGTGCAGTTCCCAGTTCCCACTCAGGCGGTAAGGAAAGCTTATTCCTGGCAGGGGACAAGGGTGCAAGGAAGGGGCTAGGGGACGGAGAGAAGCAGGGATGTTACTGGGGAGAGTGGGGCTGTTTGGTGGCCCCAGAGGTGCTCCCCGCCTACTTGCCCATCATCCTGCAGCTCAACCAGAACCTCAACGATGTGCTGGTCAGCCTGGAGAAGCAGCACGGAAGCAACACCTTCACAGTCAAGGCCCAGCCCAGGTGTGTGACGCCACTGCCCTCTGGCTGTAGGTGGCTGGGGGGAGGTGTCCCGGGGTCCCTCATTCCTGCCAGGCCAGGGCGAGGCTCACATGCCCCACCGCCGCCGGGGGTTTGGCCTCTCTGTGCTCGGGGGAGCAGGGTAGGGCACCCCCGTTTCCTCTGGTCTGTCCTATCAGGGAAGGAGCACTCCTGGGCCGTCTGCGTATCACCTGAGCCTGGGCCCTGCGGGGGCCCCCCCCCCCCCCCCCGGCTCCCCTAACAGGGGGCCGGAGCAGCAGGGGCCCAGGAACTAAATGATTCAGTGCTGGTGGCAGAGCCCCCTGGAAGGTGAGCCTTCCTCCTTTCCCCTCTCCTGCTCCTGGGAAAGCCCCAGTCCCTGGAAGTTGGCATTCTGCACACCCACAAAAGCATCCTGGTTCCTGTCTTTGGCCTGGCCTGGCCTCGCAGGGCCCCTCCAGCTGCAAGGAGATTCCTGCTTCCTGAGGGGAAACCGCGAGGGCGGGGGGACGTGCCTTGCCCTCTGGCTGTGGCTCAGGGGAAACAATAGCGAGTCTGGGATCTCCCTTCCGTCCTGGCTTGAACCTGTAGCAGCACGGTTTGGAGAGCATGGATGGCCCTCGCTTTCCTCGCTGTAAAACTGCTGAGTGTATCTGTGCCCGGGGTAACTGGGGTGTCACCTAGGACTGAGAAGGTATTCAGTGAATGTTGCTGCTCCTCTTCTCCCCGAAAATAAGACCGAATATGTGCGGCTGAGAGAAAGGGGCCCGCAGGGGGCCCTGAGGCAAGGAGTGCACAGGGGGCAGGCAGGGGTGGGGAATAAAGGCCAGAAGGCCATTCCCAGGTCCCTGCAGGGAGGAAAGGCCTCTGGGAAATGGTGGGAGGGTCAGGACGGGTGAGGGGGGTGGGTGAGCCCCCCCCGCCCCCCCCCCCCGCCCCCCGCCTGGGCGGTGCAACTGCCGGATGTGCGCTTCCTGGGGGAGAAGGCTGGTCTGAGCCGATAGGGAGGGAAGTGGAACTTTGTGAACCTCCTTTACACCACTGTGGCCCATTTTGCGACCTGGTTGCCCCCTTTCCCAGGCCCCACGCCAGCCAGCTGCCCCCCACTGCTCCCTCCTGGCACTGCGGGCCCCCAGAGCCCCTGTGTGCCGAGCCACAGGCAGGGTGGGTGGCCGGCAGTCTCCCCAGCTCATCAGGCCCATTTTCGGGCCTGCTCCTTTTGCTCCTTTTTTCAGCTCCATCCCAGGGCCGAGGCCAGTGGGGTCCTCAGGACTGGGCGATGGGGCTCTGAGGGCAAGGTCAGGCCCTCTGCATGGCCTTTGAGTATCAGGGGAGGCTTCGCCCTGTGGCACTCCTCAGAGCAGAGGGGTTGCTGATGAGGGAAGGGAACAGGCCAGCCTCAAATCAGACCTGATTCGTGCCCAAAACGAAGGCCTCCGCGTCCCGTCCGTTCCCACAGAAAGAAAACTAAACTGCTCTCCCGGCTGCTCAGAAAGAAGAACAGGTACCAGCACCGAGTGCTGCCTTGTGCGGATGTCTGAGGCCAGCACCCTGGCCGGCCGGTCTCTGTGCATGCGCCTAGTGCCCTGCTCTGGAAGGGTGCCACTAACCCCTAACCTGTCTTCCTGTGTGTGGTGCTGTGGGCAGGGATGCTGGTGGGAGGGGCCGGCAGGGCAGCAGGGCCGCGCTGTGTCCTGTGTGTGTTGTGGGGGGCAGAGGGCTCAGGGGCTGTCAGGTGGGAATGAGGGGGGCAGATGGCCTGAGCTCAGCTGAGTGTATTCTTCTCTGTACCACAGCGTGTCCTCCTGGCTGTGGCCCAGACCAGGAGGCTAACGGGCAATGTAGCCAGAAAGGAGGCCTGGCGAGGCTCAGGGGAAGGGCTCTGGTAGCGCAGTGCTGGTTTTTAAAAGGTGTGTGTGTGTGTGTGTGTGTGTGTAAGGAGGCAAATACGTTCCCGTGAAACACAAATTCACTAGAGATGCGGAGGGACCACGATGTCCCTCACACGCCTGTCGCCTGTCCCATCATCTAAACGCCCCCCGGGTGATGTGGTCGCTAGCTTCTTTGTAGCCTTCCAGAGCTGCCCTGTCTGACATTTGCCTCAGGAGGCTGGTGAGCACTTGAAATGTGGCCGGTGTGACTGAGCAGCTGAACTTTTAATTTCACTTAATTTAAATATAAATTCAAACAGCTGCCTGTGGCCAGTGGCTAGTCTTCGTCAGCGCCGTTCTGGAGTTTCCTGATGCAAGAACAAATACACGTTGTTATTTCCTGCCCCCTCGCACCCAAGTGGCTGGTCATGCACACTGTTTGCCCTTGTTCTCTATTCTATACTGAACGATATGGCTGGGAGACCTCCCCTCCTCATCCCCAGCAGCCATTCTCCCTGTGGTCTCTGGTTGGCTTCTTTTGTTTTCCCCCAAAGGGTCTGTGGGAGCAAAGGTGTGGAGCTGATGACTGCGGTGTGGGTGGGGAGTGGGGACCCTGGGAGCGGGGCAGTGGTTGGTGTCTTGGTGTGAGTGGGTGGACAGGCAGGGAGGCCGGACGAGGCATTTGGGGGCTGGCTGAGGAGTGGGCACAGGGGCTGCTGCGTGACGTGACGTGTGGGATGAGACTCATTTGCCTCTAGGATGTTTGGCTTTCTTGTGCTGTGGAGCTGGGCTCCCTGGTGGAGCCTGGCAGCGGCCTGTGGGGTGGCTTCCCTGGGGATCGAAGACCTCCAGCTTGGAGTTCCGCCTGGGGCTGTCACTGTCTCCAAGGCAGGCACTGTGCCCACGCCCCTTCGTTCCCCCCCATTCTGATACACGTGCACGTGCATTTCTCACATGTAAGCACAGGGACATCCACTCATGCACACATGGACATCACATTTTCGCAGCACACACACCCCCTCCTTTCCACACGTTGATGGACACACGTGCATACACACATGGACACACATTTCCACACAGGGATTCTGGGGCACACATCCCATCCCCTGCACACCTGTGGGTTCGTACATTCCCTCTTGTAAGCGGTGACCTCCTTCCATCAGCCTTCCTCTCTGGTCTTACCTCCACAGTGACAACGCCCCTGCAAAAGGGAACAAGAGCCCTTCGCCTCCGCCAGATGGCTCCCCTGCCGCCACCCCAGAGATCAGAGTCAACCACGAGCCTGAGCCGCCTAGCTCGGCCACAGCCGGGGCCTCCCTCCCCAAGTCCCCATCTCAGGTAGGCACCAAGTCCGTTCTCCGCCCTCTTCTTCCTCCTGCATTACCCGTGTGCCCCTGCTTCCCAGTCTTCCGTCCCCAACTCTGGCCTGGGTTCCCCTCAGTGACTCTGCCTTGAGACCTGTGACTGTGTCTCTCCCTCTACCCCCTGCAGCACCCTCTCCTTCCCTTTCTCCCTGGCCCTTGGGGCTGTTAACTTCCTCCATCTTCCTTTCCTTTCGGTTCAGGCTCCGGGGCCCTCGGCCCCGGGGGCATCCAGACCTGCGGAGGTGGCTGCTTTCCCTCCTCCTCACCGTCTCCCTTGGCGTGGGCCATGCAGGACCTTTCCAGGGTCAGCAAGGGAAAGGGCACAGTGAGGGGAGTATGAAGTAGCCAAGGGGACAGGCCCTGAGCTTCTGGAAGCCCCCCGAAGCCCGGCCCGCAGCCCCGCCGGCTTCTCCAGGTTTCCGCCCCGTCCCCGGGAGCCAGCCTGCGGCTCTGTCTGAGCTGTCTGCCTTCCCCCAGCCTTCCGCTCCTGGCAGCAGCCCTCTTGGTGGCGGGCCGTCGCCCGTCCCGCAGCTGATTCGGATAATGATGTGAAGAGTGTGACGAGAGTCCACACTTGAATAGCACTTGCTCCGGGCCGACACTGTGCTAGCACTTTCTACACTGTCATACATTAAATCCTCACAACCACTCTAGGAGGCGGATGCCCACCCCAGCTCGACATCTGAGGAAACCCAGGCTTGGGGGGTTTCCTGACTTGCCTGAGGCCCCCCAAGTGGGCAGGCATGTGGCTGTCCTGCCCGGGCCCACGCCGGGCACTGGCTCCGGCTCTGTGCTGGACCCCCACGTGACAGGCGAGCCAGAGTTCCTCCAGCTGGAGGTGCAGGGAGGGTCCCGGGAAGGCAGAGCCCAGGCTGGGAGGGCAGAGCCCAGGCTGGGAGGGAGGCTGTTTCTCAGCTACGGCTTCTCTCTGCAGTGTCTCACCCAGCTGGGGGTCAGCACAGACCTCCTCCAGCGGCCCCTGGGCGGCCGGCATGCTCTTCCTTTTTTCTCCTCTTCTTTTCTGTCCTCTCCCTGTCTTTCTCTTTTCACTTCTCCCCCTTCTGTCCCCTCCCCTCATCCTCTCTCTCTCTGCACAGCATTTCTGGGCCTCCTGCCTCAGTCTCCCTCTGGGGGTGGTCCTGTAGTCCTGGTGTCTGTGCCTTGGGCAGCAGTGATTCCTCTTGCTTCATCTTCTTCAGTTGCCTGGGTGCAGCCACGGCCTAGGGTGTGACTAACCGTGGCTTTGTCTCTGTCTGTCTGCTCCGCCCCCACGCTCCACTGGGCCTCCCTGTGCGGCCCCTCACCCGCCGACCCACAGCTCCGGAAAGGGCCACCAGTCCCTCCGCCTCCCAAACACACCCCGTCCAAGGAGGTCAAGCAAGAGCAGATCCTCAGCCTGTTTGATGACACGTTTGTCCCTGAGATCAGCGTGACCACCCCCTCCCAGGTCAGCCGCGGCCACCGCGGCCCAGCTCTCTCTTGCTCTCTCGGGGTGTGCATGGCCTTCTTCCTTCATCCCATGCCCTGTGCCTCTGCCTCAAGAGCCAGAATCTGGCCCTAGAGGTTGGCCCAGAGCCTCCCCCTTGCTCATTCATCCATCCCTCCATCCATCCTCCCTCATCCATCTCTGAGCATGTACTGTGGCCAGACGCAGGGACATGGGTGGGTGGTTGTCGTGGAGCCGGCCAGCTCAGTAGCGGCCTTGTACCTCCACTGATGCGATGGCCGAAGGGGAGAGCGGGAAATGGGGGAGGACTCGTGCCAGTCAGGGAAGGCTTCCTGGAGCAGGTGACATTTGCCAGGTGGCTGCAAGCAGACGCATCGCTTTAGCCAGAGATAGCAGCATGTGTATAGGCCAGGAGGGGTGACTTCTGGGAGTTCAGTGTGTCTGCAGAGTGCTGCAGTGGGGCAGTAAGAGGAGGCAGTGGGAACATAGTTGGGAAGACTCTGGAATGTCCGGCCAAGGCATCTAGACTTGAGCTCCCAGAGCTGCTGACTGGCTTTGGCGCTGGGACCGTGCTTGGGTCACAGAGCAGGGCTGCTGCTTGTTAGTGCCCCGAGAAGCTATGTCATGCCTGCCCACAGATGGACAGAAGGAGGGCTGAGCAGGAAGGTCCCCATGGTGGCACGGGAGTGGGCTGCACACTGTCAGATCAGCTCACAGAGGCCACACTGTGCTCACCCCTCCAAGCCACGTCTCCAGGCCTTGCAGCCAGGGCCCTTCCCACTAGGGGCCTCACTTGTGGTGCAGGCTGGCTCGTCCCAGGCTGCGGCCCCCCCTTGCTCCGGAGCACTGCCGTAGAGTTGCTCTGCCTAGGCCTCTGGGCTCTGCCCCCTTAAGGCTCCTTTGCCCGAGCTCAGAGGCCTGGAGGGGAGGGGCAGGGCCAGAGGGTCCAAGTGCGGAGGGAGAGGCACTTGGGACCTGAGGACAGTGGTCTCTGCTAGGAGGGGCCTGGGGTGAGTAGGCCTCAAGCCCCAGCAGGAGGACTCCAAGTTAGAAGTAGGAGCTTTCACCACAGGGTGGCTGGTGGGCAGGTGGGTGACCCCCTGGCTCAGGGCCCTGGGAGGCAGGGGAGCTCCTCTCTGTAGAAGGTGGCCAAGGCTGGTCCAGGGGTGCTCCTGAGCGGTGAGGAAACCCGTTGGCACGGCGTCTGGGGCAGCGTGGTGCCGGAACGCTCTCCAGCTGGAGTATGTCTCCACCCTGGCCGTGCACACAAGGGAGACGGGGACGCAGAGCGCTGGTGAACACTTAGTAGGGAATGGCGCCAGCCACTGGCCTACGCGACCTTGTTGGGTTTCAACTATGCTCCGGGAGGGGTTGTTGCCCCATTTAACAGGTGAGGAACCCACGGGTCTGCCCTGCAGCCAGACTGCCTGCACCGAGCGTGTCGGCCTCTCCGTGCTCGTGCTTGCTGCATGCCTGCCTTGCCACCCCGTCTGCCCACTCCGGGGGGCCAGGTCTCTGCCCCGAGGGTGGGACGTGTCCACCGTGGGTGCTGCTGCCCGGGACTGGGGTGGGCTGTCCGTGATGCTGTGCTAACAGGGCTGCTCTTCAGGGCTCAGGTGAGTAGCCTGCGTCCCTGCCCCGAAGGACAGTTCTGATCCTGCGTGGTGGGGAGGCTGGCCGGCTGGGCGGCAGGGCGGGAGGACGTGGTCTGCCCTTTGGCCGGGTGGCGCTGTCCCCTTGGAGCGTGAGAGGGCAGCTGTCAGGGCTTGATGGACTTCTGACAAGGGGCTGGTGGTGGGGCTACTGGCGGAGGGAACTGCTGCTGCCAGCCGGCGGGAGGGCACCTAAAAGCCACGCACTCATGGAGTCTTGAGCACTCCCTCGCTCAGAGAGGGCAGGGTTATGGGGACAGAGCAGTGACCGCCCCCCTCCCCGCCGCGGCCCCGTGCCTGGCTCATTAGACAGGGACCAACCTAAGGAAAGTTAGTGGCTGGGGGTGAGCCTAGGGCAGGGGCTTGGGGGTGGGGACCCATGTCCGGGAAGTGAGACCACTCGGCCTGGGCCCTCTGAGGTCTGTAGCTTGGCCCAGACTGGATGCCTGGTCCTCCGAGCTGTGGGACAGCTGGTGCCTTGTGTTCTCAGAACTGAGAGTCTTGGGTCTCTCCTGCTGGGCCACAGCTCAGCTGTAAAGGCCTTCCTGGGGAGACTGTCTCCCCAGGACCCAAACCTTGGGTCCTTCTTGCTGGAAGACCTCAGGTGGACACAGGTGGGGAGGGTGCTCCTGTCAGCACTGGGCACCATCAAGAGCGAGTAGACGTGGGAAGCTGGGCTGGCCTGGGCTGCTGGGCTATGGCCCTCCTAGCACCCTGAAGTAGGGCAGGAGGACCCAGGGCCAAGCCAGGGCCCTTTTCTCTCGGGCAAAGTGCTCCCTGGCCCCCAAAGGGAAACCCTGTGTATGAGCTGGAGGTGCCACTGAGCAGGCCCCGCCTCCTCAGAGGACAGTGTGTCCTCTGAGCGCTGGTGCTCACCCAGCCCATCCCCCTCAAGAGCAGCTCTCCCTCGATCATCCTGCCCAGCTTACCGTGGGGCTGGCTTCTCACAGTGTGAACACAGTCTCCTGGGGCCATGCCTGTTACAAGCATTTTCCCGGGCTGCGCTCGGGCCCACTGAATGGGAATCTCTGGGCGTGGCTGGGGTCGCACCTGCAGGTTGAGCACAGCTGCCCCCAGTGTTGGGGAACCCGCACTTAAGATTGGGCTCCTAGGCAGTGTGCCCAGGGCTCAGCCCTGTCCTCATTCTGTGGGGCTGGCTGCTGGATGGGTGTCACCACAGGTGACCTGTCTGAATGGGGCAGCGAGGGGAGGCCAATGCCTGTCCTAGGGGCCCTCTCAGTTAGAGGGGCGTGTGTGGTCTTGTCCAGCCCGGGTGGGGGACTGTACTGCTTCTGGGGAGGGCGGGTGGGGACGCTGGGAGAGCCCGTGGGCACGGGCTGGGGGGGCAGGGAGGAGGAGCAGGCCCCGGGAGACGGTCTCGGCCTGCGGGACGGAGACTGACGGCAGAGCCGGGGGTGGTGCTGGGCTGGTGGCTGTTGCCCGCTGGGTCTGTTGCTGCTGTCTGAGGTGGGTGGCGAGTGCCGTCTTTGTGTGTGAGGCGGACGTGTCTGTGAGCGTGTGCGCCTGCCGTGGGCACCCTGTGAATGCTCCTGGCCTGTCACTAACTGCCGTCCTCCTCTGCCATGCTGCCAAGTTTGAGGCCCCGGGGCCTTTCTCGGAGCAGGCCAGTCTGCTGGACCTGGACTTTGACCCCCTCCCGCCTGTGGCGAGCCCTGTGAAGGCGCCCACGCCCTCTGGTCAGGTTGGTCTGAGTCCACCAGCACCTGCGGGCCCATGGGTCTCTGGGGCACCGGGTCGTGGGCTCATGTCTGGCCACGTGTGCCCATCTGAGCCAGGCCTTTGGGGTCTAGGGTCAACAGGCTCTCCTCCCACTCACTGACCTTCCCCTGGCCCCCAGCTCTTGTCACCTCCTCCAGCCCTGAACATGAGGACGGGAAGGGCAGACACAGGTCAGGGGGAAGACCCTCAGAAGGAGGGTCAGCTGAACACTCACTTGGTAACTTATGGCCCCTGGCAGCATCCTGCCCGTCTCCTGGCAGCAGCTCTGTGTCTGGGCACTGCCTGGCCTGGGGTCTCAGCCCCCTGGCAGGCATCCAGGACTTGGCTCTCTGGAGACCTTGGAGCCTGGCTCCGTGCTGCCCTGTGCCTGCTGGACTCTAAGGACCTGGGGTGGGGGGTCACTGGGGACTGCTTGCCCATCCCCCATCACGAACCTCTGTACTAACTCTGTCCTTCTCCCTCTCTGCTGCGCTTAGTCAATTCCGTGGGACCTCTGGGAGGTAAGCCGTGTTTGCTCTGTGCCCACCCCCGGGGGGAGCTGCTCCTCCGTGTGCGCCCGGCCCACCCTGCCCGGTCCTGCACCTAGCCCGTTCACAGGGGCATGCATGGGCACGCAGGGCCCGGTGCTCATGTGCACAGGGAGCCGGCCATCACTGCTTGTCTCCAGTGGCCCCACTGCTTCCCGTCTGCGGAGAAACTGCCCCTCAGCCAGACCCCATGGGGAAGGGGCTCCTCAGTTTAGCCAGAGAAGAGGGTCCTCTGTGGTTCGGCTCAGTAGTCAGGGTCTGTGAGTGGTCGCCTGGGATGGATGTGGTGCCCTCATGCTGGGCTGAGGCCCGTGAGGGGGGCCTTGGGGTGGCGGGTCTTTGTCCTTGAGGAGTTGTCTGTCTGTGGGGGCCCTACAGGGCAGCGGCATCAGGGAGCTGTTGGGACAGGGGAGAGAAGGAGGGTGGCTTGAGACGCAGGAGAAGCAGGGTGAGGCCAGGTGTCCTTATGTGAGCCGTCCTGCTAGGCCAGTGTCATCCTCACTGGGTGGCTCGGGCATGAGGCTCAGGGGGGCATGGGACTTCGTCAGCAGCCACGATGCAGCTTCTGTAGGGGCAGGAGCAGCTGGCGTGGGAGTGCTGGTAGCGTATTCTCCCAGGAGCTTGAAGGCTCCGGATAGCCTTGCTCTGGAGGAGGCCAGAGAGAGCCTGGTGCGGGCAGCCATCCTGATGAGTGGATTTGGGTGGGTGCTGAGCTGTGTGAGGCTCATTTGCACCTGCTCATCCCCTTGGCAGTGCTAGGAGCAAGGAGGTGGGAGTGGTTTTCCCTTTAGGGGTTCCATGTCTGCCCCCCGTTGGGCCAGGCTGCCTGCCGCAGGTACCCAGTCTCCCTTCTGCCAACACTGGGCTGCTCACGACTCTCTTCTCTTGTCTCGTGCCCTTGCCCAACACCCTCTCCTCCCTGGTCTCCCACCCCTCCCGCCCTGTTCTCCCTGGTGGCCCGTCACTAGCCCACAGAGAGTCCAGCTGGCAGCCTGCCTTCCAGGGAGCCCAGCGCTGCCGAGGGCACCTTTGCTGTGGCCTGGCCCAGCCAGACGGCCGAGCCGGGGCCTGCCCAAGTAAGTGTCCACCTGCCAGCCCCCACCTTCCCCCAGTCTCTGGGGGTGTAGCCGCGAGGAAGAGCCTGGAGGAGGGGCACAGGATGGACAAGGCCACTGTGGGCCTGAGGGTGAGGCCAGGGCCATGAGCCAAGAGGCCCCTGGATGGGGCCTGTCACTCCTGCCTGCAGTGATTCAGGCCAGATGGGCCCTTCTCCTCCTCGCCAGCCCCAGCCTCCCAGCTCAGGCCTTCCGCAGAGAGAGGGAGGAGTGGTCAGAGCATCCACTGATTTATAGCAGGCACTTTCCAGGATTTTCTCATTTAATTTTCACCCTAACCTAGACATTTCCTCCTTTTACAGATGAGGAAGTGGGGGCTAGGAAGCTTGAGTGATTGATCCCAGAGCTCGGAAGTGGCTGAGTGTGAGTGTTGGCCCAGGTCAGCCTGATGGAGGCTGGGCAGTGTCCACTCTGCCTTGGCCGGGCCCCCACCATGGTGCCCAGCACGGTGCTGCCCCCTCCTCGGGGAGCCGGTGTCCAGGGCCAGGCAAGGGCTGCTTGGCCTGCCCTGCGTTGTTTGGGCTGGGACAGGTGCTTGCTGCTGGCTCAGCCACCAGGCCAGTCAGGTGGGAAGAAGCTGAGGCTTGGCCAGGTCTGGGGCATAGAGGGCAGGGCCTGTGAGGGGGGGTCTTGGTGGCATCCAGGGGCCTGTGCGGCCCATCACTTGGCATCTCTGTGCTGCCGGCACCTTCTCCAGCTGCTTCCCATGGCAGGGACCTGGCCTTTCCTCCAGGGGCTCCCTGTACCACACAGAGGCACTGGCGAGCTCTAGACACCACTCGGGGTGCTGCCCTCCATGGCCCCTTTCCTTGTCCTGGTTACAGCGTCTGTCCTGTGTCTGACCCCATGCTGGCATTTATGTTGCAGCCAGCGGAGGCCTCGGAGGTGGCGGGTGGGACCCACCCTGCGGCTGGAGCCCAAGAGCCCGGGGAGACAGCAGCAAGTGAAGCGGCGTCCGTAAGATGACAGGGACCAAGGCCCTGTCTTTTATTTCTGCTGTCCACCTACCCTCCCGCTCGTGGCTCCCCAGCCCCGTGTCTTGCCTGTGCTCCTTGCTCTGTGCTGGACCAGGTCACAGTTCCTGTCGAGGAGCCCGGAGGCACACCAGTCTGGCATCAGTCACAGAGACCCTCCCCTTCCCTTGCCCCTGTGGCCCCTGCCCTCCCGCGACCAGCTCCCCACATGCTGACTGTGCTTCCTCCCCTCCGCCCCCAGAGCTCTCTCCCTGCGGTGGTGGTAGAGACCTTCTCAGCAACTGTGAACGGCACCGTGGAGGGTGGCAGCGGGGCGGGACGCTTGGACCTGCCCCCGGGGTTCATGTTCAAGGTAAGCCCAGGCCAGCTGACCCCACAGCCTCCATCTGACCCGACAGTGCCCTTTTACAGATGAGGACACTGAGCTGGGAGGCTATGTGGGTGTGCCCAAAGTCCCCCTGCCCCCACTACCCCTGCTACCCAGTTGTCGAGGTGGTATCTTGAGCCCTGGTCCTGCCGCTTTTGCATGCTCCCGGTCACCATGTTTCCAGGGCACACTGAAGCCACCACGAGGCCTGGTGCACTGCGCTAGGTTGCAGATGGGACCAAAGGCCTCGGAGGAAAGGGGTGTTGAGCTCTCGCCCAACCTCTGCAGGTACAGGCCCAGCACGACTACGTGGCCACTGACACGGACGAGCTGCAACTGAAGGCTGGTGACGTGGTGCTGGTGATCCCCTTCCAGAACCCGGAGGAGCAGGTGAGGGCCCCGGCCGGCTGGGGCGGGAGTGGCCAGCAGGGGGCAGCAGAGACCGACCAGCTGCAGACCCACAGGCCCAGCACGTGGCGGCTCACCCCTCCTCCTCCTCTTTCCTTTTCTCTTCTCCCCTTACTCATTTTCCCCTCCCTTCGCCTCTCCCCCATTTCTCTCCCTTCCCTTTGGCCCCTTCTCCCGTGCTGTCACATTTCCCTGGGTCTCTCTGCCTCCCCCCGCCCGTCTCCGTGGACCCTCTGTCCGTCTCTTCGGACTGTCAGCTTTCCTTCTTCTTGCTTCCTCCTTCCTTGGCTCTGCCTTTGTCTCAGTTTTTTTGCATCTAGGTGTCTTTCTCCCCTCCTCCTCCCCTACCCCTCAAGGTCTCCTTCCCTTCCGAGGACAGGATCCCTGAGCCACCTCTCACTGAGCCCTCCTGCCCGGCAGTGAGCTGGTGAGGTGCCTGCTCGGCAGCCCCACGTTGGGCTGCCTCCTCCAGGCTGGCCTTGCCCCCTGCCCACAGGGGCAGTGTGTGGTTTCCTGCAGGACCCCTGAACAGCCCCAGCTGTGTCCCCAACTGTTTCCCAGGCCAGATACCTCCCAGACCCTCCCTCTGCTGTGGCTTCTCCTTGTTAGTCAGTCAATCTCAGAGTGAGCTCCCGGTGGAGACTGGGGCTGGCACAGAGCAGGGACTCCCTCCTAAATTCGGACAGGCTGCTTGCTTCGGGTCGCTGTGGCTTCTCAGCAGGAGCCTCACTGTGGGGCTCAGTGAGCTGGGACTTGAGGGCAGCAGGTACTGACTGAGGCCACAAGGACTGGGAGGTTTGAGTAACAAGGATTTCCTGGGCCCAGTGCTAAATCTGCCAATTCCCCTCAACCCCCGGGGTCTCCACTCATGTCCTCCCTGGGCCAACCCTGGACTGGGTGGGATTTTAAGAAGCAGAATCCTGGCTCCCGGCCCACAGTGGGGGTCATGTAGGTGGGTGGACATGGGTCAGAGAGGACATGCATAGGCTCTGTGACAGGCAATGACATAATGAAGACCTAGGGAGATCCCAGGCTTAGCATGGTCAGTGATGGCCTCCACCCTGGGCAGGGATGGATGGCCCCTACAGGCCCAGGGATCAGGGTCTGGGGCTAGGGAACTTGTCAGGGCTTGGGTAGGTGGTCCCTGTGAGGGGTCAGTATGAAAGCAAATGTGTGCTCTGTGGGTACCAGACAGTGGGAAACTCCTTGGCCTGGGATTGAGGGCGTTTAGACACATTCAGACCAGTGCAGCGATCAGGCTGCCTTTCTAGAGAGAGGAGGACTCACCCAAATGCCAGAGTTAAAGCCACCTGCTAAAGGGCAGATGGCTCCTAGCTTGGGTGGGATTGGGTCTGGGGTAGCAAGGAATGCTGCCTGGAGGAGGCATTCTTTCAGGGGGGTATGATAGGCTGGAGGAAATGATCAGGAAGAAGGAGGGGACATCCTCCCAGCAGATCTCCAGTGAGATCCATGCCCTGCAGGGTTTGAATGCCCTCTGTCCCCAACCCCATGTGACCTGGGTGCTCCGTTTCACTCTCAGGATGAAGGCTGGCTCATGGGCGTGAAGGAGAGTGACTGGAACCAGCACAAGGAGCTGGAGAAATGCCGGGGCGTCTTCCCCGAGAACTTCACCGAGCGGGTTCAGTGAGCGGCTGGTGTGGCTCTCTGGGCGTGTGAAGAACACCTTTTCCCGAAAAATGTGTGTTTTTTTTTTTTTTTTTGATTTTGTTTTTAAACTTCTGAAAAGCAAAGGGAAATTGAGAGGAGAGACCTAAGCCAAGAGGTATTCTCCCAAAGATTAGGTTGTTTTCCAAAGAGCCTGTTTTCGGCAAGTCCAGTGGAATCACCAGTGTTCCTGAAGCTGCTGTGTCCCCTAGTTAGTTCCCGGCCGCCCCCCCAACTGCGCCTGCATGTGTGCCTGGCCGCAGGGCGGGGCCTGGGGCTGCGGAGCCACCACGCTTGCCTGAAGCTTCGGCCGAGCAGCCTGGGGAAGGGTCCTCTTTTTTCTGGCAGCTGCTGTGGGTGGGGTTGGGTCTCTCCAGAGACCTCAGGGCCCAGACATCAGCCCGGCCTGACCCTGCCCCGCAGACCGTCTGTGTGCTGTTTGAAAATAAATCTTAGTGTTCCAAACAAAATGAAACAAACTGACAAAGACACTCAGAAAACCTATGTCCATTTATTTGTCCTCGCTCCGTTTCTGTCTGCAGTGTGATGACACTGTGATTATCAGTGATTTTCTCCTGAGACAGTCCGCTCCCTCAACCCTCTGCCAGGGCAAGTTTTGCTGGTCAAGAGGCTCCATTCTCGCAGTTCCCCCACCAGCTGCGGCATGCATGCCACCTCCATTTGAGTTCCTCCGGCCCCACTGACAGCTTCAGCCCCTGCCCCCTGGTCTTTTGACTGGTGGTTGGTGGGGTGCAGGTGATGGGGGCTGAGAGGCGGGCAGGGAAGGTGCTTGAAGAGCCAGCTAGGTGCCGCCCTAAGTGACATTATTTGATATGTGTGAGAATTCCAGGGTCAGGTGCCAGGACTCCATTTCCCAGATGAAGAAACTGAGGCCCAAGGAGGGTTGGTGGCTTGCTGGTAAGTAGTGGTACAGGGTTCTGAACCTGCACAGTTGGCCTCGGGTGCATGGGGGAAGGCCTGAGCCTGGCGCCAGGAAGGACAAGCCCAGATGGCCCAGCTTCTCCCTCCTCATGCCGCCTGCCTCGCTTTCCAGCAAGAAGGTCCCCACTGCATGCAGCCCAGTTCTTCAGCTCCTCAGTGAGCTTGGGCTGCTGTGAGCAAGCCTGTGACACACACAGGGCTGGCCCGGGTCCGGAGCTGTGCTCGTGGGCCCAGGGACCAGCTGGACTTCCAGGTGGAAGGGACTTCTGTCTACATAACTCTGGATAGTGGTGAAAAGTCGGTGAAGGAGACAAACGTCAGAATCTTAGCTTTATTTTTGGGTAAAGCCCCTGAGCTTTGCTTCAGGTGGCAGGGTAGTCACTGCCGTGGCCCTGCCTTGTCTGTGGCTGATACTGTTGGCCTGACCGCCGTGGTTTCCGTGAGCCCGGGGAGGCACACGGAGCTCATTTCCAGTTACCCCTGTTTTGGAAGCTTTAGCTTTTCATTCGTTCGTCCACTCTTCCCACACTAACAGCTCATAGCTGCTGGAGCTGGGTGCAGTACCCCCTGCCCAAGTGGGTAGGCAGTTGGCCTGAAGCCTGAGCTGGGCCGAGTGTCTGGGAGCTGGGACACTACCAGGTTTGTGTCTGTCTGAGAGAGGCGAGCAGCACATACCTTGTCAGTGCTAATGGTCCCTCCCTCTCCTTGCCCAAGGCCACAGACTCTGCACAAACAGTGACCAGACTATTTCAGAAGGCCCCAGCCCATCTCTGGGAACTCCCCCTGGTCTCCCCTCCCTCCTGCCAGCTCCCAAGCCCTTCCACAGCGACTCAGACACTGGCCAGCTCTGGCCGGCGTCTTGTTCCTCATCCTTGGTTGGATTTGGAGACCGCACTGGCATTGCTTCTCTTGGTCCCCCTGGCCCTGACACCCGTGGTTCTGCCTCTGGGAATTTAAGTATTCACACCTCTAGTGTCACCCACTCCTGAACACCAGGTCTGAACTGGGACATTGTGACCAAACCTTGGGCTCATTTGCTCAGCAAGCCTTGGCTGGGCATTCTTGGCATCTAAAGTAGGTGGGCACTTGGGCTATAGCTCAGGCCTTCCATGATGCTCTTGGGTACCCTCTTCCCTGGGTATTGGCTTCATCTTTGGACAGGGTTCCCAACAGTTTCAGGTTTGATGTCTGTGCACTGCACTGTACAGAAAAGACCTCTGCAGAGTGACACGAGTCTTCCTTCCCAGAAGCCCCTCAGCAAATCTTTGTCTCATTGGCCTGAGTCCCCAGGGCTGAGTCAGTTTCTGTGGCTGGGGGTGGGGCTTCTGATTGGCCCCAAAGTTACAAGGCCTTGAGCCGGAGGTGGGGCTGGGTCAAATGGAGGAGGGTGGACTCCTGAATGCAAATTTGGGCATGGCTTCCAAGGAGATGCGGAATGGGTTCTAGGAGCTCAAACCAGTGAGTGTGCACTGCATTATGGTGTCTTCCAGAAGGGGCCATGAGACCAGGGAATGTGACTGGATGGAGGCTACAAATGGGTGTTTGTGTGTGTGTGTTTGTGAGTGTGAGTGTGTGTGTGAGTCTTGGGAAACCCTTACTTTACTCACCTCAAGAGAGTCAGTGTGTGACCAGGGAACACAACGCATGTGGGGCTGTTTCTCGTGTTCCAGAAGGAATAGTCATCTGACCCCCTCACCCCAGAACTTGCCCCACCACGGGAGATGGTATAGACAGTGTGCTGTCTTCCTCAGCCTGTGTGGTTGAGGATACATCTGAGTCTGTACAGATCCAGTCTCCTGAGCATTCATTCACTTGCTCATTCATTCATTCACTAACCAGCCATCTCCCACACAGTCCCTGAGATTACAGAGAAGATTCAGGTGTGGTTCCTATCCCTGAGGCACTCATAGTTTGGGGGAAAGTGGGCAAAAAAGGACCACAATAGGGGCTATCGTGGTTGTGTGGTCAAGGCTCTGCAGACAAAAAGGAGCTAGCACTCTGGCTTCACATGGGAGAAGGAGTCTCTGCTGAGCCTGTCGAGGTGACAGGCATCTCCAGGAGTTGATGCAGGGAGGTTCCATCCCACACAAGTGGAAGAGGAGGCAAGCCTGGGCAAGAGGAGGGGGCCAGTTGAAGAGGCCTGTGGGGGTTCAGGCTCTCGCTGGGGAGCCCGGAGCTCAGGAGAGAGGTCGAGGCTGAGGGGCACTGAGGTGGAGACTGGGGCCAAGGAACGGATGAGGGCACCTGGGGGAGTTTGTAGAGGAGGCAGGGGGAGGGCCTTGGGGCAGCCTGACCACCAACATCAGGAGGGAGGAAGAGGTTTCGAGGCAGGACTGCTGAGGAGTGGAGAAACACCTTGCTTTAAGAAAAGCTCCTTCAGAAACCATTTGTGGTCCATGAGGCCGGAGAGGGGCAAGGCAGTCAAGACAGCCTGCCTGGCCTGCTCTCAGGCCGGGCTCCTAGGAGGGGCCCCTGCAGGCCTGTTGGCAGACGGGGCAGGCTGCTCCCAGCGGCATCCCCGGCCCAGCTCAGGCTGCGGAAGAGCAAATCACTGAGGAAGGGGCCTTCTCAGCATGATTAGAGAGGATAATTACCAAGCAAAGAAGTGGCCTTCCTGACAACCCTGATTACAGATGAGGACCCCGGCTGCGGCGGGAAATGGGGGAAGATCCCCTGTCCCAGCCAGCCAAGGTCAACACACAGTGACAAAGACGGACATTAAGTCTTGCTCAAGGAAACACTTTGTTTGAGTCCCGGGGTGGCAGAGGTCCTGGCCCCCAGCCTGTCGGCCTCCAGTGTTTATCTCATGTCCTTGATGTGCCCTGCTCTGTGTGAACCACTGGAGGCAACCAGGAAGGAGGCGAGCTCTTCCCCAAGGAGATGATAACCTCATGGTGGGTCAAGGTTCATACACAGAAACCACTCTAGAACCAAGGCGATGAGATTCCTTCCTCTGGAAGCCTGATACAACACTACCATTCTTACTTTGGTCGTTCTGGAGGATGCATGGTTTCTCTAGAGCAGAGTCATGGAATGGGCTGGGAAGGCCCTCCTTCATCATGAGCTGGCGACTCCAAATCTATTGCTTCAGGAGACTGTCCTCACTGAAGCTTCAGGAGGGTGTATCCAATTGCCCATCTTCTCTGGAGGCCAGCGGGCATCTCAAACTGTTTATGCCTCTAAGCTGGGCTTGTCAAACCTGCAGTGTCCCCTAGACACCCCCCCCGCCACCTCCCCCAGGGGCAGACACTGCTAGGTACCCAGCCAATACTCCTGTGTTTCTCCTCTCTAACCAAACGCTGATTGTTTTCAGGGTACCAATGAACTCCACAAAAGTCCCTCAGCCTTCCTTGCAGTTACAGGTGGCTTTATGACACAGTCCTGGCCAATGAGATCAAGGAGGGCATCCCTTCCCAATTAAAAAGTCAAAGCCTTTTCCAAGGGAAGCAAGGGCAAAAATGAACTATTGGGACTTCATCAAGATAAAAAGCTTCTGCACAGCAAAAGAAACAGTGAACAAAACCAAAAGACAACCGACAGAACGGGAGAAGATATTTGCAAATGACACATCAGATAAACGACTAGTATCCAAAATCTATGAAGAACTTATCAAACTCAACACCCAAAGAACAAATGATCCAATCAAGAAATGGGCAGAAGACATGAACAGATATTTTTCCAAAGACGATATCCAAATGGCCAACAGACCCATGAAAAAGTGTTCAACATCGCTCGGCATCTGGGAAA
>NC_138371.1:99041606-99057377 GCF_054177405.1 Leptonychotes weddellii | reverse complement strand
GGGGGGGAATCGAAGGGGAAGACAAACCATGAGAGACTATGGACTCTGAGAAACAAACTGAGGGTTCTAGAGGGGAGGGGGTGGGGAGTGGTTTAGCCTGGTGATGGGTATTAAAGAGGGCACGCTCTGCATGGAGCACTGGGTGTTACGCACAAACAATGAATCATGGAACACTACATCTAAAACTAATGATGTAATGTATGGTGATTAACATAACATAAAAAAAAAAGTCAAAGCCTTTTCAACAGAAAGGTCCTTGCCTCCTTCCCTGCCTAGAAGGAAGGCTGGAGGCACAGCAGCTATCTTGTGAGCCCGAGGCCACATGCATAAGGACAAAGAACCACTCACTGAGGATGACAGAATGGAAAGGTGAAGGGATAGCATCCCAGAGCTGTGTTCATTCCAACCTGCCTGCCATCTCCTGACTTGGCATGTGAAACAAATAAGCCCGTCACATCTGGGGTGGGGGGGCGGTTTGTTACTTGAAGTGTTCTCGATTGCTCCATGTTCCCGTGTCTGCCACTGAGTTCTCTGATTGGCCTCTTAAAGAGTTCTGAATTGGTGTCTTCCTGCCCATCTCCCCTTCCTCCTGGTTCAGGTCCTGTCACCTCCTCCGGCAGTCATGCCACAGTGTTCTTGTGGGTCTTGCTGCCACTCTGGCGTCTCCCTCCAGTCCATCCCTGGAGTGAACCATGGCTGCCAAAGGAATTTTTCAGAGACTCATTCCTGACCACATAGCTCCTGTGTTTTCCCACACAAGGCTGCTTCCTCATCCAGACCCTTTAGGAGCTGGCTCCTGACCATCTCTCTACCCCATCTTCCTCCACTCCCTGTCTTGAATCTACTGTCTCAGTGGCATAGCTGAACCACCTGGCCTCTTCCCGCTGTCCCACTTTTCTCTGTCATGCTGTGGCCAAGTGCCCTCAGAGACTGGCCCTCTCTTCTATTGACACCCACTCCCCTCTAGACCTGAGTGCTCAGCCCCGGGAGTCAGCCACCTCCTCTGAGCTCACCCCCATCGGTCCATCTCTCTGTCCTGGTGTTTGTCGTGCTGCAGGTAGTGGGCTGAGCTTAGCTGCTCCCTCCTCTGACCCCCCTGCAGCAGGAGCCCTCTGTGTCCCCTGGCTCTATCCAGGTCAGGGTCTTGCCTCAGGGTGCTCAGAGTGTGGTGCTCCACCATGCTCTGCTTGGACCCTGCCCTGTGGCCACCACAGCTAATTGCAGAAGCCAGGGGGCATTGTTTGCTAGAAACTGGAGCAAAGGAGCGCCAATCCCATCACCCAACCCAGCAACCTGTTTCATTTTTGCCTGTTTGGGATTGTGGTTTTTAAATACTCAAAGGCAGACTGGCACTTCTCCTGGTTGCATTTTGCCTGGTTAATTTGACCCAATGACTGAGCCTTGTCAGCGATCTGTGGACTCTGAATCTGTCACAGCCGTCTTCTGTCTCAGCTTGTGTCCTAACTCTGGTGAAGCCGGGCACCCAGGGTGGTGGACCAATGGTGGACAGGAGACCAGTGATATGATCAGTTGTAATAAAATCACTGAACTCTACAGAGCCACCTCCTGCAGAGCCCTGAGGCACACCACCATAGACTCATGCTTGCTCAGATATTCTCTTTTGAAATGTTGGTTTCCCCAGTTTGACACCTGCCCCCTGCCCACTGTCCTGTGAGCTGAAAATTTTTATTTTGTTCACAAGAATTTTTTTGAGAGACCATAGGCAAGATTTACATTTAAAATCTTTCAAAATAGTGTGCTGTGTGTATGTGTCCTTATTTGAACAAAAAACTGCAGTTGCTCAGCACATTCTAGAATTTCCTCTGTGGGAAGCATCTTCAGGCCAGTGGCAACGTTGTTTGGGTGCATTCCATGCTGGAAGATTATCACCTTCTGTCAGGGAATTCGATTTTTGTATAATAGGAAGAAAACAATTTCTATTAGAAAAGTTGCCATAGTTTGAAGTTGGAAAGGATTGGGCCAGCAGGAAACAAAAAATTCCTCTAACAGAGTCAAAAGGTCATTTGTTGGGATAAAAAAACCAACCGTAAGATCATGTTTCCTTCTGAAACATGATTCTCCCTCTCTCTCCCATATGGCCTGGATAGCAGAAGCCAAAGAGGTGAGTTGTTCTTCATGATAAAGTAATTTTGCCTCTGCCTGTGGGGGGTGAGAGAGGTGGGTGTGGGGACCCCACCAGGGGCAGGGTGGGGAGAGATGGAGGAATCTGGAAGAAGACAGGGGCCTGAGGAGGTGGCAGTGAGCCAGCCACTCGCTGGGAGCACAGGACAGACATGCATGGCAAAAAAACCACTCTCCCCCCAGCCCTCTGCCCAGAGGAAGCCCTAGGAGATAGTGGGGCAGGAGCTGAAATTTTCAAAATATGTAGGGAAGGGACAGTGAGCTGTTTCACTCAGGAGCAGAGGAAAGGGTGATTCCAGAGGGAACAAGGTGCAGGGCACTGACAAGATGGATGTCTGAATTGTATCCAGGCACCTGCAAGCAGGCGTGGGGGTGCTTGAGAACTGGGCTCTGGCACTGGGGGCATCTAGCCTTAATGGTGCCTTGGGTCTCAGTTTGTTTCCCAGCCTTGGGTTTCAGTTTGTGGTGACAACACTTAATTCACAGAGTAGTTGTGGGAATTAAGAAGTATTACAGAATATTTTATTTATTTATTTATTTTAAAAAAATTTGAGAAAGCGAGTATGAGCAGGGGGAGGGGGAGGGGCTGAGGGTGAGGGAAGCAGACTCTCCGCTGAGCATGGAGCAGGACTGGAGGTTCAATCCCAGGACCCTGAGATCATGACCTGAGCCAAAGTCAGATGCTTAACTGACTGAGCCCCCCAGGCCCCCCAAAGTATTACAGAATATTTAGAAAAAGTAAAACCATGCATACGTATCCACATACGTCTCATGCAAATAGAAATGCAACACATTTTATTTAACTAATTAGTGAGGAGCCAGTGAGCTGCTATAGGCAGTCTACACGAGAACTGGGTTTACAGAGATTTATAGTTTCTCCTGGACAATACTTATGTACATCTCTGTTAGCCCACATTAGCTCACTCCGTCTCTACAGAGCTACAAAACAGCCCAGGCCTAGGGAGTCAAAGGCATGCACCCCATAGAATCAGACAACCCCGAGGTCCACTAAGTCATGTCCAGATTTTCAGCGAAGAGACACACAGTAATTCTTTTGCCTATTTAAAGTCTTTCACATTTTTTAAAGAACAGTCTCCACCCCCCCACCCCACCCCCAGCCCAGGGTCATAATAATCTCCAAAAATTATTCTTGATCCCCAACCAATGGGTCTGATCAGGCTTGGCCTGATTATTTACATAGGTGCAGTGAGTAAATTAATGTTCATTAATTTACAGGCCTCCTTGAGTTTGCTTTCAAATCTAGGGAACCATTCAGCATCGAGCGACAGCAAAGGCCCTGGAATTAGTGTCGGTCTGCGAGTTTTCATAAGGGCCCTCAGCCTGGATTTTTAAAAATTTCTATTATTTGCTAGGAAACGGAGCCCAAGAAGCTGTCAACACCAGGTGACTGGATGATTTCCTCTCTTTTCAAGCTTCCTGAGATGGGGGAATGCTGCTGGCAGGAAGCCACCTTATTTTCCACCCGTGAGGCCGGCACCCGATACGCTCTCTGGGGAGGGCTTGGTGGCATTGATTTTGTACATAAAGTGGCTCATCATACCTGGTTAAATGACAATTATCCCCAGGTATGGCATCCCAAATGCACAGTCCAATTATATTTCAGTAAAAAGGAGGACAGTTTCTCATTGAACCTATGACAATAACTACACTTCCACGAAAAGTTGAAAGAACTAAGTAAGAGTTTCTGAACTCTGGCTGGTCAGTGGGAATCAGATGAAAATGTTTCTTTTCATGCACAGCTATGAGTTGTTTAACAGCTAAAACCAGTGCCAATTTTCCCCTGGACATTCTTCTACTCAGTAAATAGGTCATTAGATCTGTACAAAATGTTAAGGGCAGCACCACTTATATAGACAAACAGTGCCAAAGCCTAAATGTCCACCAACAAGAAATGGATAGAATATGGTCACATGATGGGAAAAATGAATGAGCGAGAACTACATATATCAATATGGACAAATCTCAAAAACAATGTTCACCACCTTCTTCCCAGAAGAGAAAACTGCAGAGGGAGAGTTACAACATGCTTCCAATTTTATGAAGATTAAAAGCTTGAAAACTATGCCATCTATTACTAATGGGTATCTATCCATAAACAAAGGGTTCAAAAATGCATGGGGATAATATATATTAAATTCAAATGAATAGCCACCTCTGTGGAGGGAGGTACATGGGAGAAAAGGCATCCAAGGACTTTTAGTCATTTCTGGGGAAAAAAATGTTTCTTTTCAATATACAAAAGCAAAGTCTATTAAATTGCAGGTTAAGAAGGAAGAGGAAGGGCTCCCTCACAGATCTGTAAATGAAAGATAACTAAAGCAACATCAACAATGTTCCAAAAAATAATCACAGTAAAATGACCTCGTTCAATCTGAATTAATTCTCGTTCCTTGTTGGCTTTCGGAAAGCTTCTGCTCTGAACTGTGTCCTAGAAATCCTGATCCATCTGCTGGTGTGGTCTGAAGTTTGTCCAGGCGAGGGCCAGCTAAGCAGTCTGTCCCCAGAGGTGACTCACTCAAGTGTTGGTGGTTGGAGCCGCTGGTACATTCTCTTCATGAGGACCTGAGGCTGCCCTTCTGTGCTGGACACTGTGCCTAGCCTGCAGCTGATTAGCAGAGCTTCCAGACAAACAGAGTTAACTAAGAACAACCTGTGACAAAACTGTGGCTAATTTTTTACAGTAGCCAGTAATACAAAGACGGAAGAGTATAAAATACTCTACTTCACCCTGAGGGCACTGACAAACCTTCAGGGCCTTCCCATAAAACCTACGGCGTCTGTAATAGTCATACCGATGACATTTACAGAGACAACCTTAACCTAGGGAAGGCTGAGGGTCTCTTCTGATGTGACAACGCTTCCAATACAGTTCTGATGAAGGAAGATGGAACCCATTTAACAAACATAGTGACTTAGCATCTCTCGTCCTTGTTTTATAAGGTGAAGGAACAAATCTTTGTGAGTTTCCAGGGGCTTTCTGGGAAGTTTCAAAGAATGTTTTAGCTGAAGATAGCTGAAAGTTTTGTTTTTACTGTTTCTGTATTTAGGATCTGGTCTTAAGGAGAAATCAAAAGTGTTGTCAGCTCAGGCGCCTGGGTGGCTCAGTTGTTAAGCGTCTGCCTTCGGCTCAGGTCATGATCCCAGGGTCCTGGGATCAAGCCCTGCATCAGGCTCCCTGCTCAGCGGGAAACCTGCTTCTCCCTCTCCCACTCCCCCTGCTTGTGTTCCCTTTCTCGCTGTGTCTCTCTCTGTCAAAAAAAAAAAAAAAAAAGAGTTGCCAGAGGATATTTGGGTGCTTGATTAAGAGAATATCATGGGTCCCCAGAAAAAATCCTTGTTCACCTATTTAGTACTAAAGGAAATTGTAGGGTTGCAAGCTTGGTTCAGTATTTACAAATCAATCAATGTGATACATCACATTAATAAAAGAAAGGATAAAACCATATGATCCTCTCTATAGATGCAGAAAAAGCATTTGACAAAGTACAATACCCATTCATGATAAAAGCCCTCAATAAAGTAGGTCTGGAGGGAACATACCTCAATATGACAAATACCATATATGAAAAACCCACAGCAAACATCAACTTCAATGGGGAAAAACTGAGAGCTTTTCCCCTAAGATAAGGAAAAAGATGAGGATGCCACTCTTACCACTTTTATTTAACATAGTACTGGAAGTTCTAGCCACAACAGTCAGATGACAAAAAGAAATGGAAGGCATCCAAATCAGCAAGGAAGAAGTAAACTTTCATTATTTGAAAATGACATGATATTATCTGTAGAACACCTGAAAGACTCCACCAAAAAACTGACATATGAATTCAGTAAAGTTGCAGGATACAAAATCAATGTGCAGAAATCTGTTGCATTTCTATACATCAATAATGAAGGAACAGAAAGAGAAATTAAGAAAACAATCCCATTTACAGTCACACCAAAAACAATAAGATACTTAGGAATAAATCTAACTGAAGAGGTGGAAAGACTTGTACTCTGAAAACTATAAAACATTGATGAAAGAAATTGAAGACAACACAAAAAAATGGAAAGACATTCCGTGCTCATGGATTGGAAGAACAAATATTATTACAATGTCTATACTACCCAAAGCAATCTTTGCTGGCAAAAAAATGCCAACAGCATTTTTCACAGAACTAGAACAATCCTAAAATTTTGTGTGGAACCACAACTCTTTCAGACTATTCAGACAAAGCAATCTTGAAAAAAGAAAAGCAAAGCTGGAGGCATCACGATTCCAGACTTCAAGTTAGATTACAAAGCTGTAGTCGTCAAGACAGTATGGTATTAGCACAAAAACAGACACAGAGATCAATGGAACACAATAGAGAACCCAGACGTGGACCCACAATTATATGGTCAACTAATATTCAACAAAGCAGGAAAAAATATCCAATGGAAAAAAGACAGCCTCTTCAATAAGTGGTGCTGGGAAAATTGGACAGCCATATGCAGAAGAATGAAACTGGACAATTCTCTTACACCATACACAAAGATAAATTAAAAACAGATGAAAGACCTAAACGTGAGGCAGGAATCCATCAAAATCCTAGAGGAGAACACAGGCAGCAACCTCTTTGACCTCAGCTGCAGCAACTTCTTGCAAGACACATTTCCAAAGGCAAGGAAAACAAAAGCAAAAATGAACTGTTGGGACTTCATCAAGATAAAAACCTTCTGCATAAGGAAGGAAACAGTCAGCAGAACTAAAAAAGCCTATGGAATGGTAGAAGATATCTGCAAATGACATATCTGACAAAGGGTTAGGATCCAAAATATATGAAGAACTTATCAAACTCAACACCCCCCCCAAACAAATAATCCACTTAAAAATGGACATAAGACATAAATAGACATTTATCTAAAGAAGACATAGAGATGGCCAACAGACACATGAAAAAATGCTCCACATCACTTGCCATCAGGGAAATACAAATCAAAACTACAATGAGATCACCTCACACCTGTCAGAATGGCTAAAATAAAAAACACAAGAAATAGTAAGTATTGTGAGGATGTGGAGTAAAAGGAACACTTGCGCACTGTTGGTGGGAATGCAAACTGGTGCAGCCACTATGGAAAACAGTATGGAGTTTCCTCAAAAAATTAAAAATAGAGCTACCTTATGATCCAGCAATTGCACTACTGGGTATTTACCCAAAGAATAAAAGAGCATTAATTCAAAGGAATACATGTGCCCTTATGTTTATAGCAGCATTATTTACAATAGCCACAATATGGAAGCAGCCCAAGTGTCCGTTGACTGATGAATGGATAAAAAAGATGTGGTATATATATGATAGAATATTACTCAACCATAAAAAAAAGAATGAAATTGCTGCCATTTGCAACGACATGGATGGAGCTAGAGAGTATAAAATAAGCAAAATAGGTCAGTCAGAGGAAGACAAATACTGTATGATTTTACTCATATGTAGAATTTAAGAAACAAAACAAACAAGCAGACAGAAAAAATAAGAGAGAGAGAGAGACAAACCAAGAAACAGACTCTTAACTATAGAAAACACACTGATGGGGGCATCTGGGTGGCTGAGTCAGTTAAGCATCTTCCTTGGGCTCAGGTCGTGACCCTGGGATCCTGGAATAGAGCCCCGTCCTGGGCTCCCTGATCAGCAGGGAGCCTGCTTCTCTCTCTTCCTCTGCCCTTCCCCCCAACTTCTGCTCTCTCTCTCTCAAATAAATAAATAAAATATTAAAAAAAAGAAAGAAAGAAAACACTCTGATGGTTACCAGTGGGGAAGTGGGTGGGGGATGGGTGAAATAGGTGATGGGGATTAAGGAGGCCATTTGCTGTGATGAGCACTGGGTGATGTATGCAAGTGTTGAATCACTATATTGCACACCCAAAACTCATATAACACTGTATGTTCACTAACTGAAATTAAAATAAAAACTTTAAAAAATAAAAAGAGAAAAAGGAAAATTGTAAAGTGAACATAGAAGGTGATATAATTTTGAAGACTGGCATCTCTTTCACAAGTGAGGTTTTGTGTGTATTTTGTTTTTTGATAATCAGGGATGTAATAAAGTCAACATAAAGCACAGCAATTTTTATGGTAGGACACAAACTATCCGTGATGGGGGCAGATTACACACAAGTGAAGAATCGCTTCCACATGGTAGAAAAAGGCACTTACCCATGAACCAAGGCAGCAAACCCATCAACAATGAATGAGTTTTGCTAAATCTTTAACATATTTCATGGTTTCATTTCAGACTCAGGTATTATAAACCAGGACAAATAAACTGTACTTTTTCAGTTTTGTCCTTCACTGTTCTCTTTTACATTCAGGAAGGAAACTGCTCTTTACTGCCTCACAGAACAAAAGCACATACACAGTTGTATTTCTTTGTTACTATTGCTTAGTGTATAGCATCAACTACCCATATTAAAGATAACTTTTATCCAAAGTAACCAACTTCTTTTATCCAGAAAAAATCCAGGAGGTGGGTGGAAAATTGAGAACCATCTCTGGCCAGCCTGTGCGCAGATGAGCATGAGTGCAGATGAGCAATGCGTTTGAGTACACACGCACACATTTCTGCAGCCACGTGAATCCATTTTACCTTCTCTTAAAGTGGCAAATATGAATAGGTTTATCAACATGACCTAAATACATAGTGTTTCTGTAGCATATAAAAATAAGAACAAAATAACATAAACAAAGTTATGCTTAGTAATTCTATTTTAGTATCATAGCTTGGAAATTACCTAGGTAGCCCATGATTATCCATCAATTAGCTCCATTCAACATTAGTTTAGGGTTTTAAGTTATCCGAAGATACTGGAAATTTACTCAATCAGATACATTACATGATAAGTTTGTCTGAATAACCATTCAATTTAGAAGAACGTCAATTTACAGTTTTCATTGTACCATGTAAGAGTAAGGCTAGCTTTTTGATCTTTGATCAGTAAACTATTTGGGAAGTTCAGATGAACTATTCTCTTCATGATAAAGCAAACCAAAAGAAATGTGTACTTGCATTATACTTGACAATGACGAATCGAAGAAAAGACATACCTCTTTCTTTAAAACCAAAATTATTAAGCTAATGTGATTTACTGTATGTGGATTTAGAAAACGTTTTTTAAGTTAGCAGTTTTTTTATGATGGCTATTTTTTCAAAGCCTAACACTTGAAAGTATTACAGGTTAGGAATATTAGATTTAGTAAGTGCTTATTTTTTTTTCTATAAACTAATCAGAATAGGGCTCCTTTGATTTAGGAGACATAATATCCTAATGTATTGTACACTCATGCACCAAGAGGTCAAGTCCTTTCTCACAGTAGGCTCATAGACACAGGGATGGACAGATACATTGAGAGATTTTGACTTCAGTTCCACAGTTTCAGCCACAGGCCAAAAATAAACACAAAATTTGACCAATCCTAGATCTCAAAGAGATATTCTCCCCAGTGGGCACTGAATTCTTAATGGACTTGAGCCCCAAATAGACAAAGACTAACAAGCTGTATTTTCTGTTGTTTCTCATGAAAAGGGGGATAGATTTCTATCATCTGTCTACAGAGATCACCAAATGGTCAAACCATAAAACCAAATTTTAAACCACCATTGCCAAGAATGGAGAATTACTTAGCAGTCATGCAAGGACCAGAACTAAAAACACAAACACAAATTCAGTAAAGATTAAAACAGAACCAGAGAAGCAGAGCCGTGAGCAAAGCCAAAGTTCTGTTACTGGTCAGAACTCACTCTGGGGGCCTAGAAGGGCTATGTCAGAGCTCAGCATCCTGGGAAATGTCCTCTCCAGCATGTGTTTTACTTGACTGTCCAGTGAGTCCATTGGGTATCTCATGGGACCTCTGAAACTACTACAGGATAATTTTCAAAGAGCTGATATTATGACTCTCATACAGATATAAACACATTGAAGATTTTATTTAACTACTAGTGAACAAGGGAGCCCTAGTTCAAATGATAATTGGATTTACAGAGATTACATTCTCCACTGGATTCAATCCATCTGCATTATGGACAAAAAAATCTTCATCACCATTAGCCCTCCAAAAGTTAATTTCTCTATCTACAGGCTTGCCAAACAACCCCACTAAAAACAACCAAAGGCACACATCCTCATAGAATCAGACAGTTCCTGGAGGGTCTGCTAGCCAGTATTCCATTGAAAGGATACTCTGTAATCTTTTTTCCCTTCCACTATGTTTCCTGACAGAAGGATGCAGAAGTGCACCTGACACAGAGGAGAGGCCAGGTAAATGACAACTGTTGGTCAAGTCCAGTGGCTAGGAGTCATCAGGTGCTCCACAAATTTTTCAGGCGGGAAGGAGCTATACTCCAGGGCATTGTCCACACTTGGCTCATGCCCTGGCTTCTCTGAATTGATTTCTTTTCTTCCTGGGAAAGAGAGGTAAGTGCTGGTGAGGGTGGGGAAAGAAAGGGGGTGAGAGGGGAGGGGGACATCAGCTAAGGACATGGGCTTGCTGGCTTCCTGAAGGAAGGTACAGTTGTCCCCCTAGTCCCTCTGTTTTTCTGGAAAATTGAACAGACTGTTCACAAATAAACATTTATCTTGAATGTATTAGAGTTTACACAGAGTTGAACATAATAGTTCAAAAATAAATATACTATTTTTCTTACAGAAGTGATTTAAAAAGTTTTGAACAACCAAATGGCACAGTGACAATTAAGTCCCCGTGCTGACTGATGAGAATGGATGTGGGTTCTGGACCCATTAGATCATTTTGGCCTACCCAGTTCCTTCCTGGAAATTTCAACTTGCTCATTATAGAAAAAAATCAGAAAATGCTCCAAAGGAATACAGTTTCAGTTAATATCTTGTGCATATTCTTTGAGGTTTTTCTATTTATCTGTATTTCACTACATCTCTACTTTCAAATATGGATTAATACTATCTGTTATTTTGCAATTAAAATGAAATATGGAGAATATCAGCTACATGTGTATCTGAAACACCTTCCATATGTCTGATAACTGTCTATAGGTAGTGTTTGTTAAGTTTCTCCAATGTAAAGTTACTCTCTTTTTACTCTTCTTTTCATGGTCTCTGGAAGGAAGTCATTATGCACAACCTGCATTTAAGAGATGAGGAATTATGGGGCACCTGGGTGGCTAGGCAGGTAAGTGACAGACTCTTGGTTTCAGCTCAGGTCGTGATCTCAGGGTCGTGGGATTGAGCCGTGCAGGGGGCTTTGCACTCAGCTTGGAGTCTACTTGAGATTCTTCCCCCCTCCTGCTGCTTCTCCCCCTCTGCTCTTCCCCTTATTTCTCTCCCCTTATCTTGCATGCTCTCTCTCTCTCAAATAAATAAATAAGCAAACAAATAAGTAAATAAAATCTTGAAAAAAGAGATGGGGAATTATGCTCTACCTCCTTGAGGGGGGAGTACAATACAAGTTATTTGGAATGCATGGGATATTTGCCTGTTCGCCCCATTAATTTAATTACTTATGCATTCAATTGTTCATTTATATCAGAATGGACTCATGGTTATTGATTTTATACTCTGGGTTACTATCCAATGCTACTTTATTTTGTTGCTAAGATTGTTCCAGCTTTGGTCATTTGGATCTCTTTCCTGTATCTCTTTTTTCTTTTCAAATTATAACATTTGGCTCTGTCGGTTAAGTGTCTGACTCTTGATCTCAGCTCAGGTCTTGATCTCTCCAGGGTCGTGAGTTCAAGTCCTACATTGGGCTCCACGCTGGGTGTGGAACCTACTTAAAAAAAAAAAAGACCTAAATGAATGAAGAGATAAACTATGTTCAGGATTGGAAGACTCGGTCAGTAGTATTAAATGTGCCATTTTCTCCAAATGCATTTATAGATTTAATGCAATTGTAATTAAAATTCCAATAAACTTCTTGGGAGAACTGGCCAGATACACTTAAAAATTTATATGGAAATGCAAAGGCCAAACAAAGACATTATTTAAAAAGAACAGGGTAGGAGGACTTCAGCTGCCAGATACCAAGACCTATTGTAAAGCTATAGTAATTGAGGCAGCATGTTACTGGTGCAAGAATAGAAATATAGACCATTAAAAAAAAAAAGGAAAAAAAAGAAGAAGAAGATAGCAGGAGGGAAGAATGAAGGGGGGGAAATCGGAGGGGGAGATGAACCATGAGAGATGATGAGCTCTGAAAAACAAACTGAGGGTTCTAGAGGGGAGAGGGGTGGGAGGATGGGTTAGCCTGGTGATGGGTATTAAAGAGGGCACGTTCTGCATGGAGCACTGGGTGTTATATGCAAATAATGAAGTGGAACACTTCCGTATCATGGAACACTACATAAAAAACTAATGATGTAATGTATGGTGATTAACATAACATAATAAAAAAAAAGAAATATAGACCATTGACCCAAAATATAGTTTAGATACAGACCCATACTTTCACAGACCTTTGATTTATGATAATATGAATTATAAACTTCTCAATAAAGTGACAAGTGGAAATCCATGAGAAAAAAAAATGAAATGGAATCTCTACCTTGCACAATACATAATCTCTTCTAGATGTCTTAAATACCTAAATATGGAGGGTAAAGCTATAAAAAAATTTTAGAAACTAAAACTTCATGACCTTGCGATAGTGAAAGATTTCTTTCTTTTTTTTTTTTTAAAGATTCTATTTATGTATTTTTCAGGGAGAGAGAGTGAGCATGAGCAGTGGGGAAGGGCAGAGGCAGAAGGAGAAGGAGGCTAGCAAGGAGCTCGATGAGGGGCTGGATCCCAGGACCCTGGGATCATGACCTGAGCCAAAGGCAGACATTTAACCAACTGAGCCACCCAGGTGCCCCTGAAAGATTTCTTAAACAAGAAAGAAGCATTAATGCTAGGGGGAAACATAAGATAAACTGTGCTATTTTCAATGTAGTATGTGGAAAATCTTAGACTGCTGGCATTTGTAAACTCTGGTTTTAGTTTGTGATTGGGCAAATAGACACACTGGAAGTCAGCTTTCAGAAACATTGATGTCATTTTGACAGTATATTTTATATCTGCTTCATCTGTAATTAAAAATTTAATTCTATTTTCTCTTTAATAAAAGTCTTTTCCTGCCATCCATTTTTTATGATTCTATTCTGTCTCATTGTATTCACTTAGAAACCCACTCTATTTCTATCTATCTATCTATCTATCTATCTATCTATCTATCTATCTATCATCTATCATCTATCATCTATCTATCATCTATCTATGTATCTATCATCTATCTATCTACCTATCTATCATCTATTTATCATTTATCATCTATCTATCATCTATCATCTATCTATCATCATCTATCTATCTTAGATTGTGAATGTCATTTTAAAATTTGTATCAACTATTTTATTTTTTATTAGTCTGCCACTGTTGGAAATGAAAAAAAAAAAAGAAAAAGCAACTGATCTATCACCACAGATAACTTGAAAGCACTGAAATAGATAACACAAAAATCAAGAAATCAAGAAATTCCACTAATGAAAAAAACCCCATAAATGGAAAAAGTTTTTACAACACTTTAGGTGCCAAGAGTCTATAAGAATCAATTCAAAAAATCAAGAAAAATGGGCAGAAAACCATGAACACACACTACATGAAGATTTTTAATGCAGGATCAACACGTGAGAACTGGCCAGCCTCTCTGTCTTCCTGGACGTGAACGCTAAAACCACCAGGAAGGCACCGTCAGCAGATCAGCAAAAGTTGAAAAGTCCCACAAAGGTGTCAGCGAGGAGGCTGAGGGTCATGCACCCTCTGAAAACCTGGTGGATGGGAGAGTGAGGCTGTCAAGCTCTCCTGAGAGCTCTGCAGCATCCCCTCCATCTAAATATCCGCAACCCTGGAGCAGCAGTTGCATGCTAGCCCTGGGTGCCAACACAAATGCTCATGCAGGACCCAAAAGACCCCAGATGATGAGGCAGGACACGCCTAGTAGAACCACTTATGGCTGCATAGTAAAAACAAGCAATGCGCCCCTCCCTCAGTTTGGATGGATAAAGGCAGGTGCTTTCATGCTGTGGAAGAGTAAAGAACGGGAAAGACCACCAACCACAGCCTCAGGCACTTGTGAGCATAGGTCGCAAGGGGAGCGCACCTGGTCCCCTGGGGCTCCCGGGACATCTGCAGGAGACTCTCCCAGAAATTCAGTAAAACGTCCTGCTGGGGGTGTCCTTCCATCCACTATAGCTTCTTCATAGTATCCAGATGTCCTGGGGGACAAGGAGGATCCCCCAAGGGGTCTTGGGTGGAGGAGACCTGCCAGGTCAAGGAATGACACTGGGTCTGGCATGGGTCCCAAACAGAAGGGTCTGAGCCCAGGGTGGGGCTGGAGGCAATGGGTTCTGCTGCTGGGGAGCTGGCCCTGGGGTGGAAGGAGGGGTAGGAGAGGGGTGCTGCAGACACCTGGGACCCTGGGGAATATGGGTCTGCAGAGACAGGGACTCAGACAATGTGTGTGCAGAAGTGGCTCCCACTGGCCTGGCTGCCCTGGTGCCCCTGCTTTTTAAGAGCATTTGGTCCTGTGTTCTTTTTTTTTTAAGATTTTATTTATTTATTTGAGAAGGAGAGAGCCTGGGGTGGGAGGGGCAAAGGGAGAGGAAGAAGCAAACTCCCCACTGAGCCCAGAGACACATGCAGGGCTCCATCTGAGGACCCTGGGATCATGACCTGAGCTGAAGGCAGACGCTCGGCCAGCTGAGCCACCCAGGTGCCCAGGTCCTGCGGGTCTTGAACCAAACCTGCTCTTGGTGTTCCTGCAGGTTGAGTCTGGTGCTCAGGCCTCCACCCCTTACCCCAGCTCCTCCTGGGTGGAGGGAGCTCTCTTTTTCAAATAGTTTCTCCAGACCCTGCTGCTATTCCTTGCCTAGAGTCTGGGGTTGGTTGTGTCCCCTGAGATACTAAGGTTCTTGCATCCTCATTCTTGTTCTGTTCCTTGCTCAGAGCTTGTGCCCATTAGGGCTGGGTTTCTATCCGACCCTCCCTGCTGTGCCCACCCAGGCCCACCCTGCTGGTGCTGGGACTCCTCCTTGTCTCACTTCCACCCTGCAGTCCTCACCCCTGTCTCGGATGAGTCTTGCAGCCATGGATTCATCAATTCGTTCATTACAGCTGCTACAGGCTGCCGGTGCTGTCCTGTATCACTTCAATATGACCTCATCAGTCTTTGATAGCTCCCTGGCTTTCTGGTGCAAGATGACTCAGTCTCATTTTGTACATTTTTTTAAAAATTTTTTTATTGTTATGTTAATCCCCATACATTACATCATTAGTTTTAGATGTAGTGTTCCATGATTCATTGTTTGTGCGTAACACCCAGTGCTCCATGCAGAACGTGCCCTCTTTAATACCCATCACCAGGCTAACCCATCCTCCCACCCCCCTCCCCTCTAGAACCCTCAGTTTGTTTTTCAGAGTCCATTGTCTCTCATGGTTCATCTACCCCTCTGATTTCCCCCCTTCATTCTTCCCTTCCTGCTATCTTCTTCTTCTTCTTCTTTTTTTTCTTAACATATATTGCATTATTTGTTTCACAGGTACAGATCTGAGATTCAACAGTCTTGCACAATTCACAGCGC
>NC_138371.1:99023126-99041106 GCF_054177405.1 Leptonychotes weddellii | reverse complement strand
AATACCCACCACCAGGCCAACCCATCCTCCCACCCCCCTCCCCTCTAGAACCCCCAGCCTGTTTTTCAGAGTCCATCGTCTCTCATGTTTCGTCCACCCCTCCGGTAAATCACATTTCTAATAAGGGATTACTATCCAGAATATATAGAGAACTCCTACAACTCAACAACAACAACAACAACAAAAAACCAAGAAAACCAATTAAAAAAAGAGCAAAGGACTTGAATAAACATTTCACCAAGGAAGATATACAAATGACCAATAAGCACATGAAAAGATGATCAACATCACCCATCATTATAGAAATGCAAGCACTAATTTAAATGAGATTTACATTTTTTATGTAGATGAGAAATTCCATGGACTTAAAGATTTTATTTTATTTATTTTTAAAGATTGTTATTTATTTGAGAGAGAAAGAGAGAGAGAACCTGAGCGGGGGGAGAGGCAGAGGAAGAGGGAGAAGCAGATTCCCCGTTGAGCAGGGAGCCAGACATGGGGCTCGATCCTAGGATCCCGGGATCATGACCTGAACTGAAGGCAGATGCTTAACCAACTGAGCCACCCAGGTGCACCTTAAAGATTTTATTTTTAAAAAAATTTCGGGCGCCTGGGTGGCTCAGTTGGTTAAGCGACTGCCTTCGGCTCAGGTCATGATCCTGGAGTCCCTGGATCGGGTCCCACATCGGGCTCCCTGCTCGGCAGGGAGTCTGCTTCTCCCTCTGACCCTCCCCCCTCTCATGTGTTCTCTCTCATTCTCTCTCTCTCAAATAAATAAATAAAATCTTTAAAAAAAAAATTTCTATGTAAGCAAGAGAAGAGGAAAGTAAAAATGGTCATTTTCTACCTTAATTTAAAAATACCCCAAATATTTATCATTTAGAAACAAGGGTGTTGAATATTTAAATATTATTACCAAGGAAAATAAATTATTAAAAAAGAAAAGGGATCATAATCACATACTTAGGAGTCAAAATTAGTTTCATAGGCCACAGTGATAATTTCTGAAGTACAGGTATATACTTGGTTAAAAAGAAGAAAGAGTAAGGATATTTAATGATACTTTTCTAAACCTATTGGGAAAGAGGCAAAATTTGCTTCTTATCTCATTGAGATTTTATTTTATAAGCATTTTATAAGATCCTATCATTCTAAGGCTAAGTACTAGAACTCCTTTGGTTAGAACAGAGGAGGGAAAGACAAACAGGACAGGGACCCAAAACTTGCAAAATGGGAAAGAAATGCAGACAGGATAATTACATAAATGGCACTATACTGTATGTCTATAATCCCTTGGAATTTTAGCTGAAACTGCAGTGAATTCATAGACTGATTTAGAGAACTGCCATCTTTTTGAGAGTCTTCCCATACACGAATGTGCTTTCTCTCTCCATTCATTTTAACCTTTCTCTTTTGATAGTTTTTGAAATTCTTACCTGTAAAGGCCTTGCACATGTTTTGTTACATTAATTCCCAGTACCTGACTGTTTTGTTGCTAAGGTAAAATCTGTCCTTTGTAGGATTTCATGTTCTAACTGATTGCTGCTCTTGGGTAGAAGAGCTTGGGTGACCTGCTGAGTGCTCTCATTTGTTACAATATTTGTTGTATCAATCTCTTTGAGACATCTGCAAATCATCATTGGCAAATTGTGTTTTTTAAAAAACTTCCTTTGGAATACTTATATTTATTCTTAGTTATTTTGACAGCCAGGAGCTTCAGGACAAGGATAAATAGAAGAGATGACAGCATTGAGTCCACAGATGCAATAGCCGGTCACCTTTGTCTTGTTCCAGGCTTTGAAGGGATGGCCTACAGCTGCACTATTGACAACAATTGCTGCTATAGGTTTTTTGGTTTTTTTTTGGTTTTCAAGGTTTTGTTTATTTGAGTAGTTTGTGGTACTGCTATAGGTTTTTGAAATGCACTTTACCATGTTAAGGAAGTTTGTTTTTATTTCTAGTTTACTATGGAATTTTTTCTTAAATCATGAAAGAGCGTCGAATTTTCTAAGATGATTTTTTTGCATTTGCTGACATTATTTTTCTGTTTTTCTCCTTCATCATGAATGGGCACACACATGGGTATATGTCTGAATTTGAATGTTTATAATATTTATTCCTGGATTGATGTGGGCTTTTTTTTTTGTACTTTTCTCTTCATATTCAAGGGTAAGATTGGCTATAATTTTCCTTTCTTATACTGTTATTTTCCTGTCTTGTATTTGAGGTTTTGCTAGTCTATAAAATGAATCTAATGGAACTCACTAGTAAAACTTTCTGGACTTAGTTTATTTTGTGGATTGAATTTTAAATATGAGTTCAATGTCTTTAATAGCGAGAAACTCATTCAGGCTTTTTTTTTATTGAAGTGTATTTGACATATGACATTGTATAAATCTAAGGTATACAACATGTTGATTTAGTACATTGATATAAAATGATTGCCATTATAGTGATAACTGACACCTCTATCATGGCGCATAATTATCATTTCTTTTCTGTGGTGGGAATAATTAAGATCTATTCTCTTAGCAAGTTTGATGATTATAATAAAATATGGTTGTCTATATTCACTATGCTATGCATTAGATCTCTTTTAGACTTAGCTCATTTAGTATAATTTCCTCAAAGTCCATCCATGTTGTTGCAAATGGCAGGATTTCCTTCTTTCTCATATACAAAATTTCTTGTGTACAATATTCCATTGTATATGTATATATACCACATCTTCTTTATCCATTCATCCACAGACAGTTTGGTTGTTTCCTTATCTTGGCTATGGTGACTAATGCTGCAATGAAGGTGGGGGTGCACTTAACTCTTCGATATCCTGTTTTTGTGTCCTTTGGGTACATACCCAGAAGTGGGAGTGCTAGATCCCTTTCAGGGTTTTAATTTTCTTCTTGAGCCACATTTGGTGATTTATATTATTTCTGGAGAATTTCCCATTATACCTAAATTTCAAATTTTTTGATGTAAAGTTGTACATAATCTCTTAGGATTTAAACATTATTTCTATCATATTTGTAATTAAGTCCCTTCTTCTTTCCCAACCCAGTGTTACTTATTTTGCACTTGCTTTTTTTCCTTCTTAATCATTCTTGTCAGGGATTTTTCTATTTTATTGGTCTCTTCAATGATCAGGTTTTGAAAAGAATATGTATTTTGTAATTTTTGAGTAAAAGGATTTATGTGACTATATTCATTAAATCAAAATCATTTATTATGTTGTTTATTATTCTATATCCTTCTCTCCCTGTATTGGCTTGACTTATTTTCCAGCAGAGGCCTGTTAAAACCTCCTATTATGATTATGACCCTGTTCTTTTTTTCTTGTAATTCGGCCAACTTTTGCTTTGTATGGTTAAAACTGTGCTGTTAAGTAAAGTTGTTATCTTCTAGGGCAAAATATTTTGAAATGACCTTCCAAATCTATTCTTAACTGAATCTGAAGGTGGGGTGCTATAAGAAATGGAATCTAAAAGTGGAGGACGTCTGGCTTCTGGCACTGGGCACACAGACATTGCAGGTGGGAGAGCTGATTGCTCTGTTCTGCAGCAGACGGAACACCGGGGCCAACTGTCTCCTGAGGACCTCAGGATGCAGGTCTGCGTACCGCTAGTGAGATGTTGGCACATGAAGCTTTCAGTAATGAGCGGAAGAAGAAGGATAAACTCAGACTGGAGCTAGCCAGTCTACCGGCAGATGTGAGGGACTATGTTGTACTGAGAGAACATTCTTTGCTCACAGCCTGAACTGTAAATTGGCTAAGTGTCCTACAAGTTGCAGTGTTGCAAGGTTGAAAGTTTCAAACAGACATGGCTGTTTGAAACAGCCTTAGCAGAAAGTGAACTGTGGGCCCTGGACTTGCTCACACAGCTCAGATTCAGTTGTCTCTGGCAAGATGAGTGTACGGTCAAAGCAGATTAGAGGTCGCTCCTTCTCACGGCTGTCTGTTGGTGACTTCAAAGGTAAGGGCACCAGAACACATCAAAGGTAAGAGGATGTGGACACACTGCTCTTCGTCTTCCCCGACATCCACTTTACCCCTTCTCTTTGCTAACGGAGAAATTTGGGGCATAAGGTGCCCACTTATAAATTACATTTCTCAATTTTCCTTGCTCACTGTGTGAAAGCTTGGAAAAGTTCTGGATAATTAAATGTACCAGGACATTTTGTGGTCCTTTCAGGAAATCTCTTTAAAAGTATGGCCATACTTGTTTTCTTTCCTTTGCTCCGTCTTGCTTTTGGGATGGCTGAAGCTCTAGCTGCTATATGCCGTTGTTTGGCAGTATTTTTTTTTTTTTTTAATCTCTCTTGGTTTTTTTAAAAACAGCTTTATCAGGATATAGTTTACATACTATAGAGTTCACTCATTTAAAATGCCTATTTCCTTAGCTTTTGCTATATTTACAGAGTTGTGCAATCATCTCTGTAATCGAATTGTGCAATGTTTTCATCATCCCCCAAAGAAACCCCGTTCTCATTAGCAGTCACTCCTTATTCTTCCCTTCTAGTTCCTGGCAAGCATTAACTGCCTATTACGGACATTTCATGGAAATGAAATCATACGTGTGATCTTTTGTGCCTGGCTTCTTTCAATTAATGTCATGTTTACAAAGTTTATCCATGCTGTAGCACGTGTTAGTACTTCATTCATTTTAATCGCCAGTAATCTGTTGTATGGCTATTCCACATTTCATTTATCCACATATTTAAAAATTTTATGTCCTTGGTATTTGTTCTTATATCTACTGCGTTATATTTGTAATCATTCTACTCCTGTAGGAGGTACCTCCTTTAGAATTTCTTTCTGTAAAGGTAAACTTTCTCAGTTTTTGGTCTGAAAATTTCTGAATTTCTCTCTCAGTGTTGGAAGATAGTTTTATCAGGTGCTGTGAGTTGAACTGTGGCCCCCCAAAGATATGTTCAAGTCCTAATCCTTGGTACCTATGAATGAGACCTCATTTGGAAATGGGATCTTTGCAGAAGTAATCAAGATAAGATGAGGTCATACTGGATTAGTATGGGTCCTAATGCAGCGAGAGTGTCCTAAGAAGAGGGAAAAGGGACACGGACACAGGGAAGAAGCCCTTAATGACAGAGGCAGACAAAGCAGTGATATAGCCACCAGCCAAGGAACTCCAAGGGCTGTTGGCAAGTGCCAGAAACTGCGACAAGATACGGACGTATTCATCCCTGGAGCTTTCGAGGGAACATGGCTCTGTTGACACCTTGACTTCGAACCTCCAGAATTGTGAAAAGAATCAGCCCCCCAGTTTGTGCTAATTTGTACAGCAGCCCTAGGAAATGAGTGCACTGAGTATACAACTCCATGTTGATGGTTATTTTGCTCTGAACATAAGAAGCGTGTTATTCCAGTCTTCCTGATTGCCTTTGCTCAAAGTTCACTGTTGAGCTAACTGTTGTTCCTTGGTAACCAATCTCTATTTTCTTCTTCATTGGTTTTGAAATCTTCTCTGTTTCTAGCTACCTGCACTTTTACTATCAAATATCTGGGTTTGGATTTCTTTTTATTTATTCTGTTTGGGATTTATTGGGCTTCTGAATCTGAGAATGTGTGCCTTTCATCAATTCTGGAAAAACTCTACACCATTATCTGTTTGAACATCCTTTCTTAAACCTTTTCTCTACTGTCTCATCCTGGAAAGCTGATTATGTGTAAGTTAGTCCCTTCCCCTCTAATCTCTATCTTTTTTTTTTTTTTTAAAGATTTTATTTATTTATTTGAGAGAGAGAGAATGAGAGACAGAGAGCATGAGAGGGTGGAGGGTCAGAGGGAGAAGCAGACTCCCCGCCGAGCAGGGAGCCCGATTTGGGACTCGATCCCGGGACTCCAGGATCATGACCTGAGCCGAAGGCAGTCGCCTAACCAACTGAGCCACCCAGGCGCCCCCCCTCTAATCTCTATCTTAACCTCCCTTTTCTGAGAGGCCATGTCTTTGGTTCTCAGTGCTGTGTTCTGACTTATTTTTTTCAAATCTTTCTCCCAGTGTACCAATTCTCCAGTTGTGTATAATATGCTGTTGAACCCATCCATTGAGTGTTTTTTTTATGGTGCAATACAAATAAACTTTTATATTGTTAATGATTGTAAACATAGGGCAGTTAATCATCTGCCTTTGGCTCAGGTCATGATCCCAGGGTCCTGGGATCGAGTCCCACATTGGGCTCCCAGCTCAGTGGGAAGTCCGCTTCTCCCTCTCCCTCTGCCTGCCACTCCTCCTGCTTGTGCTCTCTCTCTGTCTCTGTCTAATAAATAAATAAAATCTTCAAAAAAAAGATTGTAAACATAGAGGAAAGTGTGTAAAACACAAACATATCAGCTTAACAAACTGTGGCGAACACTTGTGTAATTGCATGAATGGAAGAAATAGAGTTCTGCCAGCCCCTGGCAGTCTCTGCACGCCTCTTCTTAATCAGGCCCTCTCCCTTCCTCAGCAGTAACCACAATCTCAGCTCCCATGGGATTCTTTTTCCTTGGCTTGTTTGTTTGGGTTTGGTTTTGGTTTTGGTTTGTTTTACAACCTAAGTAGTCATCTCTAAACCTATAATTTAATTTTGCTATTCTTCAATATGATACAATGAAATTGCACAGTGACATTCTGTTGTATCTGATTTCTTTTTGTTTAATATGTTTTGAAGATGAATCTATGTTGTGTGTATCTGTGTATCTGAGACTTATTCATTTTCATTGCTGTATAGTATTCCTTTGCATGAGTATACCTCAGTTTATCATTTCTGCCATTGATGGACATTTGAGTTGCTGCCACTGTGGCTATTTTGGCATTTTTCAAAATGTATTCTAGTGCACATAATCAAGTGTTTCCATAAGGTATATATCCAATAGCAAAATTGTTGGGTGAGATTGGCTGAACATTACCAACATTTTCCCCAGTGTGGCAGCATCATTTTACACTCGTACCAGCAATGTATAGTAGGCCTTATTGCTTCACATCCTCACTGACACCTGGTATAGTCAGACTTTAAAATTTTTGCCTATCTGGTTGGTGTGTAACATTATTCACTGTGGTCTTAATTTGCATTTTCCTAATTACCAGTGAGGATGAACCTGTATTTATATTTTTATTGTTGATTTGGATATTCTTTTTCATGCAGTGCCTATTCTAATTTTTTTAATTAAAAAATTTCTAATTGAAGTATTATCATTGACATATAATATTAGTTTTAGGTGTACAAATAGTGATTCAACAATTATGTACATTACAAAATGCTCCCTGTGATAACTGTAGTCATCATCTGTCACCATTCAAAGTTGTTACAATATTATTGACTATATTCCTTATGTTGTACTCTTCATCCCTGTGGCTTATTTATTTTATAACTGGAAGTTTGTACCTCTTAATTCCCTTTACTTATTTTGCCTGCTCTTCTAGTCTTTTGCCTATTTTTCTACTTGGTCTTTGCCTTTTTCTTATTGATTTGGGATAATTTTTTTTTGCCTTTTATATTTACTTATCTTATTAAGTTTTCAATTTCAATTCCAGTTAGTTAACATACAATGTTGTATTAGTTTCAGGTGTACAATATAGTGAGTCAAGACTTCCATACATCACCCAGTGCTCATTATGACAAGTGCCCTCCTTAATCCCCTTTACCTGTTTCACCCATCTCTCTACGCACCTCCCCTCTGGTAACCATCTGTTTGTTCTCTATAGTTAAGAGTCTGTTTCTTGGTTTAACTCTCTTTTTTGCAACATGGATGGAGCTAGAGATTGTAATGCTAAATGAAATAAGTCAGTCAGGAAAGACAAATACCGTATGATTTGGGGTATTCTTTACATTTGCTGGTAACAGGCTTTTTGACATTCATCACCTTCTTTCACTCAGTGGCTTGCTTTTCACACTATTATAGTGTCTTTTTATAAAACAGTGTTCTTAAATTTTTTTTTTAAAGATTTTATTTATTTATTTGACAGAGAGAGAGATAGCGAGAGCAGGAACACAAGCAGGGGGGGAGTGGGAGAGCGAGAAGCAGTCTTCCTGCCGAGCAGGGAGCCCGATGTGAGACTCGATCCCAGGACCCTGGGATCATGACCTGAGCCAAAGGCAGACGCTTAATGACTGAGCCACCCAGGCGCCCACAGTGTTCTTAATTTTAACGTAGCTAAATTTATGAGTCCTTTCTTCTATGTCTGGTGCCTACTGTGTCCTGTTTAAGAAATCTTTCTCTACCTTGAAGTCATGGAAGATATTCTCCTGGATTGTCTTCTTAAATATTTATTGTTTTGCTTTTCTCTTTTAGATTTATGATCTAATTGGTATTGATATTTGGGAATGGGCTGATATAAAGATCAAAGTTTTTTTCATATGGATTTCTAGTTGTTCTAGCACCATTTGATGCAAAGCTAACCTTTCTTTAATGCTCTGCAGTATCACATTGTTCATTTATCAAGTGTTTATATATTTTTGGGATTTTTTCCTAGAGTTTTGAATATTTTCCATTGGCCTGTTGGTCTGTCTTTGTGCCAATACCATGCTTTCTTAATTCCCATATTTGATGGTTAATTTAACTTGGCTGGACCATGGTGCCCAAATATTTGCTCAAACATTATTCTGGAGGTTTCTGTGAAAGTACTTTTGGGATGAGATTAACATTTAAATTGGAGGACTTTGAGTAAAGCAGATTGTCCTCCATAATGTGGGTAAATCTCATCCAATCAGTTAAGGCCTTAATAGAGCAAGGACTGGCTTTCTCTAAGCAGGAAGGAATTCTGCCAGCAGGCAGTCTTTGTTTTTTTTTTTTTTTTTAATTAAGTTTTTATTTTGATTCCAGTATAATTAACATACAGTATTAAAATAATTTCAGGTGTACAATATAGTGATTCAACCCTTCCATACATTACCTGAGCAGACTATCTTTGGATTCAAACTGCAGCTCTTCTCTGGGTCTCCAGCCTGCCAATCTACCCTGTAGATTTAGGACTTACCAAATCCATAATCATGTGGGACAATTCCTTAAAATAAGTCTCTGCACATGTACACATCCTGTTGATTCTGTCTGAAGAAACCTTACTAATACACCATGATATTATAGTATTTTGATAGTCAATAGAGCAAGTGGATTCACTTTTTAAATTCTTTTTTAAAATTGAGGTATAATTAACATATGGTGCTATATTAGTTTCAGGTGTACAATTTAATGATTCAACAATTCTTTTTTTTCAAGATTTATTTATTTATTTATTTATTTATTTATTTATTTATTTATTATTTATTTATTGAGAGAGAGTGTGTGAGCAGGGGGAGGAGCAGAGGGGGAGGGAGACAAGCAGACTCCCTTCTGAGCAGGCAGCCTGGCATGCGGTTGATCCCAGGACCCTGAGTTCATGGCCTGAGTCAAAATCAAGAGTCCCATGGTTAACCGACTGAGCTACCCAGGGGCCCTGATCCAACAGTCCTATACATTTTTCTGTGGTCATCAAGATAAGTGTATTCTTTTTTTAAAAAAGATTTTATTTATTTATATGAGAGAGAGAGCAAGCATGAGCGAAGGGGAGGGGCCGAGGGAGAGGGAAAAACTCCCCGCTGAGCAGGGACCCCAATGTGGGGCTCTATCCCAGGACCCTGAGATCATGACTTGAGCTGAAGGCACATGCCCAGCTGATGAAGCCACCCAGGCACCCCAAAATAAGTGTATTTTTAATTCTCTTAATCCTCTTCGCCTATTTCACCCCCCACCCACCCACCTCCCCTCTGGCAACCGCTAGTTTGTTCTCTGTATTTAAGAACCTGTTTTTTGGGGCGCCTGGGTGGCTCAGTTGGTTAAGCGACTGCCTTCGGCTCAGGTCATGATCCTGGAGTCCCTGGATCGAGTCCCGCATCTGGCTCCCTGCTCGGCAGGGAGCCTGCTTCTCCCTCTGACCCTCCCCTCTCTCATGTGCTCTCTCTCTCTCATTCTCTCTGTCTCAAATAAATAAATAAAATCTTTAAAAAAAAAAAAAAGAACCTGTTTTTTGTTTGTCTTTTTTCTTTGTTCATTTGTTTTGTTTCTTAAATTCCACACTCAAGTGAAATTATATGGTGTTTGTCTTCCTCTGTCTGACTTATTTCACTTAGCATTATACCCTCTAGACCCATCCATGTTATTGCAAATGGAAAGATCTCATTTTTAATGTCTGAATAATGTTCCATGGTAAACTTCTATTATTGTTTTTTTTAAAGGATGCCCTGGTTAATCTGGGTCCTTTGCATTTCCATTTATGCAGGTGTTCATTTTTCCTCAACAATGCTGTGTGTTTTTCAGTGGAAGGAAGGGGTCTTACAAATCTTTCCTCCTTAATAACACCCTTAGGCATTCTACAGGTCTTTTGAGGTCTCAGCACAGACAGTGAGCTCCCTGAGGGTGTAAATGCTGATTTCGCCTCTGTATTCCTGGCACCTAACACAGGCTGGCCCAGAGTAGCTGTGTAACAAATATTTCTTGCATAACTTAATAAATTTTATTACTCATACAGAGGGTAACTTTTTCAGTGGTCTGCCAAAAGATTAATAATGCAGCAGTGAGTCATCAAACATTTATTGGACACCATAACAGGCAAGGATGCATATAAAGCACATCCTTTTTATTTTGTTATGTAACTGTCTCCAGCTGAGAGAGCATCTCTGGGGTCTCTCCAGCATCAGGCATCTCTCTGTTTCCAGCATAAGGAGCACGATGTGATGAAGCTGGTACACAATGTGCACTTCGAGCATGGTTCTCCTCTGTTTCAGTGTCTCCTCCCAGGGGGGGATATTTCATGTAGACGGCAAGCTAGCTGGCCCTGAGTCTCTCCTACCAAAGCTGTAGCTCAGAATTCCTATGGTTTCAGCACCACCTGGGTCCCAGATTTTCCTCCAACACAGGCCTGCCCACCACACCCCACCATTCCCCTCTGGCCTCCCCCTAGTTCTCTTTGTGCAAAACTCAATTTGCATCTTGATGGAGATGAATAATTAGAACCCTCCAGTGTGAATAATTCTAAGCAAATTAATTTTCATGCCAATCAGGGAAAATTAATTGGCTTCATGATGTGTCAAATTTTCCAGGTAGGGCTCCCCAGGAATGGCCCCCACATCTTCCCAGCCTCAGGCTCTTTTGTCCCCAGTACTTTGGAGAAGATTGCTTGTTTGTTTTATTTGTTTGTTTATTTTCAGTGCTACCACAGGCAACAATGCTACCCCTCCTTGCAGCTAAATGACCCATTTAACAAGCATGATGAAAACCTCCTTAGGGCCACTACTGGCTGAGTCAAATCCACCTGGTCCAAATACAAAAACCATATGGAGAAGTACATAAAAGATATATATATATGCAGGCGAATGAGTTATTCTAAAGCAGCACTCCTGAAAATCTTCTCCCATTCTGTGGCTTATCCTTTCTCTTTCTCTTTTTTTTCTTTTTCTAAGATTTTATTTATCTATTTGACAGAGAGAGACAGAGAGAGAGCACAAGCAGGGGGAGTGGCAGGCAGAAGGAGAAGCAGACTCCCTGCTGAGCAGGGAGCCCAATGTGGGACGCGATCCCAGAACCCTGGGATCGTGACCTGAGCTGAAGGCAGATGCTTAACCGACTGAGCCACAAAGGTGCCCTATCCTTTCTCTTTCTTAACTGTATCTTTAGATGAAAGAAGTTCTTAATTCTAAAATAGTCAGATATATCAATCTTTCCCTTTATGGCCTGATTAGAAATTTATTCCAAAATGAAGTGTTTATATTGTATTTTTATGAGAAAATTGTAGTTCTTTTCCATTTTTTCCCCAAATGTAATAGTTTTACTTTTCTCTGATAATAAAAATAATAGGTGGTTCTAGTAGTTGCTTTGCACACACACACACACACACACACTCACAAGAACTATTTAAAACTAGGTTCCAAATGTCATGACACTTTACTCTTAATTATTTCAGATGAAAGGTAACAATACCTTCATCACACCTAAGAAAATTAATAAATAAATATCTAATACTGCCAGATATCCAGAACTTATTTATATTTCCCTAATTATCCCAAAAATGCTTTTGATATGTAGGATTACTTTGCTTCTTCTTAAATTTCATATAAATGGGATCATATTTATGTACTCTTTTGTGTCTGCTTTCACTTATTGTTTTATTTGAATAATTCACTTATGTGTGGCTGTAGTTTGTTTTTGTTCATTGCTATGAAGTATTTCATTGTATGAACACACTATAAATTATATATCCAGCCTACTGCTGATAGATAATTGAGTTGTCTTCCATTTATAAGTAAAGCTATGATCAAGATTCTATTATTTTACTATTTTTTAAAAAAAATCATTGTCCACATACATTTTCAGGACTTTGGAGTTTAGGGGAAAAAAAATCAACAAAACTTAATTTGTGTTTTTTTTACACTTCCAGCAGTTAAAAATGAAGAACGCATATTTAGAATCATTTGTGGACACCCATTATAATAAATGGAAGGACCAAAAAAAGAAAAAAAAAACCCTTCTAAGAACCATCATATAGGTGGATATTAAAAATACTACATTGATCTAAAAAGAAACTCGCTTTGTGGACACACCCAAAAACCAATTTTGGGGGGGGCGGACATCTTGGGGCTTGACTATTTTATAGTCAACTTTCCTCCCTGTGTAAGTTACTATTAACCTCTTCTGAAAGTTTGGTGATCCAGATCACCAGGTGGATATTAAAAATACTGCATTGATCTAAAAAGAACCATCATATATACAAACTTCTGTATAGAATGACATATCCTTGCCAGTATTTGCTTTTGTCAACAAGTACCTTGAATTTTAGCTTTTCAAGGCATATAGTGGTATCTTGTGATGGTTTTAATTTGTTTTTCTGAGAAGTAAAGGTGTTCACACCTTTTTATAAACCTATTGGTCATTCAGATGTTCTCTTTTATAAAGTACAAGTCTTTTGCTTATTTTCCTCTGGGGTTGATTGTCTTAAAAAACAACCAATTTTTAAGAGTTCTTTATATATTCTGGATACAAGTCCTATCCTGAATTTATTTAATGCAAATATCTTCTAGTGGTTCATATTCTTACTGTTTTAATGTTGTCTTTTGGTGAACAGAAGCTCTTAATTTTAACCAATTTTAACTTTCATTTTTTAAATGTGTTCTGTTTAAGAAATTTTCCTACCCTAAGTTCATAAAGATATTCTCTTGTATTTTTCTTGAGAATCTTTAGTGTTTTTACTTTTCATATTTTGGTCTATTATCTTTCACAAATTCATTTTTGTAGGGGAAAGGTTGAGGTTTATTTTTTCCTATGAGTATCGAACTGCTCCAGTATCATTTATTGAAAAGATCATTCTTTCTCCTACTGAACTGTAGCTGCCTCTGCCATGAATAAAATGACTATATATATGTGTGTGGGTCTTTTTCTGGGATTTAAAAAATTCTATTCTATTGCTTTATATCTTTACCTTATGACAGTGTTACATTGTCTTTACTGTGGTTTTATAGTATGCCTTGACATTTGGTAGTCTTCACTTTTTTTTTTTTTAATTGAAGTAGAGTTGACATACAATGTTATATTAGTTTCAGGCATACAACATAGTGATTTGACAATTCTATACATTATACAGTGCTTATCACAATAAGTGTAGTTACTGTTTGTCACCATAGAACGTTATATATTATTCACTATATTCTCTATGCAGTACTTTTCATTTCTGTGACTTACTTATTTTATAACTGGAAGTTTGTACCTCTTAATCCCCTTCACCTATTTTGCCCATCTCTCCACCAACCTCTCCTCTGGCAGCCACCAGTTTGTTGCCTGTATTTATGAGTTTCTTTTTGTTTATTTGTTTGTTTTGTTTTTCAGATTTCTTACTTCAAAATTGTCATGGCTATTCTAGGTTTTTGCATTTCTTTATTAATTTTAGAATCACATAATAATTTACACACAAATGACTAGTAGATTTTGACTGAGATTGGTTTGTATCTATAGATCATCTGTGGAGAACTGATAGCTTAACAATATCAACTCTCCCAATCCACTGACAAGGTATATTGCCTCCATTTATTTAGGTCATCTTTATTTTCCTTTAACCATGCTTTGTAGTTTTCAATGATAAAGGTCTTGCACAACTTCTATTAGATTTATTCAGTATGTGTTGGTAAACCTGCTCTCTGGGATGGAGGTGGGAGGGGGAAGCCCTGACTTAACAGCATTCACTAACTTTCATGGTGTAGATACTCCCAACATGGTTAATTTCAAGCTAACAATAGGATGTCAAAGAACTTGGTGTTGGAGAGAGATGCCATGATAAGCATGAGCCCCCAGGCTCCTATGTTCCCTAAGATTTTCTGCACCCCTGGTGTACATACACTATATCATTCCCACAGTTGTAAAGATAATGGATTTTACTCCTGTGATCAGATTGTCAAATGGCACAGCTGACCTTAAGATGGGGAGATTATCTAAGTGGGCCTAACCTAATCACATGAGTCCTTTAAAAGCAAGACATTTTCTCTACCTGGTTGAAAAGGGATAAACTAGAGATTCAAAGCATGAGATGTATTCAACCTGAAGGAAGCTCTCTGTTGATGATGTGGAAGGAGATATATGGTGAGGACCTGAAAGCAACCTGTAGGAACTGGCCCACAGCTAGCAAGATAATGGGGACCTCAGTCTTACAGCAGCAAGAAAATGAATTGTGCCAACAACCAGTGAGCTTGGAAGAGGAACCTGAGCTTCAGCTGAGACCTGCATCCCAGTGAGACCCTGAGCTGAGAATCCAGTCATGTTGTGCCTGGACTTCTGATCTGTAGAAACTGTGAGGTAATAAAGTAGTACTGTTTTAAGGCAATTGAAAAACAGGACACAGGAAAAACTCTCTACCTTTCTTTTTTTGCCTAACTGCAGGGTACAAATTTCCTTTGTGAAGATGTTCTTCCTCTTCTATACTAGGAGGAAGAAAACAACCACTGTCACTGGAGACAGAAAGCCAGCACTGAGATGGGTCTGAACAAACAAACCTGACTAAAATAACACTTATTTTCTATAAGTTTTCCCCATATATTCACCTTTACATAATTAATTTACTGCCCCTAGAAGTTCAAACTCCTTTTTGTTTGTCTTACCACTTCTTCTCTCTCTCTTTTTTTAAGATTTTATTTATTTATTTGAGAGAGAGAGAGAGGTAGTGAGAGAGAGCATGAGCAGGGAGGAGAGGGAGAAGCAGGTTCCCTGTGAGCAGGGAGCCTGATGCAGGGCTTGATCCCAGGACCCTGAGACCATGACCCAAGCCAAAGGCAAATGCCCGACCAACTGAGCCACCCAGTCGCCCCTGTCTTACCACTTCTTCATAAATTTATTACTCTTTGTAAGATGGTATATAAGCTGCAAATTCTAATCACCCATTTGAGTTACTCATCACTTAGTTCTCTTGCATGAATGCACATTACACACATAAATAAACTGCATTTTTTCTCTTGTTAATTTTTCTTTTATTAGTTTGATTTTGGACCCCTGTCACTAAACCTAAGACAGTAGAGGAACTTTTTCCTTCCCTACAAAAATTAATGAGGCAATAGGAACAAGACTAGCTTTCACTCTTACCTAGCATCAAAGAAGTGGAACAAGGTGGTAAAAATGGGGATTTTCTGTGGTCAGCTTCCCTGTCCCTTCCCAGGTGTCAGCAGGCTCACCAGAGCTTCTGATTTCATCCTGCAACAGAAAGCAGTATGAGTTAGCCCTTCCCTCCTCCTCTTTCTGGTGGCAGTGGGGCCCAGCAGAGAGCTGATCTTACATCCCCACTTGGAAGCAATGACTCTGTACCAGTTGGTGCCTCATTTCCCAGGAAGGTGTTAGTGGGAGTTGAGGGAGCAGCAAAACTGCCACCCCACTCACCTGCAAGGATGCAGTATGAGTCACTGCCCTGTTTTTGTAAGAGTGCTGTCAGTGAGCTCAGTGAGAAGCTAAACATATAGAACCACTGGCTCTTGTGCTACATCTCAACAGGGAAATTGGCTGCTTAACAAAGGGAAGATTAAATAGGATCCAGAATCTTATAATTTCAAAAATGTCCAGATTACAATTGAAAATCACTCATCATACCAAGAAGCATGAAATTCACAACAGGAATGAGAATAAGCAATGAACAGATGGCAGCACTGAGACAGATCAGGTGTTGGATTATCTGACATGGATTTTAGAATAGCCATCATAAAAATGCTTCAACAAACAATCACAATTTCTCTGGAAACAAATGAAAGATTAGAAAATATCAGTAAAGAGAAAGAAGTTATAAAAAAAAGAGTCAATAGATAGGTATAGAACTCTCCACCCAACAGCAAAATAAACATTTCTTTAAGTACCTATAGATCTTTTCACCAATAGAGATCATATTCTGGGCTATAAAACAATCTCAACAAATTTAAGAGTTAAAATCAGAGTTTTTTTCTGACCCTAGTGGAATCAAACTGCAAATCAATAATAGAAGACCACAGAAAAATTTCTAAACACTTGGAAATTAAAATCACACTTCTAAATAATACATAAGTCAAAGGATAAGTCCAAACATATAAATGTAAAAAAATAAAATTAAATGAAAATAGAAGATATTAAAATATGTGGGACACAGCTAAGGTGATTCTGAGAGGAAAATTTATAGCTTACTCTACGTAAGTGCTTACATGAGAAAAGAGAAACAGTTTTAAATCAATAATTTAAGCACCTACCTCAAAAAAATAGAAAAAGAAGAGCAAAATAAATGTCAAATGAATAGTAGGAAGGAAATAATAAAGATAAAAGCAGAAAAAAACCCCGGGAAACCAACAGAGAAAATCAGTGAAACAACAAAAGCTGTTTTTTAAAAAGATATATTTATAAATTAATAAATCTGTAGCAAGACTGACAAGGATTAACAGAGTGAAGACACAAGTAATCAATCTCAAGAATGAAATGAGATATAAATATAGAGGCTGTAACCAATAAAAGGATAATAAGGGAAACACTATGAACATCTTTACACTCATAAATTCAACAGTTTAGAACAAATGGACCAATTTTTCAAAAACTGCAAGCTACCAAAACTCAATCAAGGTGAAACAATTTAATGAAATTGAATTTGTAATTAAAAAGCCAGATATTTTCAAGTCTAAATGGTTTCGCCAGTGAATTCTACTGAACATTTAAGGAAAAATTGACACCAGTTTTACACAATCTCTACTAGACAGTAGAAAAAGAGGAAACAGTTCCCAACTTATTTTATGAGGCCAGTATTATCCTAATATGAAATCAGACAAAGACACTACAACAATAACGACAGAAGACCAAAAAACCTACAGACCAATATTTTCATTGTTAGATGCAAAAAATGCTCAAAAATGTTAGCAAACCAAATCCAACAATGTGTAAAAATTATCATACACCATGATTAAGTGGAATTTATTTCAGATGGGCAAGACTGGCTCAACATTCTAAAATCAATGTAATTGACCATATTAACAATTGAATATGCAGAAAGAGCATTTAACAAAACCCAACACCATTTATAATAGAAGTACTCAGCAAATTAGGAATAGATGGGAACTATCTCAACTTGATAAAGAGTGTCTAAGAAAATACAGCGAATATCAAGTGATACTTCATGGTGAAAGACTGAATGCTTTTCCTCTAAGACAGGAAGCAAGGCAAGGATGTCAGCTTTCACCACTCTTACTCAATATAGTACTGGAAGTTATAACCACTGCAATAAGGCAAGAGAAAGAACTAAAAAACATACAGATTGCAAAGGAAGAAATAAAACTGTCTAGATTTGCAGGTATCATGATATTTATTTAGAAAATCCCAAGGCATATATGAAAAAAAAAAACCCCTCCTAGAACTAACAAGTGAGTTCAGCAAGGTCACAGGATACAACATCAGTGTGAATATCAATTGCATTTCTATGTACTAACACTACAGAAGCTAAAATTAAAAATACAGTGCCACTTATAATCAATCCAAAGG
>NC_138371.1:98999847-99022626 GCF_054177405.1 Leptonychotes weddellii | reverse complement strand
TCTGGCTATTTGATGTCTTTTCAAACAAAGAAGGCTTCTTGATGGTTTTATCCTTTAGCTTTATTTGTCCCAGGAGCTGCCTCTATTGATGTAAAATTGCAAATAGAGGCTTTAACCAAGCATACTGATGAAGGAGCAGAAGGCTAGCTGAAGACAAAGCATAAGCTGACACCCTGCAGCCTCCACCCGCCCCCCAACTCCTGGATGGGATATGTGTGATATTCTTCCAGGAAGCTCCCAACTGTCTTAATGTTAAGAGGGGAAAACAACTTTAACTTGACAATGGCAAGGCCTCAGGTATTTTGTAGGTCCTCTTTAGCATAAGAAAGTTCTTTTGAGGGGGGCGTGGGTGGCTCAGTTGGTTAAACAGCTGCCTTTGGCTCAGATCATGATCCCAGGGTCCTGGGATAGAGCCCCACATGGGGCTCTTTCCTCAGCAGGGAACCTGCTTCTCCCTCTCCCTCTGCTGGCCGCTGCCCCTGCTTGTGCTCTCTCTCTGTCAAATAAATAAAATCTTTAAAAAAAAAGTTCTTTTGAAAACCTCCCCCCCCCAAAAAAAAAGAAAACCTCCCTTTTTCCTTACCTCCCCCAACCCCATAGTATATAATCAATTGCTCCTCACAACCCCAGTGCAGCTCTTCCTGCCCACAAGTCCTATGCCCATGCTTCAATAAACCCACCTTTTTGCACAAAAGATGTCTCAAGAATTCTTTCTTGGTCATCAGCTCCAGACTCCACTCCACCAAACCTCACCTATATTCCAAAACCACATCAATACCATCTTTAACCAAGCCCAACATGCAGTCATCCACAAATCCAAAAGGTGGCTCTCCAAAACTGAATGGCCCCTGATACCCTGGCTGCAGCTCAAGGAGGAACCTATGCTTTATTAAAAAGAGTGTTATGTATAAACTCCAGACTACCACAAAAATATGACAAGGTTACCAAAAGACATGAATACTCAGACTGATGCTTTAAATGATCCCTCTCTCTCCTTTTATTTTTTAAAGATTTTATTTATTTATTTGAGACAGAGAATGAGAGAGAGAGAGAGCACATGAGAGAGGGGAGGGTCAGAGGGAGAAGCAGGCTCCCTGCTGAGCAGGGAGCCAGATGCGGGACTCGATCCAGGGACTCCAGGATCATGACCTGAGCCGAAGGCAGTCGCTTAACCAACTGAGCCATCCAGGCGCCCTCCCTCTCTCTCCTTTAATGGTTGGTTAAACTCCTGAACTGGAGGAAGATTTTTGTCAACTACTAAAGAACACTTATTTGGGCTTATCTTTTTTCTTGTTATTCTAATTATGTTTTGCTGTTTTCTCCCATGTCTCTCCACCTGGTGCCAAGACTCCTTCACTGCCATAACTTCCAGCTGACAGATGATCCTTTCTACTCAAGAAAGTTCATATATTTTGTCTACTTTGGAATCAGCTGCCTCTGCCTTTGGTAGCTTCTATATATAAAGTCCTCAACTGACCAGTGTTGACCCATAGGTAGAGACATCTCTATGCCCCTATCAGCAGGAAGAAGTTACAGAAAATGAGACCTTTCACCCTCAGCAACCTTAAAGATTTAAGGGTCAAAATTGTTCAGGGGGGAATTATGTGGAGAACAAAGGCAAAAGGAAATGTAGAGGGCACCTGGGTGGCTCAATCAGTTAAATGTCTGCCTTCAGCTCAAGTCATGCTCCCAGGGTCCTGGGATTGAGTCCCACATCAGGCTCCCTGCTCAGCAGGGAGTCTGCTTCTCCCTCTACCCCTCCCCCTGCTCCTGATCTCTCTCCCTCTCTCAAATAAATATATAAAATCTTTTTTTAAAAAACTGAAAAGGAGGGCGCCTGGGTGGCTCAGTTGGTTAAGCGACTGCCTTCAGCTCAGGTCATGATCCTGGAGTCCTGGGATCGAGTCCCACATCGGGCTCCCTGCTCAGCAGGGAGTCTGCTTCTCCCCCTGACCCTCCCCACTCTCATGCTCTCTCTATCTCATTCTCTCTCTCAAATAAATAAATAAAATCTTTAAAAAAAAAACTGAAAAGGAAATGTGATAAAATTAAGTTTCCCTACAACTTGCAACCCATGGACAAATACTTGAGGCAAGCAGAGTAAGAAATTCCTCCAGAAACTCCCAATTGTCTAATGTTAATGCTTTGCTAGAGGGAAAAACAACCTTAGCTTGACATTAGCCAGGCCTCCGGCATCCTGTAAGTCTTCTTATGAAAATCCTTTTAGAAACTTCTTTATCTCTACCCCACCTCTAACTTAAAAGTATATAACCAATCACTCCTCACAATCCCAGTGCAGCTCTTCCTGCCCATGGGTCCTGTCCCCATGCTTTAATAAAACCATCTTTTTTGCACTGAAAACATCTCAAGAATTCCTGACCATTCGTTCCTGGGCCCCACATCAAAATCACATGAATTCTCACCTGGTCCTTCTTTAGATGTTATCCATTCTAGAGAAATCATTAACTCCTTGTCCCTCATAAGGAGGACATAGGTTATTTGCATTACAAGGCATGTGTAAAGTAGTGGTGAGGGAGGTTGGGAGGAGGTGGATGCAGGCCTTGGCAAGAAGAGAAGCAGGGAAAGAAGCAAAGTAAAAAAAAAAAAAAACAAACATCTTTTTCTCTCATTCCATTTCCCTGTCTTACTTACACAAACCAAGTCCCTGATTAAGACACTCCTTAAACCAGATTTCAAATCTCAGTAAGTATACCAACTTCACTCTTTCTCTTCTAAAACACTAAGACTCAAGTGTCAAGGCAGGATTTCCCTTACTCCCAACAAATAATAAACTCATTTGTCTTACAAACAAGTTATGTTGGTGACATTTTAGGGAGCCATTATTCAACAGTAGAATGAGGAAATAATTCCCACCTTACAGGAACATTGGGAGGATTCAATATTTACCAAAAAGAAAAAAAAAATGTTATTAAGTTCTCTATTTGCACTACAGGCTCAATAAACACAGTACCTGCTACACAGCAGGTACTTTGAATGTAATCAACTAATAGAACTGATTAATAACAAGCAAAGCATTAAGCCTTTCCCTTCCCTGAGCAGGAGGTCTGAGAAGCAAAGGGAGGAAGTTGGAGGGGTAGATGTGAAGAGAGAGAGATGAAGTGAAAAGTGACAAAAACAGAGCTTCCACAACTTTCAGCAATATGTCAATATGCAAATGCACTACCACCACAACATGGGTGACTGAGGCAGCAAAGGGGCAGCTGCCCCTTCTACAGAAACTGAAACATGGCTGGAGAGAGTCACCCAGCCAGAACTGCAAAACTCAGACTCATGCATCTAAGGGGGGCATGTGTCTTCTTCCCACTATAGAAGTAGAAAAATAATTTCCCCTCTACATTTCTAAGTTGTCAGCTGGGGCCTGTGGAGGGAATATTTTCCCTTCTTCCCTTATAGGTTCTTCAGCTGATCTAATAATTAAATTGATATGAAACAGATTAACAGAAGAACAAATAAATTTCATACATATGGGAGCCCCATAAAAACATGAGACCCAAAAGGGGGCAAGTGATTGAGGTAAGGAAAGGGGTAGGGGCCCAGGGATACAAAGGGAAGGAAGGCCATTCACAGAAAGTCAGCAGAAGTGTTTGGAAAACAAGGGTTGCCCTTGTCCTGGAGATAAGTTCCTTAGGTTAAAAAGTATCTCTGGCAATAGCTCTCTTTCTGGTACAGGTCCCCTTTCCAATGCAGATTTAGGTAGTTGAGGGGGAAGTAAAGAGCTTTTCCTGAATCTGGTGGGTTTTGATTGCCTTGAGCTCAAAATAATCCTTACACAAAAAGACATATCTTGGGGTAGCAAAATCTGCTCCCTATCAGGATCCTGTAAGAAAAGAAAAATTAATGAGAAAAAAAATGAACAGAAGTTTATTAACATGTATATCTTATATATGGGAGATACTGAGGGAAAAACAAGTAACTCTCTAAGAGGTGGCTCATAATTCAGGCTAAAACACCATCTTCAGCTAAATCAAACAAGGAAAAGAGTTGGGGTAGGGGGCAAGTAAAGGGAAGACCAGGAAAAGCAGGGTAAACAAGGGTAAGCCTTGTTTTCACAGATTGTTGTTACTGCCTCCTACACTGATAAGATTCTCTTGTGATTTGTAGTCAAACTCCTCCCAGTACAGAGAGACACTATTTCCAAATGGAGATTTCCTGTGCAAATGTAAATTTCCCTTACAGAAGGATAACTTCTACTCTGTTTGCAGAGCTTCTCCTATATCTACAGTTTCTCAAAATAATCAGCTCAAAAGAATCATGGTGCCATAGATGTATATTTCAGATGGCATATTCTGGTCTCCTATACCATCAATGGAATGACACAAGTGATATGCTCTTAAAAGGGGGTCTCCCTCTCTACCTAGCTTTTACTTTCTCTTTCCGCCAAATAAATGCCAGTGAGCATAATGGATTGGTCCCATTCCACCCAAAGCAGCAGTCTCTCTGATCCCCAGGATTACATATTCCTGAGGGTTAGGATACACGCAGCTTCCCTCCCCAGCCCCTGTGTGAGCCACACCAGCCTAGCTGCTTTTCTGCCTTCTGGCTTCAATCACCCCCTATTAGCTGATGATTTTTCCAGATGGGCCTGGAGCAGCCTCTCTGTCCCACACTTGCGTATTCCATGGCAACTTGGACACCTTTGCTGCATGTCCCACAGACACACCCAAGCCTGAGTCACCACCTTGCCCATCATTGTACACCTCATCTCAGGGAAAGGCATCATCATCCCCATAAATCCAGAAACCAGAAATGCTGGGAGTCCCTCTGCCTCATCACCAGAACCCAGGTTCTGTCCCCCATCATGTTAACTACTGCCCCCAGCCTGGATCATTCCTGCCCCACCTCTACTTATTCCCCATGACTCCTTCTCTGACTGGCACCCACTTGCTCTGAAGCTCTATTATATGTAATTCTGATACTATGCATAGCTTACAGTGTGGTTACTTGATTATAGGCAGCACGAACAGTCATCATAAATGACCCAAACCAATGACCCAACACAAAAAACATCCTTAGGGGCTTGGCTGACAATGCTCCGGCAAACCGGCCTAAGAAAAAAGGAAAATAAAGACCAGGCAGAGTCCTGTAGTTACACTTGACTAGGAACTCCCTGTCAGAGGGAGGAAGGATTCAAAGTACCTAAATAGCAATGCACAGTTTGTGGTTTATAATTATATCTAAGTTAACTATGCAGAGAACTGTATTTTTTTTTTCATTCTGAATTAACCCCTAACCATGTTTTTAAAGGCCTAAGCTAACCCAATCCTCCAGGAAGCATCATGGACACATCCACCTGCCCACCATGGCCAGGATTCTGAAGCCCGCAGTGGCCAGACCAGCTGAGCCATCTAGTATATGGAAAACTGACTGACCAGAGGGGTTTCTTTTCTTTTTCTTATTAGTTTTATTGGTTTTCTTTCCCCAATTGTATAAACAGCACATGCTCATTCTAAAAACATGTTCTGTGGAGTCAGACTGCCTGGATTCTAGTCCTCACTCAGCCACTTACTAGACTGGTGACCATGGGCAAGTTGTTTGATCTCTCTATGCCTCAGTTTCCTCATCTGCAAAATGGAATTAATAGTGTGGTACCTACCTCATAGGGTTGTTTCCATGAGTTTGGTTTGCTTAGATTCCACATATAAGTAAAATCATTCAGTATTTGTCTTTCTCTGTCTGACTTATTTCACTTAGCATAATGCCCCCAATGCCCATTGCAAATGGCAGGATTTCCTTCTTTTTAAGGCTAAGTAATATTCATACAAGATATATATATATCGTATCTTCTTTATCCATTCATCCATCTGTGGACATTTAGGTTGTTTCCTTCTCTTGGCTATTACAAATAATGCTGCTATGATTATGAGGGTGCAGATATCTCTTCACAATAGTGATTTCATTTCCTTCATATATATACCCAGAGGTGGAATTGTTAGATCATATAGTAGTTCTATTTTTCATTTTTTTAGGAGTCTGCAGTCTGTTTTCCACAGTAGTTACACCAATTCACAGCCCCCCAATAGTGCATGAGGGTTCCCTTTTCTCCACATCCACTCCAACACTTGTTATTCTTTTGTCTTTTTGATAATAGTCATTCTGACAGGTATGAGATGATAAGATGATATCTCATTGTGGTTTTGACTTGCATTTCCCTGATGATAAGTGATGTTGAGTGTGTTTTTATGTACCTCTTGACCATTTGAATATCTTCTTTAGAAAAATATCCATTCAGGTCCTTTGCCCATTTTTAAATTGGAATATTTGTCTGTTTGTCTATTTATTATTGAGTTGTATGAATTCCTTATATATTTTGGATATCAGCCACTTATCAGATATGTCGTTTGCAAATATTTTCTCCCATACCATATGTTGCCATTTTATTTTGTTGATCATTTCTTTTGCTGTGCAGAAGTCTTTCAATTTTATGAGTTCCAGTTGTTTATTTTTGCTTCTGTTGCTTATGCTTTTGGTGTTATATCCATAAAATCATTGCCAAGACCAATGTCAAGGAGCTTTTCCCCTATGTTTTCTTCCAGAGTTTTATGGTTTTCAGGTCTTACACATAAGCCTTTAATCCACTTGAGTTAATTTTTATGAGCGGTATAAGTTAGGGGTTCATTTTCATTCTTTTGTATGTGAATATCCAGTTTTCCCAACACCATGTATTGAAGAGACCGCCCTTTTTCCATTGAGTATTCTTGGTTATCTTGTGAAATATTAGTTGACCATGTATGTATGGGTTTATTTCTCAGATCTGGGTCTTTTGTGGTTCCATATAATTTTTAGGATTATTTTTCCATTTCTGTGAAAATGTCATTAGAATCTTGATAAGGAATATATTAAATGTGTAAATGGATTAGGGTAGTATGGACATTTTAGCAATATTAATTCTTCCAATCCATGAACATGGAATATTTTTCCATTTATTTGTGCCTTCTTCAATTTCTTTCATCTATATCTTACAGTTTTTAGTGTATAGATATTTCACCTCCTTTCTTAAATCTATTCCTAAGTATTTTACTGTTTTTGAAGCATACTAAATGCATTATACCAACATTATGATTGTCATTTCATGAGAGATCCAGAGCCATAATCACCCAGCCAAGCCTCTCCTGAATTCTTAATCTACTGAAAGTGTGAAGAATTAAATATTTGTTATTTTAAACCTTGTTGTTTAGGGGTAATTTGTTTTTTTAGCAATACATAATTCATGCAAATTTATAAGTCATTTTCACTTAATGTAATTACTAACATGGTTAGGTTTAATTCTATCATCTTATGTTTGCTTTCTATTTGTTCCATCTGTTTTTTAATACTTTGTTTCCTTGTTCCACTTTCCCTGCCTTCTTCTGAATTATTCAAATGATTTTATATATTTTATTTTGCCTACTTTATTGGATTTTAGCTATAATTCTTTGTAATTTCAAGTGGTTTCTCCAGAGATTACAATAGTCATCCTCAATTTATAGCAATCTGTCTTGAATTAACATTATTGCATTCATACAAAATATAAAGACTTTATAACAGCACAGTTCCAGTTATTCCCCCATTCTGTCCTTTGTGCTTTTATTGTCATATTTTATTCTTATATGCATTATTGATCCCATCATATATTTTTATTATTGTTTTAAACAGTCAATAGTCCTTTCGACAAAAAATTAAAACATCCTTTTATATTTACCCACATATTACAATTTTCAGTGTTCTTTCTTCTTTCTTGTTAATCTAACCTTATATCTGGGATCCTATATATTTACAAAAAAAAAGACAAATGGGATCCTATATATTTTACCAAAAAAAGACAACTTTCTTTGACGTTTTTGGTGGCATAATTCTGATGGCCACAAATGGTCTTAAATATGATTGTCTTATAAAGTTTTTCTTTTTTTCCCTTCATCTTTGGAGAATATTTTCAGTGGATATAAAAGCTTTCATTTCCAGTTTCTTATTTTATTGCAACATTTTAAAGATGTCATTTCATTGGCTTCTACTTTTGTTGTTCCTCACATGAGAAGTCAGCCTTCATTCTTCTTGTTATTCCTTTTAATGTAATATTACACACATCTACCCCAACAGCTTTTATATTTTCTCATTATCTTTGGTTTTCAACAGTTGACTATGATGTGCATAGATAATTTTTCTGCTTGGTATTTGCTGAGCTTCTGGGATCTGTAGTTAATGTCTTTCATCAATTTTGGAAATTTTCAGCCATTACCTGTTTAAACACTTCTTCCCTCTCTTCTACTTCTGAAATTCCAATTGCTCACACATTTGACTATTTGACGTTGTCTGATAAGCCTTAAGCAATCTGTTTGGGGTTGGTTGTTTTGTTCTTTTATTTTTTTCTTTTTTATTCTTCAATTTGTATAATTTCTATTGATTTGTCTTTTAATTCACTGATCTTTTCCTCAACTATGTCCAGTAAATCCAAAGGATTCTTTATTTTCTTCAAATTTTTATTTAAATTCTAGCTAGTTAACATGCAGTGCAATATTGGTTTCGAGAGTAGAAATTAGTGATTCATCACTTACATACAATATGTAGTGCTCATAGTAAGTTCTCTCCTTAATACCCATCACCCATTTAGTCCATTTCCCACCCACCTCCCTCCTTCAACCCTCAGTTTGTGCTCTATTTTTAAGAGTCTCTTATGGTTTGTTTCCCTCTCTCTCTTTTTTTCATCCCCCCCAATATGTTTATCTGTTTTGTTTCTTAAATTCCACATATGAGTGAAATCATATGGTATTTGTCTTTCTGTGACTGATTTATTTTGCTTAACATAATACACTCTAGCTCCATCTATAGCATTGGAAATGGCAAGATTTTATTCTTTTTGATGGCTGAGTAATATTTTATTATATGCACACACGCGCACACACACACGTACATACCACATCTTATTTATCCATTCATCAGTCTATGGACATTTAGGTTCTTTCCATAGTTTGACTATTGTTGATGCTGCTGCTGTAAACATTGGGGCACATGTACCCCTTCAAATCTGTGTTTTTGTATCCTTTGGGAAAATACCTAATAGTGCAATTGCTGGATTGTAAAAACCCAGTGGATTGTTAATTTCAAGGACATTTGTTAGTACTAGAATTTCCATTTTTAAAATTTTCTATTTTAAGTTTCCATTCTTTTGATGAAATTTCCCATCCATTCACCTATTTTGTTCACCTTTTCTATAAGTTCTCTAAAGTATTTATAATAGTTTTTTATAGCCTTGTCTTCTAATTCCAACCTATGAATTAACTGTGAGTCTACTTATATTAATTTTGTTCTCATTAATATACATCATATTTTTCTGCTTCTTGGCATGTTTGGTTATTTTTTATTGTATGTTGGAAATTTTCAGTGATACTTTGTAGAGATTCTAGGTTATGTTATCTACCTCTAAATGTACTGTTTTGTTCCATTTGGCAGTTCCTGGCAAGGTGGGTCTATTTCAAGATTATTCTTAATCTTAGAGTGTTGCCATAAGGGATGCAGAATTTTCACCTTAGATGTGGTCTTTATATTATCTAGGGTTTATATTAAATATATAGTATGCTCAACAAGGTCATCCTGCATGGACCACAACCCCAATGTCACCCGAGTACTTTGCAACCTCAGAAAACTCTGCTCAGCTCCAGTTCCATGTTCCAGTTACTGCTTCCATTTAACAAATTATCCCCAAAACTTAGCAACTTAAAAAACCATTTTGTTATGCTCTCTGATTCTGTGGGTTGGGAATTTATGCAAGATAGCATAATACTGACTTGTCTCTGTTCTACAATGTCTCAGGCCTTAGCTGGGAAGATTCAAGGGATGAGTCTACCTTGACAACTCAAAGGATTGAATCACCTGAACTGTCTAGTACCTGGCCTCAGATAACCTGTAGTTCAGGACTGTTGACCAAGTGCTTATCTAGATGTAACCTTTCCATATGCCTTTGGGGTTGCCACAATGCTTATATAGCCACCCAGAGCTCCAAGCACAAGAATTCTAGTGAACAAATAAAAGCTGAATAGTCTTTTGTTGCCCAGTCCATCCAGACTATGATGAACACAGTCTCAAAGGAAGAGAAACAGACTCCGTCTCTTGATGGGAGCATGCCAAAGTCACATTTTAGAAAAGCTTGTGGGATAGGAGCATGTGGGATGTGACCATCTTTACAAAATACAATCTGCCACAGTACCCCAGCAGCTGTTAGTGGTCTCTCAGAGTCCTTCTCTATATATGAGCAAATTGACATTTGACCAAGTTCTTAGGGGATTTGGGGGGCTTCTACAGAGAAGTTTACTGTTTCTGGTGCCTTACCATTCAAATAGCAGCCACCTAGCAGCCTCAAATTCCAATCTCCTTTCCCCTCCTGCTCACAAAAATTATACCATCTACGTGAGCTCTATTTCCTTGTACTAGTGTTTGAAAATTGCCCCCAGGCTGAAAGACAGGGTAAATTCACAGCTTTTCTCGTGCTTCTCTCAAGGCTCACAATTCAGGGCTGTTCTCTATTTAATGTTGTTTCAAATACTTTGTTCCATTTTATAGTTGTTTGCTGTGAGATGGTATAGCAAATAGACTCTAAAATGGTCCCCAGTTATCTCTCCTTCTTGATGTTCACATGCTTGTGTGATCCCCTTCCTTTCAGTATGGGGAGGACCTGCTTCTGGCCATATAAAATGTGTCAAAGATGATGAGATTTATACTATCATGTGTACATGATTACTGTATGTGACTATGTTACATATGATTGTACTGCCTGTTATACTGTAGTTTCTCCTTTCTCTTCGCTGGCTTTGAAGAAGTAAGCTGCCATGTTTAAAGCTGTCTATGGAGAAGGCCATGTAGCAGGGAACAGGAGTCATCTCTGGCCAAAAGGCACTCCAAAACCAGAGCCCTTACTTCAATAACCTGCAAAGAAACCAATGAGATCCCAGCTATGCCCAACGTCTTGACTGCAGCTTTGCAGAGATCCCAGCTATGGTGTGCCCAGAGTCCTGACCCATGGAAACTGTGAGATAATAAACGGGTTTTGTTTTAAGCTTAAAAGTTTGTGGTAATATTGTTATACAGCAAAAGATAATTAATACAGAAAGTAAGTCTGATACCACCAACTTCTTTGTGACCAGAATGGGAAGTCATCCCTTGTTGTCAATCAGAGAAAGAAGGCAAATGATATGGGACCTGATTAAAAAAAAAAGAGATGTGATGCCTTATTCATTATTTCTCAGTCAACTAGAAAAGTCTTCCCAGCCTCAAGTCACCTCCTCTTATCATAGTGCCTGCTAGTCCACCCTTAAAGCTTTATTCTTTGAATTAAACATTCATGCATTCAACAAAGTAGTATTAAGTCTCCTATATGACAGTCCCCATGCTTGGCAATGAGGAACCAAAGATGAATTATACACTGTCCTTTCCTTTAATAAAGGCACAATGCTACTCACTTTATATATGTTATCTCATTTAATATTCACAAGCCATGAGGTGGGTGCCATTATTGTCTGTATTTTACAGATTAGGAATTAACACTCAGAAAGTTTGAATCACTCATCATAGACATACAGCTGATGAGTGGTAGAGTCAGAATCTGAAACCAAGATTTTTTTAATTCAAAGATCTTCCCACTACATGCTAAATTTCTGCCTAGTGTGGGAGGCAGACAAATAAAAAATATAATTGTAACTCAATGTAATAAATACTGGAGGGAGCAAGGAGGGACTGAGGAGAAAAAGAAGGAATTTTGGACTTAGGAAAGGCTTTAATTAGGACCAGACAATTGAGCGAGGTCTTCCTAGTGATCATGGAATAGGGCAGTGCTGAAGTGATGCATGCCAGGATCAGAAAGTGCAGCAGGTGGCAGAGCCATGTAGTATGGCACATGTGAAGGACTATAGCCTGCTCAGTCATGGGAGTGGAAGGGTGGGAAGAGTGACAGATGGGAGCAGATTCCTACTGCTAGGACAAAAGTGCTAGAATGGGAACTAGATAATGAAGGAATTCTCCCTGAAGGCAAGAAGAACCAACACAGAATGACTTGAGCCATTGGAGGCTACAGGACCTCTGATCCCAAAGGATACTGGGAGAGGAGCAAGGGTCCAATGTCCCAATATCACCATGACATCCAGTGTTAGTCACCCTGCACCAGCCATGCCACCACACTCATTGAGAGGAACTGTTCTACTTACAGCCTCTACTGAAAGGGTAGTCTAAGCAGCCATAATTATATCCATTGACCTCATGCCTCTGACCATAGATGATTGGCCCAGGAATGGACACGTGTTTTTGTTTTCCTCCCAGGTGACATAATTAGCATATCACACCAGGAGACAGAGTGACTGAGGTGCAAGGTCATGTAGGTCAGGGCCACAGTGGGTACCAGGGTTGGCCAAAGCCACAAGAGAGTTTAGGTATAGGAGGGATCTAATAAGTCACAGAAGAAACTAGTCTACAGAGGAAAACAGAAGAATGGAACAGAGACCTAGAGAGAAGCAGAGTTGAAGCCATGAGTTCCCAGAGGGAGAGAAAAGGAAAAATGGCTAGACGAGCTTCTTCATAACTTCCTGTTCCTCACAAAGTCTAGTTGTACATCCTTCTCCTCAATTCCAATTTATTTCCTTAAGTACTCACAATAAACTACCTTTATACATGAGTTAGTTTGACTAGGTTTTCATTCATTACAACAAATGATCCCAGTACTGGTCAGGACCCTTGATTGCAAGTAACAAAAACCCAACACTAATAACTGGCTCCATTATAAATGGGTTCTGATCACTCATATGACTGAGAAGGATGGGGTGGGAGTGAGGTAGCTGGCATTCCACACAACTGCAAGTCATGTCCCTAGTGAGCTCCCTTGACAACTCCTGACCCTCTATTCTTTGAGCTTCCTCTCCAACAATTGGGCTTCCTCCATAAGATGGGAAGATGCTTCTGGTAGCCCAGAGTTACATTTTTCCAGCATTGCAACTCCAAGGTAAAAGACAGTCTTTCCACCATCAACAGGAAAAAATTCCTGGGGAAAGATTCTAATTGATCAGATGGACCACATTAATATTCCTGAAAAAATCACTGAGGTCAAGGAAATTAGGGTGCTCTAATTAGCCAGGTATGGGTCTCATGTCAATCTCTGTGATCTGGAGGAGACTTGACGACCAGAAATGTTAACCAAAAAAGGAAAAAAAGAGAATCCTGCTGGGCAGCCTAATATAATAGCTACCACATTCCTAAGCTAAGTTGGAAGCACAGGAACAGTACACCATTTACCATGAATTACTTAAATACACAAGGAACCAATCAATATCTTATCCCTTGTAATTCCAGCATATGAGCAAAAGGAGAGTCCCTGAGAGTCCAAACCTCTATCCTTTTACCTTCAAACACCAAACCAATGAAAGTGCCTCAATTCTTAGACAAAGCATCTCAGCAAAACAAAAAGAGTTCATGCTTAGCGTCAGAGACCTGAATTTGAGTCTCAATTCTTCTGTTCACTAGCTGTGGGATCTTCAGCAGACTATATATATAACCTTTTGGAGACTCAATTTTTTTATCACTAGAATGGAAGAAATATCTGCATCACAAAGTAAACATAAGGATCACATGATGACAAAAAAAAAAACTTATAATGTTAAACAAAGAGAAAAGAGCAAGAGCCAATATTACACATCTAGGTAGGCTGCAGACAGTCCTGTGAAAAATACCTGCACATGGAAAACATCAGAACCATGAAAATGACAGCAGAGGTTGTCTTCTGGCAATGGGTCTTGGGAAGAAAACATCTTTGACTGATCAAATTCCTTCCTATTTGTAATCTCCTACCTGAGAATTTGAATTCTGTAATGACAATGTCCTGCCCCCTTGCTCCAGGCAATGGTCATACTCATGGTTCAGTTGCCCAAAGAAGGGACAATTTTAGTGTAAAGGGCAAGGATAAACCAGTTCTATTGCAATATCAAAATAGTCGGCCATATCTGCATTATATATGTCCCAATATAATAAAAGTATCCTCTTTTCACATCAAGAGGAGAAAACCCTAACTGAACCCAAATCCCTCATGCCACAAATTCAGTGCTGTCTTCCTCATGTCCAATCAACCCTGGAGGGAAGGAAGTCAGACACCTTCCTCTAAGATGTCATAGGCATGGATGGCTTCAGCTCCCCCACTGCATACTCACACCTCTAAGGAAGGGCTGGAGGGCCCCAGGTCTTGCCTTTACACCCAGCCAATGTGAGGAAACACACACCCTCTTCAGAAACAACTGCTCTCTCAGGCTCAGAGGCTGAGCCCCTGGGCCTGGGGGGTCCATCCTCTCCAGAATCAGGCCCAGATACACCTTGGTTCCCCTGCTTCCCACAGTGGGTCACTGGTTTGCAGAGTCTTCTGTCCTTTCTCTGGTCTCCCATAACTGCTCTTCTGTGCATCCCATCCCAGGATCAACACAATAATGCCATCCTCTAGTTACAAGTCTGCCTGCCCTAGTAATCTAAGCTCCCCAAGAGCTGGCGCTGCATCTTAATTATATAAACAAAACAGGGCCAGACACAAAATAGAGACCCAGATGTTGAAAGCAGTAATGAATTAATGAGTGGATGGATGGATGGATAGATGGATGGATGGATGGATGGCTTTTATGTCCCAGTTCCCAGGTTCTATCCTACTGCCTGCCAGTTCCTTCAGTTTGTTCTCAAGCATCCTCTCTCTTCTTCCTGGATACTGGTAAAATATTGCCTGGTAGGATCCAGCATCGCTCGTGGCTTTAGGTTCTCCCTTCTGACACTCAGGAGCTTCTTCCCAGGTGGGGCTGTTCCAGCCAGGACACACTGTCAATTTGGCTTCCTTCCTTCCTGAAGCCTCATGGACAGCCAGCTCCTGCTCATCTCCACTCCCTGCCATAAATGGCTCTGAAGGGCCCTTGGATGTCAGAGTTATCCTTGTCCTTCTTCTCTGAAGATTCCTGAGCTGCAAACAAAGCATGACTTTGCTTTCTGTGGAGCACAGTGTGGTGGCAGAAGCACAATCTTTCCAGAGAAAAAGACACCTTTGGGTTCAGAGTCTACCTTTCTGCCTCTCTTGCTGGGTGAATCCTGCAATTCACTAGCAAGATTTCAGTTTTCTCATCTACAAAATGAGGGCAATTTTATCTTCTCACAAGGTTATTCTGAAGATTAGAGAAAATGAAAGTAGAATACATGATCTGGTATGTAGTAAGCTTTCAATAATGTGTTTCCTTCTCTTGCAAAAGTAAGTCCTCTCTAGCTGACTACTAACCTACTGAACAACAACTCCCTAGGCTTCTCTGCCTTCCTTGCCTCAACCACTCCATCAGCCCACTCTCTGCTCTTAAGACTGTCTGTGGAAGGGGCGCCTGAGTGGCTCAGTTGGTTAAGCGGCTGCCTTCAGCTCAGGTCATGATCCCAGGGTCCTGGGATCGAGCCCCGCATCGGGCTCCCTGCTCAGCGGAGAGCCTGCTTCTCCCTCTCCCTCTGTCTGCCGCTCTGCCTACTTGTGCTCTCTCTCTATCTCTGTTAAATAAATAAATAAAAATCTTTATAAAAAAAGACTGTGGGATTTTAAAGGTCTGTTAAAGTCTTGTGAAGCAAGGTGGTAACTCTTACTATACTATTTGGTTCCATTTGACAAGGGAAACTGAGGCTGGGATATCAAGCACTAAGGCCATGAATTCTTTGACATTCTCGTTGGTTTTCCTCACCTTGAGCTCAGGCTGGTTCTGGGACTGTTTAATTAGAAGTCAGCAGCCATAATGCTGTGCCTGCCCAGAAAGTAGACAGGAAGTGGAAACTTCTACTTCTTCCTTCTTGGAACACTTCCTCTGCAGAGACTCCTTCTGGGAAGACAGCCACCTGGAGTGGCCACATATGGTCCCTAACTACAGTCAGCAGCCCCAGTTGCACTCCCAGTTGACAGCTGGCACCAACTGCAGGCCACATGGATGTGCCATCTTAAACATCCCAGCCAGCCAAGCCCTCAGGGCAGCCCCAGCCAATGCCATGTGAGTCAGAAGAACTCAAAAAATTGTGAGATGATACAATGGTTGTTTTAATTGTTTTAAGCCACTGAGTATTGGAGTGGTTTGTTACATAGAAAATAGGTACCCAAAACAAATGCATGGGTGACAAGGGTCACATACAGCTCAGGTCTGGACCCCTGAGCCCTGTCCAAGCTGTGTGGGGAGTTTGACAGGGCTGACAAGCCTCCCTCCCCAGCAGCATGCCAGCACTTTGGTGCCTTGCCTTCCATGGGCCACAGAGCCAAACGGGGCTCTATCTCACCCTTGCTGAGCAGAGCCAACACTGCACAGTTCCCTGCCCAGCAGGCCTCCAGGCTGCTATCTGCCCTCCCTCCTGCTAGACAGGCAGTCCACCCCAGAGGCTTCCCCCTGCCAGGAATGCTTCTCTGTGAGGCAGGGGCCTGCGGCTGTACCAGCCCCAGCTGCCAGGGCCACTGTCAGAGCAGCAAGCCCCTTATGCTCACAGTGGGATCTGAGAGATCTGAGAGAACAACAGGAGGCCTCTTCCTAATAAATCAGAGAGATGGAAAGCAGGGCTGGCAGTGAAGGGGAAGCCCTCAATCTGAAAGCCTGCCCTGAGTAAGCCTGTCAAGTGAGGTTTGGCCAACAGAATGGCCTTTCCCACTTCAGGATGAGACCCCACATGACTGGGTGGGGATAGTCAGGGAACAGTAGTGGGGCTCAGGAAGCTGAGAGCATCAGTCAGCCCCTTACCCTCTTCCCATAGGGAATGCCACTCCCAGTGAAAATTTTGGAATTTTTTTTACTGTGATAAAGTGTGCATAACATACCATTTACAATTTTAACCATTTTCAATAGTACATTTGAGTGGTATTTAGTTCACTCATAATGCTGTGCAACCATCACCGCCATCTATCTCCAGAACTCTTCTCATCTTCCCAAACTGAAACTACTTGCCCACTTAACAGTAACTCCCCAGCCCCCAGCACCCACCTTTCTACTCTGTGTCTCTATGAATTGGACTACTCTTAGTGCCTCCTAAGTGAAACCCTACAGTATTTGTCCTTTTGTGGCTGGCTTATTTCACTTAGCATAATATCTTCAAAGTTCATCCATGTTGTACATGTGTCAAATTTCCCTCCTTTTTCAGGCTGAATGGGTACACCACATTTTGTTTATCTATTCGTCCATCGATGGACACCGTACTTGCTTCAAGTTTTTGGCTATTATGAATAATGCTGTGTTCACTATAAGATTTAGAGATGTAATCTTTCCTACCTGCCTACCTGGCTGGAGCTTAAGATTAAGAGGCCTCACTCTTAAACCTCTTCTCCTGACCCATCAGGTAATAATAATAAACATTATCACCTTCACTGCTTTACAAATACTTTCATTCCACAACAACTGTGTGAAGTAGGTATTGTCTTCCCAACAAGTACCGGAGAGGGCATGAGCTTTGCTAAGGTCACTTGCTAGCTGTTAGTGGACTTAAAGTCAGGGCCGTTTGACTCCAAACTCCACACCTTACAGCTGCTGAATCTACCTGATGTAAAGAAGCCCATCTGCTGGGGCTCACTCTTGCCCCCCAAACCAGAACCTTAATACTCTTTCTCCTTCCCTCCTGGGCTCAAACTCAAGTAGTTCTTCCCCCTGAGAGGGGACTTTGTGGTGCATGACTGTCCCTCCCAAGTAAGTGCCAGCCCTGAGCCAACCCAAGGTATCCTTGTAGCCAAGGCTGTGCCCCACACAGCTCACCCTAGCCCAAGCTCATGATAACAGTGGGGGTAATGGCCCTGACAGCAGCTTCCAGGGATATGGGATAAAAGAAAAGAAGGCCTCTCCTGATGGATGTCCTCTACTAAGAGACAGAGCCCCTACAATTACCTGTGGGTGGCCCAGGCCCCTGGCCCTGCCCTGTGCTCCCAGAGAGGGTCAGGTGGGTCCCAAGGCCTAGCTCCAAGAGTCAGAACAAACAACTATCACAGTCTTCTGGTGACACAGGCACTTTTTTCCACTTAATTCAGCTCTTTGTGTTCAGCTTCTCTTGGCCAGAACCCTGGTGAGAAGAGAGTGGGGGGTAGAGTGGATGGTGAAGGCATCCAGCCACTCTGAATCTCCACCAGGGAGGAGAAAATTCACCTGAGAGAATGGCTGGACTTCATACTGTGAGGAAGGGAGTGGGTGTGGGGGAAGAGCTGGATTGACTCCAGACACCATCATCAGGTCACCCAACAAGGCCCTGCAGCAAAAGCCAGAATTCCCACTGCAAAGGAGGTATTTAGTGCCCTGGTGCTGAGAGAGGTGGGATAACCAGAGTTGGGGGCAAATCTCCGCAGGGTCCTAAAGAGATGGACGTGGGTGCTATCTGCCCTGTCTCATGCAACCTTCAGTCTTAACATCATGAAGAACACAGAACCTCTGAAGCATCAACCCTGAAGTCACAGGTCTTTCACTGGATGATCTCAGGGAGTCCATGAACCCTTAAACCCAAACAAAATGAAGTACTCTAGGGATTTTTCTGGGCAAAGTCTGTAGAGAGTTTCATCATGAACCAGCAAAGTGAGTCAAGATGCAGGACATGTTCAGAGGTGCTGGTCTAGTCCAACACCCCCTCCATGTTACCAATAAAAAATTGGGCACCAGGGAAGGAAAAGGGCATGTCCACAGAAACACAACACACTCCACAATAGAGATGAATCTGGTGCCCACATAGCCTGCCCTTGGGGTGGCTCTGGGATCTCTCCACAGCCCAGAAGGGAGAGGAAACAGAAGAGGAAACACGGGGGATGGCGGGAAGAAGGGCTCAACAACCCCCATCTCCAATAGGAATGGAGCAAGAGGGAGAGAATTCACTTTCCTCCTAGAAAGAACACCATTTAAAGTAAAAGAGAAAACCTAAAACATAGGGGACATTAACCCAGTCATCAAGAAAATGGTTATTCCCAAGTGGGAGAGGCACTGCTTTGTCTCCACTGAAAGAAAAGGAGAAGAGACGGGACTTAGTCAGAGGACAGCGGAAGGAAGGCCAGGAGGTGTCCAGGAGGGAGAGTCCTGCTCTACCCTTGACTTGCGAGACCAGCCAAAAGTCAGGCCTGCTCTAGCCTCAGGGCTTCCCCCGTACATGAAGGAGGTACCCAAGGTCACTTTCAAGTAACTGCTTCTGTTTTCAACAACCCATGGCACCCAGTGAGCATGTGAAACCACTCCTGCTGCTGAGAATGGAAGAAGTTGGGAGAAGCTCTTCTCTGCCCCAGCCAGCCTCCAGGAGCCCACCAATGGCTGGGATGATGGCCCGTCCTGGGCCCCAAGCCTCTTTCAAAGGCACAATTCCCCCTCATCCCCTCCCTTCCACCTCCACCTATACATGACTTTGTCTGCTTTAAAGGAGATTTTTGAGTGATTTCCCCAGAGCCTCAGACTTGCTAGCTAAAACTCTGGGGAGAACAGGAAGAGAGAGATGCCCAGGATCTCCCTCTGGGAGGCACAAGCCCCAGCTGATCGGAAACTAGTTGGCTTCCCCATGCCTGCACTTCACGTTTTATTGAGGAATGACTAATAGAAAGACCATACCCTGTTGGCTGAGGGTTCTGACATTAGTAGACATTTTAATTCAGTTCTGAGGAGGAGTCCCTTTGAGCTAGTGTCCTTGCATTTGTGTGGCTCTGGATGACCTTTGGAGGCTAGCTGAGCCCACTGAATAAGGACACTGGCTCCAGGGAGTCCTGAGGAAGGCCAAGGGGTAGAAAGCTGGGACCACTCAGGACTGAGGCAAAGGGATGTCTCACATTTAAAGAAGAAGGAGTTGCTGCCTGCTTCCCTGCCCTCCCCCGGCAGCACTGTGTCATGTTTGACTGAAATTTAATTAGAATGTAATGTAAGCAGGAATGAGAGAGGACTCTTAATTGAAAATTACATTTCCAACTCCATCACAGCTCACAGCCCTGATGCTATCAGAGCTTCTGTATACATGGCCAGCACCCTGCAGGGCAGGTCCCTAAGTCCCCTCTCCAGTCAGCAGTCAGCACCCTGTTCCATGCTGCAGGGCTGCAGGCAGTCCCTGTAGGGACATCAGTCACTAGGGAAAGCCTTAGCTGAGACTCTCCAGTTTTCCTCTGCTCCTCCCAGGTCACACAGCCTCTTCTTCACTGTAGGCATGTCGAGTACCAGAAGCAGGAGGAAATGAAACCATGGGGAGCCCTCACTACACACATTCTCACAATTGATCCTCAGATGGTTTCTACTCTTTCATATCCCTATAGGTGAGAACAATGAGGCTCAGAAGCTAGACCACTCATCTGTTTGCCTTGGTCACCCAGCTGGTCACTGGAGGAGCTATGATTTGAACATGGAAATCACTACCTACAAATCAGGTAACAAACTTCTTTCCACTGCTCTTATGCCCCACACACTGTATCCTCAGTAGGACACACTTCTTGGGGCCAGGTGAGGGGAGAGCACTGTCTTCAATAAAATAGCTCCCCAACAATGGCAGATTGATCCAGAAGACACCTGACCCAAGCAAGGATGGACAAGGATCTGTCCCTGGAATATGAATTTTGAGAGGACAAATACAGAAGCTGGGCATTGTTACTGGCAGTGGCTCAGATTCCACCACCAGCAGCTGCCAAAACCTAGGAGTTGACCCCTCAGTGCCCCCTTTGCTTCTGTAGAACACCCCCTTATTCTTCCAAAATATTTTGGGATTTTAGAGGGGTTTTGTTTGTTTACTTGCTTCATTCAGACAGAGTAGATTTCTGTTGCTTGCAACCAAAGAACTTTAATATGCCTCTAAAAGAGTTCTGAAATGGTGTCTGGCATTTTTGCCCCACTCAATTGGTCAAAGCTTATTCTTCCCCATCCTCAATATTCACTTGTTCCAGCCAGGCCAGTCTCCTCTGCTCAAGCTGAGCCCATCTGGGCCTGTGCCCAGGACATTTTTCTGCATAAAGTATCCTCCCTACTTCAAACTCTACTTTTCCTCCAAGCAAAGAAATTCTATCCATTCTCCAAGATTCAACTCAACCACCTCAGCATACTCAGAACAACTGCAATAGTAATCCAAAATGATAATCAAACGCAATATATGTTGCTTTCAATTGCTATTTACTTGGTTCGTAAGGCTTCTGATCATAGAAATCTCACATTGTCGTGGTGTTGTACAACAGAGAGGGTCTAACACAGGCTGGGAACAGAGCAGATACACTGAACTGCTTGTGAGGATGGCTTGGCAGAAATTGCTACCACTTGCTCAAAAACTATTTCATTTTGCAGCCACACTACACATCCCAGACCCCTCACATTCAGGCATGGACATATGACCATGTTTCAGCCCATGGAATATGAGCAAAAATGAAGTGTGCACTTCCAGCTCAAGGCTTTAAGGAGCAGATGTGCCCACCCACACCCTCCTTCCCCTTCCTTTGGCTACATGCAGACAACAATGAATCCCCCAGTTCTAAATCATTGTGTGGCAGTCTCCTGTCAACCAAGAACACCTGCTCCAGACAATTACATAAATGAGAAATAAATTTCTATTGTATTTGAGCCATCATACATTTTGTGATCCATTTGTTAGCATCTAGTACTACTACCTATTATAGATGGTGATCGCAATGATGCTGGAGAAGGTAATGGTGTCTGCAGTGGTGATGATTGTGAAGATGGCATGGTTACAGGGCTGTGGTAATAGTGGGAATGTCAGTGAAGGTGGTAGTGATGGTGACAGTGACAATTTTAATGATTATAATGATGTGGCTGATATCATTAATGACTGTGATACTACTAAGGCAATAGTAATTTAATAGGCTGCTGATAAAGATGTTCCCTGTTATCACAGAAGTAGGGCCCAAAGCTGAAGAAAAATAATCACTAAGTTCTCTCTATTTAAATTAATATTTCCTTTTGGGGGGAGATATAACCTTTTTATACTGCTACCCCACCCATCTGAGTCTTCCATATTCTGGAATGGGAACAGAGGTGATTCATTAATTTTCTTACAAAATGTTTACCAAGTATCTACCAAATTCCAAGCCACATGTTGAGGGAAATAATGCTGACAGTGACCACCATGATGAAAATGATAATAGGTCTTCAGGGTCTCACTAAGATGCCCGGGAGAATCTGAGTTCCCTCTGCCCCCAGGCCATCTCCCACTGTAATCAGGCATATCTGTTAGGATACTGGTGTGCCCGCTATAATGGAAACCCAATTCAATAAAGATTAAGCAAAGTAGATGTTTACCGCTCACCCACGAAAACATCCAGGTCAGCGACCTAGGGTTGCCAAGGCAGCCTCACCTCATTAGTTTGTCTACCCATGGCTCTACCATCTTCATTATGTGGCTTCCATCTCAAGGGCAGCTCCCAGTCTCAGGTCACATCCAATCCCTTGGAAGGAGGAAGGGAAAGGGGATGCCATGAACCTTCCTTTAAAGAGCATGGCCCCAAAACTACAGGTGTCACTTCCATTAAGATTCCACTAGGTATAACCTGAACACATGGCCACACCCACTGCCAGGGAGGCTGGAATGTCATCCCATGACCAGTGGGAAATTCCATTATTATGTAAAAAGGAGAGATGGCTGATGAATCACCTATACCCCTGAAACAAATATTACATTATATGTTAATAAAAAACAAATAAATAAGGGGGCGGAGCAAGATGGCGGAGGAGTAGGAGACCTGGATTTCGTCTCCTCTCAGGAATTCAGCTGGATAGGGATCAAACCATTCTGAACACCTACGAACTCAACAGGAGATCGAAGAAAAGAATAGCAACAACTCTCTCATCA
>NC_138371.1:98962690-98999347 GCF_054177405.1 Leptonychotes weddellii | reverse complement strand
AAAAAAAATTGTGGACACTGAAGCTCAGGTGAGCTTCCTGGAGAAGGAATGTACCAGGAGGGTGATGCATCCTGAAGACACAGAAGCTTCGCATTTGCGACCCTCCTATTTGTCTCTTCATTTGGTTGTTCCCAATTTATAATAAAGCTATAATCATAAGTATAGCACTTGCCTGAGTTTTGTGAGTCTTTCTAGCAAATCACGAAACTTGGGGGGATAGTGGGAATACCCATATTTGTAGCCAAGTGGTTAGAAATCAAGATGGCCTGGGACCCCAGAGCCTGTGGCTAGTGTCGGAAATGAGGTCAGTCTTAGGAAGGATGATGTCCTTAACCTATGGAGTATGCACTAACTCCAGGTAGTTAGTGTCAGTGCTGCATTGCAGCTAGGCCTTCAACTTATTTTCACACTAAGGGGCTATGGGGAGACATAGTTTCATAACCCAAATTGGTGACTAATTATGTGGGGAGGGGGGCTGATGACATCATCACAGATCCAAAGAGTAAATATTTGGGATTTAGGGGTGTAGTAGGCAGAATTCTGTGATGATCCCCAATATTCCTGTCCCCTGGTGTCCACACCCAGTGTAATCCTCTGCCCCTGAACATAAGGCAGTGCTGTGAATATAAAGGATTTCACTCCTGTGATTAAGTTATGATATGCACTTGACCCTTGAACAACATAGGGATTAGGGGCACTAACCACTTCCACACAGTGGAAAATCAACACATAACTTTTGTCTTCCCAAAAACTTAACTACTAACAGCCTACTGTTGACTTGAAGCCTGACCAATAATATAAGCAGTCAATTAACACATATTTTGTGTTATATGTATTATATACTTTATTCTTACAATAAGCTAGAGAAAAGAAAATGTTAAGAAATCACAAAGAAGAAAAAATGCATTTATAGTGCTATAATGTATTTGTTGAAAAAAAAATTGTGCTTATAAGTGAATCCACACAGTTCAGACCCATGTTGTTCAAGGGTCAACTCTATAACATCACAATTTCAGCCTTTTGAGACCCCGAATAGAGAACCCAGGTGAGCCGTGCCCAAACTTCTGAGCTATAAGACATCATGCGATGATGAATTCATGTTGTTTTAGGCCGCTAAGTTTGTGGCAATTAGTTATGAAGTAATATGCAGAGAAAACTATGTGTGATGGAGATAGGAGGGTATCAAACAAATGTTGCCAATATCAAAGATGATCCAGTTGGCAGAGAGAAATGGTTTGAAAGGAAAGCAATCAGAATTTGGGAGAGACATGAAACCATATTCTAAGATGGAAACTTAAAAAAAAAAAAAAAACTCTTGGGCCAGAGAGAAGATGTTTGGCCTCAAAAGAAGAAGCTTGATTTGTGTCTTCAAAAACTGGATGAGCTGTCCTGTGTCAGGGTTATGAGACATGCCCAAGTAGCAGGAAGCACAAGATGGATGTGATCTCAATATACAGAAGAAGGCTCAAATACCCCCAAGATACCTAACAATGGAAAGGGCTGCCTTTATTATTTAGACTTCTAATTCAGTCCAAATTCCTAATTCATTCCAAGTACACAACATACTATTGAATTAAATTAGAAATAAGAGGAGAAATCAAGGCAAACAGGTGGAGGCTAGAAAATGAATAGATGAAGAGCTACCAGCCATAGGCAATGGGTTGGATTAAAAGCTCCCCAAGCCCTCAGTCTCTGTGATTCTACATTTAAATACCACTTCAAAGAGTCGGTACCACTTTAGTTGACTGACACTGGGATGTGAGGGTGAATTGAGATGGTATTGGGCCAAGGACAAAGTGACACCTGAATCCTGCCCTCACAAGTTTCCCAGAGAACAAGCATAAACTAAGGGAAAGGAAGATATAGCACACTGCAGGTCTTTAGCCCCAAACCTCAGGGTAGAATTCTACCAGGTATGACTGCATCTTACAGAATATTCCCTTTACTTAAGCAGGAGTTTCCTGATAGCCTGAGGCCAAAGCACTCTAAAGACCTACTATGATTATTTCACCCCCAAAACAAAAGCCCGAGTATTGAACATCACTACCTCTATTTTGAAAAAAGACTATTTCCGCCAGGGAAAAGCAGAAGAGAGCAAAAGAGACCAAAGCAAATTAGGAAAAGGAACCCAGTGCTCAGAGGAGGCTGACCTAGGCCACCCATTCCAGGCCTTTCTTCATCCCGAGAGCCAAACAGTTTGGACCACTTGTCATTCTGGGGTGGCCCTCAACTGTCACTATGGAAATTTTCCTCACCTCTCTGCAAGGTTAGATTTTCCATTTCCTGACTTCATGTCATCATCTTGCTTGCTTGTTTTGTTCATTTAGTTGGAGCACATCCTCCAATAGTTTTCTGAGAAAAGGTAATAGAGGTTAATTTTAAACCTTGTATAGTTGAAATAGTCTTTCTTCCTCCTTGACTGATGTTTTCCTCAGTATGGATTTCTAAAATGGATACATTTTTCTCAGAATATGAAAGTATTGCTCCATTGTCTACTACTTTCCTATATTTCTCTTGAGAAGTCTGAAGTCATTCTGATTATTGTACATGGTCTGTTTTTTCTCTGTGCTTTGGTGTGGTTTTTCCTATTCTTAGCCCTTGATACCTTCTCAGTGGGCCCCTTCAATATGGAAATTCATGTCTTTCTAAAATTTCTTCCTTGTATCATTTCTGTCAATACTCTGTTCTCACACAGGCTGGGCAGAGCCCCCTCACAAGTGATGGCAAACATTGTAAGCTACTGACTTGCATAGTTACATAGTTCTGAATGGTATCGAGGGCATCAGGGGAGGGAGCACTGCTTTTCCCAGCCCTGATTCCAGGAAATCAGGGCCTTCTTTTCCAGAGCATGGCCTGAGTAGAAAAAGTATGCTAATTTCTTAACCCCAAAACTGTCCAAAGTCATTGGGAAAGCATCAGCTGTGCAGTACTCAGAATCACTCTCTCATCTCACAGCCCATCTGACAGAATTTACCAATTTGACTGATATTTCTTCTGGCAAATTTTTTTAAGATTTTATTTATTTACTTGACAGAGAGAGAGAGGGAGCAAGCACAAGCAGGGGGAATGGCAGGCAGGGGAGAAGCAGGCTCCCCTCTGAGCAAGGAGCCCGATGTGAGGCTCAATCCCAGGACCCTGGGATCATGACCTGAGCCAAAGACAGCCGCTTAACCAACTGAGCCACCCAGGTGCCCCTCTTCTGGCAAATCTTGATGCCTGTCCTCCAAATTCCTCTCTCTATAAGATAAAATTCCTATCTGCATATACTTCTTACCCAATTTCTATCATAAAGAATTTTTCCCTCAATTTTCTCTGTTATTTCTGAAACTTGTATTAGCTGGATATTGGATTTCATGGATTGATTATTTCTTCCCTATTTCTTGTGTCTGTCTTTCCGTACTTCTGTCTGGGAGATTTCCGAAACTTATCTCCTAACACTTGTATGGAATTTTTTTTAATTCCTGCTATCATATTTTTATATGATAATAGTTATTTTTCTCAAATAACTATTTGTTATTCTATTTTTCCTTTACAGAGCAGCCTCTTCTTGTCTGGAGAAGAAATACTTTATTTAAATAGTGGGGTTCTAAGTTTTCTTTTGCTTCCTATTCTATCTTTGTACCCTTTCTTTTTCCTATGGTTTTTGTTTGCTTTTGTTTTGATTTCTTGCTATTGTTTTTTTCTCTTGTTCATGTAAGAAGCATTCTTCAAATGCCTGGTGGCTTTCAGCTGCTCATAATCCAGCCTCAGACACTCAGAAGCTGATTGTAAGCATGGCATGGAAGATGCAAAGCTTACCAGCTAAGCAGTGACAAATATCCCACTGGCTTTGTCTTTACTCAAGAGTAAGGAGCTTTGTTTTTCTTCAATGCACCTTGCACATAAGAACTACTGGCCCAAAGATTACTTCTCTCTCTGTACATCCAATTACAGGCTGGAACTCTTTGTACAGTCTGTCTACACTGTGGTAGGAATAGCTGTCTAAGTTCCTCTGGTTTGGACAGGCACAAGACAGCTGCTAGTTTATATGTGACATGAAAAAGATGTATGTTCCATAAGCTTCGCCTTGGCTGACCATCTCTATACGGAAAAGTGATTCAGGTTCTTTACATAACTAAACCTCTCTCTGTGCTGCTCCCTCCTGCCCTCTCAAATTTCAGCCTGTTGAACTATTTCATACATGGTAAATACCATTAGGAGAGCTGACCATCAGCCACAAGACTGCACAAGCCATTTCTCTGATCCTCACAAGAATCCTCCCCAAGAACATCAGTGACCCCATCTTTAGAGAAAGATATTGAGACCTTGACTTGGGTCTGACACCAAAGCCTAGTTTTGTACCATAACTGGCCCTCACTGTACCCTATGGAATTTACTTTCATTCTACAAAGAGAATGTGGTTTCCAGGGGGAAGGAGTACCATCATTCCATGTGGAACTGCTAGGCAGGGTGGTAAGAGCACAGAGGGCAGACCTCAGAAGATGCTGCTTCTCCTGGTTGGCTGTCTCTTGCCTGCCATCAATGGGAAGAGCTGCCTCCACTGCTGGCCACAACTGCCTGCATTGATAGACTATGACCTGCAGATTCTTTGGGGCTCTCCAGGGCCACCCAGAGAGCTCTCCCAAAGCCTCCACTCCCTATTCTTGAAAAGGGATTATGTCTTCTTAGAACCTTGGTATCTTGGTGAGGCACAGCCTAGACCCCAGGGATCAAGGCTGGCCCCTTTTACCTGGCCTGGGATCTTATACCCACCAACTGCCCTTCATCCCACATCCCATTCTCAGATCATGACCATATGGAGGAAGCAACAGCCAAATTATTCAATCACGTAGATGAAGCCATCAAGAAGTTTCGAGATGGTGAGGAAGTCCCCAGGCTTGTGTTGACAAAACCCACCCCCCCAAGGCACTCCTAGAGGGCCTGCTGGCCTGGGGTGGGGATGTGTGGTGAAGAGTGGTGACAGACCCAGCATCTGTGTGCTCTACGCAGTTTCTGTTTAAAAAAACTGGCTTGAATTCTCAATCTTGAGTTATGTAATTGTTTCCACCTATAAAATGTGGATGATGAGGGCACCCTTCTCTTCCTCCTGCATTCAGATAAACCATCACTTCTGAAAGAGATTAATGTCCAGAAACAGGTGTTTACTGACAGGCTGAATCAGATGTCTGAGAAGCTGAAGGAGAAGGGTGAGAGGTGGAGCTGGCCCCTGCCCACCACCCAGCCCTTCACCTCCCCCAGGACTGAGAAGAGCAAAGCCCAGTCTGCAGCCCCTCCCATGTCCCTCCCCAGGAATCCCCACACTTGCCCACATATTGGGTGCCTGTCCACATCTTCTCTCAGTTCCCTTTCTTGATGATACCCCAACCCTTCCTGGCTCTGTCTGCCTCCCCTAGCACCTCAGTTTCTCTACCATCTCACCCTCCTGGGCAGCCTGCAATAAGTCCTGTGGTGAGTATGTATGGGGACTTGAGAGGGGGCAGGGGGAGGGATGAGAGGTGAGAGGCACATGGCCTTGGCTAAGGCTCCTGCCCATCCCCTCTCACAGACATACACTCCACACTGGAGGTCATCAATTGTGCCAACTGCAAGACACACCTTCTTACCTGCAAAGACCCGACTCTCTGCCCAGGTCAGTGGCCGCCAGCCATCCTGCCTCCAACCTGCCCCCACTCCATCCTGGGTCATTGTTGTCTCTGTCTGGATTGTCTTCCTCCTCTGCCCAGCCCCAAGCTCTTCTTGCTCCCCATCCTCACCAGAGAACATAACAACTCCTGGGATTTCTTGGTGTCTCATGTCCAACTTCAGAGCCATAAAGCCACCTGCCTCTAGGACAACTCCCCTGGAGGTCCCTTGGGTCCTCAAAGCGAGCATGCTTGGAAACATATTCAAACCCAACTCCCTCCACCCCCAATGTGCTCTTCCCTCATGGCCCCTCTCAGCAAATGGCCCCACACAAGCCCTAAACCAAACCAAGAACTTTCCTCCCCCATATTCAATACATGCAATCATCAAATCTTGTTAATTAATTCTTAAATGTGTTGCCATATTTTCATTGCAATATCCACCACCATTCTTCAGGCATCCTCACTTCTCACCTGGATTATGCCAGCATCTCTCAACTGGCCTCCCTTCCCCTCTTGACCACATCTTACTCAACAACCAAAGAACTTTCTCAAGGAGCAAATCCCCCTATGACACTCCCTGTTGTAGCCCACTTGCCCCCCAGATAAAATCCACCTCTTCAGAAACCCTTGTGTGAATAGCCCCTGCTCACCTCCCACCACCCCTGACTCCTCCCCAGCCACACTGAGCTGCTGACATGCTGTACATACAGATGACTTCATGCTTCTGTCCTTGAACATTCTGTGTTCTCTGCCTGGAGCACAGTTTTGTACTTAACCATGGGACCAAAACTGAACTCCTACTTGTTTTTCAAAGTCCAGCCAGAAATCCTATTTCCTAAGAAGGTTTCCCTGACAAGCTCCCACCCCCTGAGGCTCATCGGCCTTCCTCGTGGCTACTTTTCTTCTGCTCTGTCCTCCTCTGCTTCCCTTGGACACCACACCATAATTGTTTGTTTCTCTACCTCATAGAGAAGAGAGACCATGTCTCACTTATCTCTAAATAATATGCCAGGTACACAGTAGGTGCTCAGTAAGTGTTTGCAAACAAATGAGTGAGTGGACAAATAAAAGGAGGAAAGAATGTAGCTTCTTTGGGCCCAGATGGCCTTCATTGCCCCCCAAACACCTGGCTCCCCTTTTTACACCCCCCAGCCAGGACCCGGAGTACCTTCACGTGGGTTGTGAGCCTTGGCATTATTCTGCTTCTGGCCGCCATAGCTGGAAGTGGGTGAGTGACTCTCAAGCCCTAGCATCCCCAGAGAAGACAAACCTACTCCTTGACTGACCCATCTCCACCCTGTTTCCTGGCCCAGATGGTACATTTTCTGCCACAAGAAGAGGAGGAGGGAAGCAGAAAATGAGCTGGGAATGGAGACCCCTGACAGAATGTAGGTCTCCCAAGGAGGGAAAGCTGGGGGTAGCAAAGCTAGAAGCCCTAACTCTGGCTCCCAGGGTGTGACATCCAGAGCAGAGTGGGATCAAGGCTGGGGCTCGGGAAGCTCCATCCCCCCTTAATGTGAGTACACACCCAGGGCCAGGGGCCCAGGACACAGTGACAGCAAATCTCCACAAGGTGCCCTCCACCTATAGCTATCCTTGTCCTTCTGCAGACCCACTCCCCACCATGGGCCACTGCACTCGCTGACATATACAGGCAATCAACATGGCCCTCCTGCTCTCTGCTCCTGGTTAGGTTCAGCCAGTAGGAGTTCAGAGAGACAGAGGTAAGGGCATGCAGAAGGTCAGGGTGGAAATGCCCTGCTTCTTCTCTCAGCAGGAACCGGGCAGTCCACTGGTCTGAATCGAGATCGCAGTTGCTGTCAGGAGGCTCCCTCATCTCTGAGTTCCAGTAACTGTCCCTTCCTTGACACCCTCCGACCTGGGGTGGTAGCAGTTCTGTGGCCCAAGACACCACACTCTGTCTTGTGGTTTCCCTATGCCCATGCCTTGTAAATACCTTCATTAAAATATCTTCCTACTATTCTGATGGACTGTAGCATCTGCTTCCTGAGGGGCCTGGACAGACGCAGCTGGCACTGAGATCCTCTCCATAAGGCCCTAAAGGGGCTTGTTCCCTCTTCTCACCCTCCCTCTGCTGGCCCACCACCCTTCCCCTCCTGAAACACCCCCTCTCCTACAGCTCTGGTCCCAACAGTGGTAACTCCACAGGCTCAGTCCAACCTCATCTAATTTCAGCACCAGAAATGAAGGCAGAGATGACCTGGGTCCTTGTGTCTGGTATTGAACAGAGGCAGTAAGAGGCCAGCTCATGGCTCAGGGACTAGCAGAAGAACAGGCTTCAGAAAACAGGCTCCAAGTCACATTAACATCAAACCTCCCCTACATCTTGGCCAAGATACCCACCCTGGGAACACCCAGGTCCCCAGTGGATCTGGTGCTGCTAGCAATGATGTTTCCCTGACTCTGCCTGTGGTAGTGGGGCAGAGGGGCGCAGAAGGAAGGGGCTTTGCCTCCTTCTCCTCCATCCCCATGTCCCTTTCCTTGTCTGCCCCAAGGCTGCCAGATTAAATGGAACCTCTGAGTCCTCCAGGCACAGCTCTGCCCTTTCCCCTCAACCTTGTGCCCTTCCTCACTGGTGCTCCCAGCCTCTTGTCCTTGGCTCAGGCTCTACTCTGAGATTAAATGGGACCTATCTGGCAACTTTGAAGCCACTGCCAGGCCCAGAGCCCTCGCCAGCAGGTCAACTCCTGGGTGCTGAAAGGAAGCAGGTCTGGGACCAGAGCTAAGGATAACGACCCAGAACCTGGACTCGAGTCCTGTCTCTGATGCTAAGATTCTGGGGTCCCCCTTCTACATCTGTTCCCCCATCTGAGCATGCAGAGAGGATGTCATACTTCAGCCAGGTTGGTGTGTCCTGACCATGGAGCCCACTGGATTCATATTTGCCATCCTACATTTGCTCATGTTTTGGGTCAAAATGTAATGCCCTCATCCTTTTCCCTCACTCCCAGTCTATTGAAATCCTGCCAGGACCCACAGCCCAGCTCCTGAAACAAGCTGTCTTGTCTCCATAGGCCTTGCTGGTGCCCCTCTTCCAGAGCTAGCGCCCAGGCTGGAAGTGACCTGACTCCAGTAGCACCACCCCACCATAAGGGCCACTCCTTTGGCGGGAGTGGGGGGACTGCAAGAGACCGAGGCAAGATGTATATAGACCATAAATGGCAACCAGGACAGGCAGCCCGACAGCTGAGAGTAGCTGTGGGTCCCCAGCCATAGGCATCTCCAGCCCCCAGCCAGGGGGATCCAGAAAGGCCCCCCCTAAGGTGGTGTCTTCAATTATGAGAAGCCATGGAAGGTGGGAAGGGAAGGAAAAGTACTTTCACTGAGAGTTCGGTGTTGCAGAGGAGCAGAGGTATGAGAGGCTTTGATAAGTTCAGACAACTCCAAGAAATGTGATATGGTTGAAAGGAGAGGTCCAGGTAAGAGGGCCATGAGAGGTGGGGCCCACAGAGGCACCCAGGCCCAAAGGGAGCTAAAACAGGTGAGCAGGGAGGGCTAGGGGGAAGTAGTGGAGGGCTTTGCCAGTGGCAGGTCTGAGTCCTAGGGAGAGGACAAGGATCCAGAGAGGTGAAGGGGAGCTGTGCCGAGGTATATGTGGCTCCACATGCTAGGAGCTGAGATGTCCCCTCCATCAACTCCACAGACCCTCCTTGCTCACAAAGCTGAGAAAGGGTCCATAGAGTAAGGCTTTTGGAGAAAGCATTAAGACATAGCTACAGCCAAATGGTGAGGGCGTCCTCATAACCATTCTGAATGACTGAGCCAGAGCCCCAGGCAGTAGTAATGGACCTCCAGGAAACTGTGATTCTGTGTCTATGAAAGCTGGTTGCCACCTAGGACAGGGGAAAAGCCAGGCTTTCATTGCGGTGATATTGTTTTCCTATTTATATTTAAATTGGGATTTAAACCATTACTTCAAAAGTATCCAGAGCAACTATTTTCTGATGCATGCATTGAAAATAGAAAATCCTGGGTATAATTTATGAGTTTGTGTGTCTGTATGTGTATATCTCTTATCAACAGATTTTTTTTTATTATTTGAGGGCATATTTGCATGAAAAGTAGATATTGAGTTCTGCTAGAGTAGAAAGATTAAGGAATTTTGAGTCAGGTAAATCTTGGTCAAAATATAAGCTCTGGAGGACTTTTTGCTTCCAGCTATGACAGAGCAGCTTACAGCACACCAACACTATCATCAAGAGCAACTAAAAATAAAATACATCAAAAGAGCAAAACAAAACAAAAAGTCTGTTTAAGGCACCAGGTCCCTAATGCATCCAAGTCCCCAGGGGGAAGTAGAGCTCTCTGTGGTGAGCCCTTGTCCTGCAATGAGCTTCCCCTTGGCACTGCTGGGCTTCAGCAGCACAGGCTGAGAGGCTTCGGGGGCTGTCCTGCAGATGCCTGCAAAGTGTGGAGAAGCCAACGGAGCTTTTTATTTTTTTTAATTTTATTTTATTATGTTATGTTAGTCACCATACAGCACAGCAAAGGAAACAGTCAACAAAACAAAGAGGCAACCCACGGAATGGGAGAAGATTTTTGCAAATGACACTACAAAGGGCTGATATCCAAGATCTATAAAAAACTTCTCAAACTCAACACCCAAAAAAACAAAAAATCAAGTCAATAAATGGGCAGAAGACATGTACAGACACTTCTCAAAAGAAGACATACAAATGGCTCACAGACACGTGAAAAATGTTCATCATCATTAGCCATCAGGGAAATTCAAGCCAACAGAGCTTTTAGCAATATCATGGGCTGAAGAGACAAAACATGGAGTTCTACTTTGCCAAGATAGAATGTGAGAGGTCCAGATCCCTGAAAGTACAGAGGTGCAGAAAAGGCAAACAAATGCATTGCATCTGTTTGTCCACATCCTCCCAGGAGCATTCCTGTTCTTAACCAGCACAGGCCCAAAGACAAAGAAATCAAACAGAAAAGATCTGAAATGCAATTTATCAGAGATTTGTCTGCTAGGGAAATAAAAATTGGAGTTGGAGACCCACATAGGAGGACAAGTTTTAATAAATAGTCCAAGGTATTGGTTGGTGATAGCCTAGTACACCAGAGGCAGACCAATCCTTACAAAGCATGGAGCTCAGCCTCTGACAAAATCAGAGACCTATTCTTATTTTATATCATTGCTGGAGGATAGAGTAAATATCTTCTAAAGGAAAATAGTATCATCTAAAGCCACTACCATGTTTCATTTACAATTTCCAATATTCAAACAAATATTAACAAGCCTACCAAAGATAGAATCAAGAGAAAAATCAAACAATAGAAACAAACCTACAAATGATCCAGATATCAGAGTTATCTGATATAAATTTTAAAATAATCCCAAAAGTATTCTTTGCAGCTTTATTGAGATAAAATTGACATATAACATTGTGTTAGTTTAAGGGGGTATAAAGTGTTGATTTGAAATACTTAACGAAATTGCAAAATGATTACCACCATAGCACTAACTACCATCTCCATCACATCACATAATTACCATCTTTTTTTTTTCTGGTGAGAATATTTAAGATTTGCTCTCTTAGGAACTGTCAACTATATAATACAATATTATTAACTATCACCACGCTGTACATTAGATCTCCAGAACTTATTTGTCTTATAACTAGAGGTTTGTACCCTTTGAGCAGTATCTCCCCATTTCCCCCACCCACCCCCAAACCCTAGAAACCACCATTCTATTCTGTTTCTGTAAGTTTGGCTTTTTTAGATTCCACACATAAGTAATATCATACAGTGTTTGCCTTTCTCTGTCTGACTTATTTCCCTTAGCATAAAGCCCTCAAGACTCATCCATGTTGTTGGAAATGGAAGGATTTCCTTCTTTCTCATGGCTGAATAACATGAATATTCATGTTATTTTATTTTTTTTTAAGATTTTATTTATTTATTCATGAGAGACAGAGAGAGAGAGAGAGAGAGTAGCAGGCTCCCAAGGAGCAGGGAGCCTGATGTGGGACTCGATCCCAGGACCCTGGGATCACGACCTGAGCCAAAGGCAGACGCTTAACCATCTGAGCCACCCAGGCGCCCCTCATGTTATTTTATATATATTATATTATTAATTACAAGAAAATGTAATATATGTATATATATGTATATGTGTGTGTCTGTATTTATCCATTTATCTATTCATCTGTTGACAGACATTTAGGTTGATTCCATGTATTGGCTGCTCTGAGTAATGCTGCAATGAACAGGGACTGCAGATATCTTCTCAAGGGTTTGTTTTTTGGGGGCACCTGGGTGACTCAGTCAGTTAAGCGTCTGCCTTTGGCTCAGGTCATGATCCCAGGACTCTGGTATCGAGCCCCGCATCTGGCTTTCTTGCTCAGTGGGGAGCATACTTCTCCCTCCCCACCCTCTTTCTCTCTCTCTTTCTCTCTCTCTCTCTGAAATAAATAGATAAAATTTTTTTAAGAGTTTTTTTTTCATTCCCTTTGGATATATACTCAACTCCAAAATTTCTGTTTGTTTCTTTTATATGTTTTTATGTATCTTTGTAGAATTTCTTGTTCTGTTCTTGTATTGTTTTCCTGATTTCATTAAATTATCTGTGTTGTCTTGTGGCTATCTTTTGAATAATTATTTTGCATTTTTTTTTTGGTGGGCAGCAAAGCAAGGTTTATTAAATGATAGCACTGATACTACAAAGCTCCCAAAGAGGGAGGGGACCCAAGAGGGCTGCCGTAGAATAATTATTTTGAATTCTGTCAGGCAATTCATGGTTCTGCATTTCTCTGAAGTCAGTTACTGGACGTTTACTTTGTTCCTTTGGTGATGTCTTGTTTCCCTGATTCTTCATGATCCCTGTAGCCTTGGGTAGGTGTCTGCTTCTTTGAAGAAGCAGTCACCTTTTCCAAATTTATGGACTGACTTTGGTAAAGAAAAACCTTCACCTATGGGTGGGGGCATGTTGGAGGCTCCAGGTTTGAGGGTGTGTGTAGGGACTGGGTTAGTGGTTGGGTGGAGGTGGGGGTGTAATGACTTTATCAGCTCAGGTTGCTGGGTCCACAACACCCAACAGCTGTGTAATCTTTGGTGACTACAGCAGGAAGTCCACAGAGGTTGCACATGCTTTGGCATCCTCAGTGCACCTCCATATCCAGTGCCTCCAGGTCCAGATGATGTCACCCATTTAAAAATATTTAATACTCAGCCATAAAAAAGAATGAAATCTTGCCATTTGCAACAACATGGATGCATCTAGAGAGTATAATCTAAGTGAAATAAGTCAGAGAAAGACAAACTCCATATGATCTCACTCATATGTGGAATTTAAGAAACAAAACAAACAAAGGAAAAAGAGACAAACCAAGAAACAGACTCTTAACTATAGAGAACAAAATGATAGTTACCAGAGGGGAGGTGGCTGGGGGGATGGGTTAAATAGGTGATAGGGATTAAGGATGGCACTTGTGGATGAGCACCATGTGTTGTATGGAATTGTTGAATCACTATATGGTACACCTGAAACTAATATCATACTGTATGTTAACCACTCTGGAACTAACGATGAAAGAAGATTTCACTTAATCATTTAAAAATAAGTAAATAAATAAGTAAATAGGTGTCAGAAGTAATACATATATATCTATCTATAGCTATAGATAGATATAGATGATGACAGAGAAAGAAAGAGAGAGAGATTTAATATGTATTTTTCAACAAATGGTGCTGAGCAATTGGTCATCCATAGGCAAATATGAGCCTGGACTTAAGTCTCACACATTATTAAGAACATGAACTCAAAATATATCATAGGACTAAATGTAAAACATAAAACTAGAATTTGTAGTGTAACACATAGGCGTAAGTCTTCAGGATCTGGAATTGGACCAAGAATCCTTGGATAACACCAAAAGCACAATCCATAAGCGGAAAAAACTGACAAATTGAACTTTATCAAAATGAAAACTCTCACCCGTGAATGACCTTGTGAAGAGGATGAAACAACAAGCTACAAACTGAAACGAAAGATGTGCAAACCACACATCTGACACAGGGCTGGTGTCTAGAATATATAAAGGATTCTCAAAACTTAGCAGAAAAAGTCAAACAACCCCACTAGAAAATGTCCAAAAGACATGGAAAGACATTTCACCATGGAGGATATACAAAGGCCAGATAAGCACATGAAAAGATACTCAGCATCATTTAGCACAAAGAAAACACCTGCAAAAGCCGCGGTGGGATATCAGGGGACACACTGGCCTCTAACAACGACGGTACCAGGTGCCACTGGGGACATGGGGCAAGTGGATCTCAAACAATCCAGGAGGGGAGGTGTGACAATGCCACCACTCCACATGGGGTGTTGGGGGGACAGAGGTGTGCACATATGCCCCCAGAACCCACAGGTTTCTGAGCTATTCCACTGTCAGGGCTCCAGGGTGGCATTCCTCTTGGCCAGTGGGCAGAATCTACCAGTGTTCCTGCCAGTGAGTAAGAGAGTCATGGTACAAGGCCTTTTTCAGAATCTGGCAGTGTTTTTATGTACTTCAGAGTCTGACTGGTCAGTCTGGAGCAACCAAGACAAGAGCCCAAGCTCCCAGCAAGCGTGCCCTCGACTCTCCCCTCCCAGTCACCAGCAGCAGCTCCCATCACAGCCCCAGCTGAATCTCCCAGTCTTTGTTTTCCAAATTTGCCACATGCTCCCTTACCTTCTATCTGTGGTCACCTTGACCCTCTCCTTCAAGGAAACATGTCTCCCATATGACCTGGCTCTACCACACACCAGCGAGAGACTGCTGGGCGGGAGGAAGATGTCTGACAATTTTCTCATTTCTATTCTATACAATGCTTATCACTTTATCTCATTTAAGGGTACCAACATGGAGTATTATAATCCTCTTTTTACAGATAAGAAATTGAGACTCAGTGAGGTTGTTACTTACCCATGTACATCTTTTTTCCAAAGAACATTTCAGACTTTTCCATAGTCTGGAAACTGAGAAGTAAATCTGGAACCTGAGGACTAAGGAGAAGTCTTACCCTCCACCCCCACATTCCCACTGCAGCAGTCATAGTGTATTGCCTCTGTAGGTGGTCATTTTTATCAACACTATCATAAGAATGAAATCTGGCCCTATCCCCTATGTTTCCTTTCTTCTGTCACTGCTTGGTCTGCAATGAAAAATGCCACTTGAGCATATCATTTGCTCTTCTATCTTTTTTTAATTTTATTTTATTATGTTATGCTCTTCTAAATCAATTTTCCCACATATTTTTTAAACATTTATTGAGTACCTTCATTTGCCAGGCACTGTGCTAATTGCATTATATAAACATTCTGGCCTTCAACATAACCCCATAGAAAAGGTTGTTTTTCCATTGGATGCCAGACCCCAGCTTTGTTCCTGTCAGCAGGCACACTATAAAGTATGGACGTGTATGGGTGGTATACACTGGCATATACACCCTTGGAATGCACAAAATTCAAAGACGTCATATCTCAGGCCAAGGCCCAGAGAGGTTAAAAATCCAAAGGTGTCCCAGTTAGTTCATGAGTCCATCCACCTTCAAAGGCCCCATACAAAATTTTCTTCCTCCTATCCTGACTTCAGGGTAAAATAGCTGGCATGCAGGGAGGCCAGGAGGAGCACCTAAAAAAAGACACAGAGGCAGTTTGAAAGAAGAGAATCTTAAAAGAAAGGAGGTGGGTTACTGAGCAATGAAAATGTAGGGCCCATCCTGGCAGAGGAAAGCCATTAGTACACTACAGTGTTAACTGATAGCAGGTGTTTGACAAGGATCCCATCTCCTTTATGAAAGAGACGTCTAAACAGAAAAGAGCATATCCTCACATTTGTTTGAAGTTAAGGATCAATATTCTTTTCCTCAGGAAATCCAGAAGGCTTTCAAAATGCTTGTGTGGCTAAGACCAACAGACACTTCTGGACACTGAGCCCATATTCGGCAAGTATATAACATCTGCCAGAAGATGTGAGCTGTCTGGGCCACTCCATAGAGGGAGAGGCTATGGCACGCAGGAGAAATGGATCACTGATTCCCTCCCTGTTGCTGGCCACGGGAACAGTGTCCCACGCATCACCCACTTGCTTCACATCACTGACATCCTCACGACCTTATTTTGTTTTCAATATTCAAAGAAGAGGGGTGCCTGGGTGGCTCAGATGGTTAAGCATCTGCCTTTGGCTCGGGTCATGATCCCAGGGTCCTGGGATGGAGCCCTGTGTCCAGCTCCTGGCTCAGCGGGGAGCCTGCTTCTCCCTCTGCCTCTCCCCCTGCTCATGCTCTCTCTCTCTCTCTCTGTATCTCTGTGTCTCGAATGAATAAATAAAATCTTTAAAAAAATATTCAAAGAAGGAAGGAAGGAAGGAAGGAAGGAAGGAAGGAAGGAAGGAAGGAAGGAAGGAAGGAAGGAAGGTAGGTAGGAAGAAAGGAACCAAGTTGTGGAGAAGGGGTCAGCACGCAGCTGGGTGGTAACAAATACCTAGTCCAGTGCTCTTTTCACTGAGCTATATGCCCTTTTTCTGGAGTGTCCATTTTCATCTCTAAGCTACAGAAACAAAGAGTCCTAGGTCTAGAAGGGCTGGCTCAGGGGGTGCTCCTCTCTGGAGTTACTGCCCCAACTCCACCGACTCTAGGACAAAAGTGAAAGGAATGAAAAGGCTCTGGGGAGACAGATTTGCTTGAAGTCCTAGAACTTTCTAACATCAGGGGACCAGTCTATGCTTGTTGAAACAGCAAGCTGAATGGTGGGGGAGGGAGGAGGCAATCTGGGAAGCAAACATCAGCTCCATATACACAAGCAGTACTGAAAATGTCATTTATTGGGCAATTTCCATGTGCCAGGCATTTATCAACAGTAGCCCCTTTTCATCTTCACCATGACCATATGAGCTGTGGTCCATTATCCCTATTTTGATGATGGGAAATTCAAAGTTCAGGGAGGTCGGGTCACCTGCAGTTAACCAATGAATGGACTGGGTCTGTGCCAACCCAGAGCCCTTGTTCCTTCTCCTGCACCACATTGCCTCCAACAATGACTCCCCAACAATGGGACAGCTGCCTCCAAGAGGCTGCCTACCCTCCCAGGAAAAGTCAGGCAGAGGTGGGATGGCCTCAGAGACTGTAAGCTCCCTCTGACCCTCAGGCACTTCAGTTAGAAGCACAGACGCTGCAGCCAGATTACAAGGGTCCCAGCCTGGTCCATTACTCACCAGCTATGTGATCCAAGACAGGTTACTTAACCTCTGCTGATGGCCAACTCCCCAGAAAGATGACCAAAATAATCTGTTGATCAAGCAAAGCCAGGCTTGCTGCTCCCTGCAATGAGAAGAGCCACAGCCTCATAGACTTGTGTCAGAGGAGAAAAGGCAAATGTGGGATATTTATGAGGTCTAGATGGTCTGTTTCAAGGTAGATCTTTCTATATAGGGGCCCTAATTGGCACTGGGCAAAATTCACAATATGGTAGGATTTGTGGACACAGCAAAGAGGGATTGTGGAACCATGCTTGATGTGCATATAGTCAGTTGATGAGCCCAACCAACCAAATGATTTTTTTAGAAAAGATTACTTACCCTTTTGAGAGAAAGTTGAGTGGTCCATTACCCAGATAAATGGATTTTTAGGAAGTTTCTGAAACAAACTACAAAGTTATTTGCAACTTTGTCTTCCTGGGCAAAAAAGTCATGCAGTTGTAAAGTCATGTCAGTGCTGAGTGTCCAACAGTGAAGTCATATTAATGCAGACAGTAAGCTCTGGGGTGTGAATGGTTTCAGTTCTTGTCCCCATTCCTCAATGTCCTCATCAGCACAATGGGGAGAGTGATGGCACTCGCTTGCTAGGGTTGGCATGTGATATAAGTTCCTATGTATAAAGGACTTAGGCCAATACCTGGCACTTAGTAAGCAAAGTAGTCTGCCAGGCCTGTCATAACAAAGCACCCCTGGGTGACTCAAACAACAGACATTTATTTCCTCACAGTTCTGGAGCTTAGAAGTCCAAGACCAAGATGCTGCCAGCGAGGCCTCTCTCCTTGGTGCATAGGTGTCCCTCTTCTCTCTGTGCCTACACAGTCTTACCTCTGTGTGTGTGTGTGTGTGTGTCCTAATCCCCCTTTTTATAAAGTCACCAGTCATATTGGAGTAAGACCTACCCTAATGATCTCATTTTACTTAATTATATTTTTAAAGACCCTATCTCCATATACAGTTGCAACCTGAGATACTGGTGGTTAGGGCTTCAACGTATGAATTTTGCAGGGAGGGGACATGATTCATCCCATAACAGTAGGAATTTACTGATGCCTCTGCTATCATGTTTCCAAAGAGCTAGACTACACTCTGGCTATGCTGGGCTATTTTTAATTCTCCAAATGTGCCATTTTCCTCACCACACATTTCTTCTCTGCCCTCTTCAGCTGGGCAATTCCTACTTAATACTAAGAACTCCACTCAATCCTTCTTTTCTCTAGGAAGCCCTCCCCTGGGCGCTCAGAGCAGGGCAGACTCCTGCAATACAATCTTTCTCAGCCCCCTTCTGCTCCAGCACTTACTGTCGCTGAAATGCATCAAGGGTGGGTCTGCTGCTGTTGTCTCTCTGCCCTGCAGAACATAGAATTCTGGCTCTGTGCCATAGGAACTTTCCTGTCTGCCACCCCCTTGTCTCCCCCAATTCCTGTTGTCCCAACCACCCTGTTACCAGATCTCCCAGGGAATAGACCCTACACCCAACCAGTGGCTGCTGCATGCAAGTACCCACTCCTACCTCAAGCTCTTGGGCTGCACGCTAACCTGGGTCTGCTAAATACCACTGGGTCCTTTCATTGCCCTGCTGGCTGCCAGTCCCCCTTCCCCACCCTCACCTTACACCTCCTTCTTTCTACCCAGAGCCCTCAAAATGAACCAATATTTGAGTTGTCCACTGTGTAGCCTCATGCAGGATGGACCTTAGCTTACTGGTCTGTGTGTATGAAATCTGCTTTCTTCTGTCTTAGTAGGCTCAGGCTGCTATCACACAGTACCATGGTCGGGAGGGGGAGTTTAAACAGCAAACATTTATTTCTCACAGTTTTGGAGGCTGGAATTCCCACACAAAGGTGCTGACAGACTCTGTGTCTGGTATGCAGATGGCTGTCTTCTCATTGTTTCCTCAGATGTTGGAAAGAGAAAGTTCTCCCATGACTCTTGTGAGGTCACTAATCCCATTCATGACTGAAGCACCTGCCAAAGGCCTCACCTCCTAACACCATTACATCAGGGGTTAAGGATTTCAACATATAAATCTGGAGAGGGACAAGTCAGTCCATAATATCCCCCCTTCTGAAAATCGGGGTAGCACTGGCGCATCCCAGCTCCAAGATCCTTCTCCTGCCCTCCTGGTTACTGGTGGTGGCTCCAGGCTCCCACTAGGCAGGCCCTGGGTGCAGGGTGCTGTCTGCCAGAGCACTCACAGAGGAACAGCCCCAGGTGCTTCACACAGACTTCACAACTGCCCCTCACTTTGGTAGGGGCAGACACCATCTCCTCAGCAGGCAATATGCACCTGAAGGGCCATTTCACATCAACCGTGGTGACTCAGTCAGCTCGGCTGGCTGACCTTTGTTTCACAGAATTCCCTTCCCTGCTGCTTCTGGCTAGGATGGACCACAGGGGTTATTCTACACTAGACTTGGAGGCAGAAGCACAGCAGTAGCCATAATGTTGCTTATGCTCAGAAACAGGGCTTGGGGGGAGTGGGGGTGCAGGGATGAGGCAACATTTTGTCACTAACTTGCTGACTCACCTTGTCGGCATCCGTGACTGGGCCTGGGCTGCAGCTCCTCCCTGTTACTCCTCCAGTCCAGATGTGGACTTAGCTCTGTGACTAAGGCCATGAGCTTCTCTGGCAGGACACCCACATCATCAAGGTTGGAGGCCGTGGGAACCAACACAGGTTTCGGCCTGTGCTCATGGGTTCCCCTCCTTCACACCCGCCTTCCCTCCGCCACTGCCTCTAGCATCAGACGCTGACAAGGCCTTCCAGAGGCTGCTCAGCCAGCTCCCACAGTCACCTAGAGCATAACAGACCGCAGCTGGTTCTGCTGCTCTGACTGAGCCCCAGCTAACGCACACTAACCAAACCCACAGGGAGATTGCATAAACCCAGCACCACTGCTCATGGACAGTAAGAACCTTATCTGCCAAGCAGCCCTGGCAGTGAAGCCTCTCAGAAGGCCAGTCTAGGTGGGGAAGCAAAGTCTGGCCACAAGCACTCAGCACACTGATGTCACAGCAAGGAGGGCTGACTGAATGACCCTGGTAGATAGTGGCCTGGACCTATGCCTGAGCCCATCTTCTCTGGAAACCCCATCCAGTCCTGAAGACTAAAACAGCTCTTGATCCCGAGCACGTCTATTCTAGAGCATTCAGAGCACCCCCTACACACCCAAGCCCCATCGGTGCTTTGCATACATTTTCTACCAACAAGCTCTGTGCTCATCAACGGCCCTTCCCTAAAACATCTGGGGTGGGAGGGCGGTGACTGCTTGTGTATCCACATTCTACGTGCTGGGAATAGTCACAGAGCCTTCAACAACGTCAGCATCTAATCCCCACCACAACACCCTATGAGACAGTTGCTCTTTTTATACTCATTTTATAGGTGAGGAAACTGAGGTTTAGAAAAGTTAAATGACTTGATCACCATCACACAACAAGCAGGTAGCAGAGCTTGGGTTCTGGCCCAGAACTGTCTGCCTGCCTGATCCATTTCACCACACCGCCTTTCCAGGAGCCTCACCAGGGTATTCCCCAATCCTTGCAACCACATACTTCTAGGCCAATTCTCGGATCCCCTTATAGAAGACTGAGCCAATCCATTACATGTGAACTCTTGTTAACTACCCCTCACACTAGATGGGGATGATGCACCCCCAAAGTAGCCTCCTCTCTGTGTGAGCAGATGTTGCCTGGGATACGCCCACACAGACCAGGCTTGGCCCCCTGTGGAATAGGCAACCCACAGAGGCGCTGGGGCCAGAATGGAAGTGGTGACCAGGAAAGGCCTTCAACCTGTGACCAGAGGGTGGGGATGCCAGCCAAAGGTGGGAGTATAGTAGAGCCCCCGGGGCCAAGAGCGCAGCATGTGCAGGAGACCTGAAGTGCAAGAGACCTTGGCCTGTGGGAAGAACAAGGACAGCTGGTGCATAGCGAGGAGAAAAAAGTAAAAGGGAGGATGGGGAGCAGCGCCCATAGCCCAAATTACACAAAGCTGTGTGGTTTGTAGTGGAATATTTGGATTTTGAGTGACATGAGGGGGCACTGAAGAGTCTTAAGCAGGGGAGCAATATGATCTGATTCACAGATGGTAGAGAATGGAAACAGGGGGCTAAGGGTGGGGAGGAGAGTCTGGCAGGACTCCCTGAGGACCAGTAAGGAGGGACAACCACCCCTTCTCGCAAGATTCGCACTGCTCTGAGCATATGACCTGGAGTCCCAAGAGATCCCTGCACCATGTAGACCACCTCTGGTTGTCTGGTAAGCACATCATTCAGGGTACTAGCTGATGGATCAATTGCTGCAAATTGAAACTCTTCACGTACTGGATTCCTTGTGGCTTAGGTCCTGTGGCTCCAGAATACACTGGAGAAAAATTAGAGATATTGGGGTATTTACAAGAAATCATTCCTACAGGTCTTCTGGTTTCTGCTAGAGGACTGAATGCATTTATCTAACTTTGCTCCCTCCTGAAACTCTATTAAAACTATAGTGAAGATTTTTGTTTTTTAATGATAAACCTATAGTGATGGGGGAAAAAAAGGGGAGCACAACAGCAATCAAGATTTGGTACCTGGAGAGCAGAGATGTGGAGGCGATGGAACTAGCACCACCAAGACACCAGGGCCAAAGCCAGCAAAGGAGAAAAAGGAGTCCCGCCTGAACGCAGAATCCTGAGAGCCAGCAGCACACCAAAGGAGGGCTTGCAGGGGGAGCCATGGGCCTCTGCTGCAGGCAGTGAGAGAGTGCACTGAGTGTGGAACACTAAAGCTGACTCTTATTGCCATGCATTGGTGACTGTAAACAGTATCACTAGTAAGTGCTACTCCTGCATGGTTGACCATGCTCCCAACCTCATTCACCAGTGCTCAGGCTTCTCAGGCACTGGCGCGCTGAAGCCCTCTGCAAATGGGTGAGGGTGCAGCTCAGTGAGAGTGTTAAGAAGCCCCTCCCCATTCCGTGCTCTGGAGGACTGCCCCTCCTCCACCTCCTAGAAGCCTGGAGATGGGGTGCCAGGCACAGGTAATGGGACCAAACAGGTGGTTAGGTGGTTGTATGCATGTGAAACACTTAATGTAGAGGCCCCTAGCCCTCAGGATCCACAGCTGGCAGTGGGACTCTGACCCTAGTATTACCCATATCTGTATTTCTAATGTTTTGACATGGGAGGTCTTGCTGACTCTGGAGGGACGGCTCCTCCCTGGGCCAGTTAATTCCTAGAGATAGCAAACAACCCACCTGGAGTGCACCTTTCAAATGCCAATCAAGCCATCCAGAGCCCATACTCCAACCACTCCTTTGGTGGGGTCCTCACACCCCAGACCACTCTCTATCTGCCCTGATCACTGTAGGGTCAGATGCCAGAAGTGGGGTCAGCCTCAGCGCCCCAGAGCCAACTGAGATATTCAAACTACCCAATCCTAAATCTCCTTACCCTCCTCACCTGTTCTTTCCCACAAAAACCACAGTAAAGGCTCTTGCCCACATTTTCCCCTTGCTACTGCTGTCTTCTGACTGACCCAGTGCTTCTCCATGTGGCCCTGTGGGCTGCACTGTGCCTCTTGTTCTCAGGGACTTTGAATATAAAAAACTTCTTTCATGACCATCATTTCCTTTTCTGTGTGTCTTATCATCTGCTGGAAACTTTCTATTTCTCGACCCGGGTAGTGGCTATGTGGGTGTGCATTTCATTATTTTTTATTGAGACATCGGTCAAATAACATTAAAAATCACCCTGTTAAACTACACACTTGCTCCTCATTACCCAGCCCATCTCAGCCCCAGGCAATGATTAATGTGCTTTCTGCCTCTATGGATTTTCTTATTCTGGAAATTGCACATAAATGAAATTATACAATGTGTAGACTTTTATGTCTGGCTGTTTTCACTTAGCATAATGTTTTCAAGGATCTTCTATGAACCCATATATGTTGTAGCATGTATAGAACATTCTTTTCTGTGACTGAATTTGTGGATATACCATATTTGTTTATTTATACATCAGTTGATGGACATTTGGATTGTTTCCACCTTTTTGGTTATTATTAATAATGCTGCTATGAACATTTATGTAAAAATTTTTGTGTAGATATATGTTCTCACTTGCCTTGAGTTTATATCTAGGAGTGGTATTGTAGGGTCATATGGTAACTCTATGTTCAGCTTTGTGAGACAAATTGTTTGCCAAGGTGCCTGCAATTTACATCTCAACCATCAGTGTATGGCTTCCAATTTCTCTACATCTTTGTCAACACTTATTATAATTTTAAAAATTAGAATTACTTTCTCCCTTAATTATTCTGACTCATGGGGATCATTTACTTTTCCTTGGTAATAATTACCTCAACTTGTAGGGGTACCTGGGTGGCTCAGATGGTTAAGCGTCTGCCTTTGGCTCAGGTAATGATCCCAGGGTCCTGGGATCGAGCCCCACATTGGGCTCCCTGCTCAGCAGGGAGCCTGCTTCTCTGTCTCCCTCTTTCTGCTGCTTCCCTTGCTTGTACACTCTCCCTCTCTGTCAAAAATAAAAATCTTTAAAAAAATACCTCGCTTTGTAATTATATATTCCTTTGTTCTTTAACTGATTAGACTGGGGATTTCATGAAAGCTATTGACTGCATGCTCAGTGCTCAGCCTAGTGCCTGACACGCAACTGGTGCTCAATAAATAGTTGAACAACTAAATGGGTAGATGGTTAACCCATGAAAAAGAAGGGCATGGCATCAGACTTGCCCCACCACCAGACAGGGTCAGCAGCTAGGCAGACATCCCCCTCCCCCCACACTCTGTGCCAGTCCCCAGGATAAGCACTGGCAGCACAGAGTGACCAGGACAAGGTGCTGACCTGGGGGGGGGTCACAGTCTAAAGCCTGAGACAGGTCCATAAGCTGACATTTCCCCACATGTGATCACTCCCTGATGGAAAATAGCACAAGATGACTTCAGAGCACAGAACAGATGCACCTGCCCAGCATGGAGATCAAGAAGCCTTCTGAAAGGAGGTAACACTGGTATGATGGTTAATTTTATATGTCAGCTTGACTGAGATAAGGGATATCCAGATAGCTAGTAATTATTTCTGGGTATGTCTGTGACCATGTTTCTGGAAGGGACTAACACTTGATTCAGTAGACTAAGTAAAGAGATCCACCCTCATCAATGTGGGCAGGCATCATCCAATCCATTGGGGGCCCAAATAGAACAAAAAACTGAGGAAAGAAGTACCTCTCTTTCCTTCTCTTTCTCTCTCTCCTGGAGCTGGAGGGTCCATCTTTCTTGCCCTCAGACATCAGAGTTCCTGGTTCACAGGCCTTTGGACTTGGACATAATTATACCACATTCTCCTGGTTCTCCATAACTGTGTGAGTCCATTCCTACAATAAATCAATCTCTCTCTCCCAGTCTCTCTCTCTCTCTCTCTCTCTCTCTCTATATATATATATATATATATATCTTCTATTGATTCTGTTTCTCTGGAGAGCCTGATGAATACAACCAGGGTTGAGCTAGGTGAAGGGAAGGGTAGCAGAAAAAGAAAATTGAAAACCACTGTGAGATCTCACTTGACCAAAAATATCTTGTCCACTAACTTACCATGATTACCCTTTGTGCCTATGCAGCCTACAGTTCTCATCATTAGTGACAAACCTTTGGTTCAGGCTACAGAGGCAAGCGGTATACCCTGGACTGCCCTACCAGAGTGCAGCACTAATTTGTGCTAGGAGAGGAGAGGCCCAATCTGGACAACAGGGGGGCAGGGCAGGAGGGTGTGGGAGTCCCACACCCGCACACCCTCTAAGCCAATCCTATCTCTTCATTGGGTAGACAGTGGCCTCACTCTGGGGACCCAAGGAGACTCTGGCAACAGGCCTTCCCTGAAATCAATGAAGTCTTCCCATGCACTTGGCAACCAGCCTTCATCTTTGGCAATAATTAGATCCCCTGCGGCTGAGGGAGGGTGGTACCCAAGGGCCCCATCAGTCTCCTTATTTTAAAATGAATGTAAATGTTTAGGAGAAAATTAAGTGGTAAACACTCTCTGGTTGGTAAGTTTGTAGCTGAACTCATGAAAGAGAATATAAGCATCTCACAGCCAAGTTGCAGCAGTGTAGCCCTTTTGCCCCCACCCACTATCTGCTGATGCTGGCAGATGCTGGGGGACACCGCTCACAGGCTTCACCACTGTGACCCAGCATGAACCCAGGGCCCTGCAGGCCCTGCAGGCTCAGTGGGCAGAGCTCACGATTACAAAGGGCAAGGGACCCACACACACTGCCAGGGGACTTAAGTTTGACCAACCAAGAAATCCGCATCCCTCCTCCAATAAGCCCTCTGCCTTCAGCCACACTCACCTCTTCTGATATGAAGGGTGCTCTACCTGATGGCAAGTTTGGGGTGGCTCTCCACCTGTCCCTATACCTGTCTCCTGGACAGTTGTGCGCAAAGGAAAAAGGGGCCAATCCAGGAGGCAGACAACTGTGCCACCCAGCATGGGTGACTTAGGAAGGAATAATCACCAGCAGGACAATGGTGGTACCAATAACAACAACTGACTTCCCACAAACACTTTCTTGGAGCCTGCACTCTAGACGCATGATCTCAGCTCACCTACCCTGGGAGGCTGGAGATACTGTATGAGGAAACTGAGACCCAGAGGGATTTGGTATCTTGCCCAAGGTCACACAGCTAGTAAAGACAGGACAGGTCTGTGTGACCCTGTAACCCACACTCTTGACCCCTGTGCCTACTCCCACACCATGGATGGCCCTGCCCCCAGGATGTGCTCTTTCCCTGGCCAGGAGGGGCAGAGGTGCAAAGTAGTGGTGACAGGCTGTCGTGGCCTATGTGGTGGATGGATATGAAGAATGGACAGGCAGCTGTGGGCGGCAGGCTGAGACTATCTCATGAGATAGTGGCCGCTCACACCAGAGGCTGCTCGTGCTCCTCCCTGCCCTACCCATGTCCTTCTAGTCACAGAATGACACTGGCTGACTGTGCTGTACACCCCGCAGCTGCATGTCTTACTGGAAAACCAGACATCCCTGAGGGGTGACCACTCCCATACAGCGAGGTTGGCTTGGTGGTGCTCCATTCGCAAGCTGAGTGTGCAGCAGGAGACCGTCTTCTGCAAACTGACCCTAGAGGGAGAGATGCTGGAGGGCCACTCCATGTCCCAGCCCCCACCCAGAGCTTGCTGCATGACCCAGCAGCGGGACCAAGGGGGACACTCTCACCAGCCTCATCACACTTATTCCTCACAATAACCCTGAGATGGATCTTACACTCCCAGGTCTGATTGTCCATCCCTTTTAAGATCACCTCCCTTAGGGAAGCTGTGGATAGGAGCAGTTTCTCATTGACGGCTGTCCTCTTACCCCAAAAGGAAGCCCTTCCCTAGGGTCTCCTCCTGCCTGATGCGGGCCCCTGCTTCTTTTTATAATGCAAATCATCAATCACCTACCCACACTTGGGGAAACTGCAGCCCATGTCCACAAAGCCCCACCTCCTTCCCCAACTGTTCACTACCCCCAAGTCTGAGATACATGCTAGGGACTCTGGCTGGAGAGGCCAGGGTGGAGTTCAGCACTCAAGGCCAAACCTTTAAGCTCCCTCTATGAAGGCCAGTTTGAGATATGCCTCTATTCCCCTCTATTCTTCTGGGTATGAGTAAACCACTCCCTCTCTCTCTCTTTCTCTCTCTCTTTCTCACCCCTCCCCAAGAGCAGTGGTCTGTACAGAATACACCTGTAGACCAAAAATCAAATCCAACTGGCAGATAGGTTCTGTTTGGACCACAGACATAGACTATTTTTTAATTGATTGTCAACTTTTAAAATTCAAATTTCACACTAAAATCCTGATTTTCAATTTTTTCCCAAACACTGAATACAAGGCCCTCCTAAGCCCACATTTGAAGGTGCAATGGCAGCCAGAGCTAAGGACCCTGCAGCCAGGTTAGCTTTCCCAGGCTACCCTACCCACTTATTCATATACCTGCCAGGCCCCAGATGGGCCCTGAGTTCTTAGTCCTAACCAAAGGCAATAGGAAGACAAAGTCACTTCCTAATTCCCCCAAACACGCAAAGCTTCTCATTGTGGAGTTAGCGTATTGAATTATTATGCAAGGCCTTTTCTTTCCTTTTATATACTCTCCCATCTTTCCTGCTTTTGAACTATGTCCTCTCCAGGCCCCCAGGAACAGGCAGCATGAATGCCAGAGGCTCTCAATGTCTGCTCTGGGCTACACAAACACCCAGCCAGGCTCTGAGAGCTCTTCTCGGAAGGCCAGTTCAACCCTGAAATGAAGCACCATCTTCCATCCTAGTTGGTGGCAGGGAAGGGGGATAGCCATTGTGTCAACCACAGCCACCTCCTAGAAGAGGCTACTGGGGCCCTGAGAAGTCCACAGTGGAGTCTTGCCCACTCACCACATCAGCATCGGGCACAAGGAAGATGGAGTCAGGCTCATGCAGAGTTTGGGGATTTTTTGCTTATTGCACCCCACCCCACGCCACCCTCACCCTGTTGGTTTACTCCCAAAGACCCACCTGAGATAATGATGCAGTGGGTGGATGGGCTGGCAGTTCATAAAGAGTGCTCCATTGGCCTGGTGGGTGGGGCACAGCTCTACTGCAACCTGCCTTGCACATCAGCTTCAGTGCGCACAGAAACACTCATCCACAAGCCTCATCAACCCGGCCTCAGGGCTCCTGCAGTGCCAGCATTTGGGAAACCTCACCTTGTCTGGGCTACCCTAAACCCAGGGATTCTCCACCCATCCAACTCAGAGCCTTCCCATAATGTCCCAGCTGCCAGAGACTTAGCAGCTATGGAGAATAGGTAGGTGGCAGAGCTGGAGCGAATGCCTCTTGTCCAACCCCAAGGCCCATGCCTACCCTACTTCCCCAGACAACTGACAGAAGATGCAGGGAAACTCCCAGAAACAGTTGTCATAGTCTATTTGAATCAGAAGAAGAAAGGTAGATATAAAGCAAGCATTTAAATGACTTTTAAAACAGTGTTTAATTAAGACCTAATTTGAGTTCTATAAGGATTCAGGGAAGGATGAGGTCAGAAGGCTAAGTAGTTGGGAACCACCTCAGGTAAGCATGGGGACCTGAGTCGGACAGCAGAGGGTGGAAAGGTGAGTGGCCCAGTGGGTGTTGTGAGGGCATTTGGGGCACAGGAAAAGCACGTTCTTACAGCAGTACATCCCACCCTGAGGTGATAGCCCAGCATGGTCTTTCCATCCATGGGTCCACATCTTCACCAGAGAGGTTGGAACACTGAGTAATAGCCACAGAGAGGGCTCTGCTTGCATGTTCATGGCCAAGGCTTGCCACATGGGTGTTTTACTCTAACACTCATCTGCGTTAGGGCAAATGAGAATCAATAATAACTGTGCCTGAATTTGTACCATTTTGATGGAATCACTTATCAGGGGCTTTCTTTCAGGGAAGGCCCTCAGGGATTCACTGCTGTGATTCAGTTCTGTGCACTGAATGACCATCTGTCCAAGTAGCATCTGAAGCACCACGTCATTCCTCAAGCCTCATAGGGCACACACATGAGAACAAATTACACTGCCAGTGTGGTCAGTGGTAATGTAAAAAGCCTCCCCTAAAAAACTGAGCAAGCTCTTTCATGGCCCCACAAGGATCTCATCGGGGAGCCACAGGCAAACAGGGACAGATAGATCAGAAAAAAGAACAAAGAATAAATATTTCTTGAGGCAATTGCTAACTCCATTTTAAAGATGAGCTTTCATCTGATTAATTATATAAGAAAACGGAAGACAATAGACTCACTTAACTTGAATTTTGTTTAAATACTTGGACTGGCATAAGATTTAATGAGGCCCCTTTTTGAGGAGATTTAAAATTATAATTTTTGTTAAAAGAACATTTGTTGAGGTCCAATAAATCTGTTGCATACACATGTGATTTTTTTTAATAAATTAAATCTCCCTTCAGTAACTCAAAACTACCACTGGCAGTAACTGTCTGATTGCAGCTTTAATGGTACTGTAATGGGGTCAGTCCATAGAGACTGCATGAGGCAGTTTACAGTTAACAACATCGCCTATAGTTGAGAAAGTTGATCAAAAGAGGAGAATGTTTATTATTCCCATAATTGAAAAAAACAAGTCACATTCCATCTTCATTTAAGGAAAATGGTCCTGTTAGGATATGTATGTGAACCCATAGCCCCATCATCCTTTTCCTTCCTCATTCTCTCAGAACAGCATGCAGGGTCTCAGAATGGAGCCTTGAGAGGCCACATGAAAATCCAAAAGAGAAAGAGGACAGCTCCAGGCACAAAGGTGTTAGTTCTCTCTGGCATCTTACTTTGTGAGCCTCTCCAGTTATTGTTCCCACCCAGCCAAGAAAATAGGCCAGTACCCTGGCTCTTCTTTACCACCTGTGCTTGCATGGAAGAAGGTGTATCAGTTAACTATTCCTGAATAACAAACCACTCCAAAACAATACTCACTTATTATTGTTCACACATCTGCTGGTTAGAGGGGATGGGTTTGGTTGGGTTTGACCTCTCCATGTGAGTTGGGCTCAGGTCTGCTCCAAAAAGGCACAGGAGCTCCCAAGTGGAAGCTCCTGGCATGAAAGTGACAAAAAGACAAGCCCAACACCACAAACGCATTTCATGCTTTTGCTCCTCTTTGATCTGCTAACATTCCATTGGTTAATGCTAACCCCATTGCCAAGCTCAACATACAGTCATGGAGATGGAAAATATATTCTGTCTCTATAAGGAGAGGGAAGGGAGTAAACATTTGCTGAATAATAACTGAAACTGGCACAGATTCCAAGATACCCCAAAAGCCTCCCCCAATCATAGTATCAGGCTGGAGGTCCAGGATCTCATGACTACATCACATCTACATGTCCTCTCTTCCTCCAGAGACCAAGGACTACAAGAGGCCCACAGAAATTTGAAATACTACTAGAGAAATAATGCCAGGGCTTCTACCCTGTGAGTAGGGACTGTCTTTTGATTAGGCCCTGGATTTGCACCCTGGAAATAGATCTCCATTCACCATTTTTTACAACTCTTGGATCCACACCTGGGAAGGTCCTTCCTTTTCCATTATCCTCCATGGTATAACATGTTGAGGGTTTTGGAGAAGATTCTCCTTTACATGCCTGAACTGCTTCTCAGCCTGCTTCCTGCCTGTGGGAAGCTGAGAACCCAGAGGTCCTTTACATCTTGAACCACTGGCAATAACTGTCTGATTGCAGCTTTAATGGTACAGTAATGGGACCAGTCCATAGAGACAGCCTCTTGTAGGCCAGGTTGGCCATACTTTTGCTAATAGAGCTTTTTCAAGCATGTAGATTTTCCATGTATTTGACTCTGGTTACTTCCCTATGGGTTACCAACAACCATATCCACAAACTTTTTTTTTTTTTTTTGTCATGCCTTGCTTTCCAGATTTTGGAAGCATAGGGCTTCTGTGAAACCATGCTCTCAATCATTCTAGAGTCCTTTGTCTAGCTAAGTGCCACCTTCATGACCATAGAAATGTTAACAAGGCTGTAGCTTACTTTGAGAATGTGTTCCTGACTGAAGAGGCTGAAAATGAACAACAGTTTTATTTTCAAACCCAGAAAGCCCAAGAATTCATGGCCTCTCTACATTCCCTCTCACTTGTTGACAGACCAGCCGATCTTTCCTGAGTTTATCTCTTTCCTATAGCAGCCTATGAAGGGCAGCTCACAACAGCTGGATATACAAAGATGAGTATCCTTGGGGCACCTGGGTGGCTCAGTCTGTTAAATGTCTGCCTTGGGCTCAGGTCATGATCCCAGGGTCCTGGGATTGAGCTCGTGTTGGGCTCCTGCTCAGTGGGGAGTCGCCTCTCTCACTCCCCATGTTTGTGTTTTCTCTCACTATCTCTCTCTCTCTCTGATAAATAAATAATCCAAAAAAAAAAGTTGAGTATCCTTCTATACTCTGCTCTGAAGAACCACTCTTTAGGAGCTTCCAGTTTGACAGAGACAAAGACAGGTGAGCATGGGGGTTGGTGGAGGCACAGAGCAGAGTGGCACAGCTGACCCAGACAAAGGAGGTGACACCAAAGTTGGATCTTCAAAGATGAGCAAGAGTCAGTCTGATGAAGGGGACAGGGAAGGGAAAGGCACAACATATGCAAAGATGTAGCAGCTAGGAAAGACATGGGACATTCAGAGAAGCAGTCAGCAAGTTTAAGTCAATTCAGTAAACACTCACGCAGGACCAGACCACACTGGACTACAGGAGAATGGAGAAGTCAGCCTTTGCCTCAGTCAGTTGCCCACTGGGCAACTGGGGAGGGTAATGAAGGAATCATTCCCAGCGAGTGGGGCAGGGCTCTAATAGAGAGAAGCATAAGGGTAGCTTGAGTCCAGAAAAGGGATGACCAGCCAAGCCTGACATTGTTGACCCAGCCCTAGGTCAGCTCCTCAACAAGAAGTCACTCTTCAGCTAAGTCATGGAGAAAGTGTAGAAGTTACCTAAGCAGAATGGAGGCAGGAAAGGCATTCCAGGCTGTGGGAACAGCATGGGCAAATGTCTGGAGGTGTGGCCCTGCTTGGTGTGGCAGAGAGGTTCAGTGTGTAGGTGCACTGTAGGTATGAGCAAACGGTGTGTGTGTGAGTGTGTAAATGTGTGTGACTGTGTGTGTATGCTTGCAAATGCATGTGGGTCTCTGTGTGTGTTGGCATCTTTGTATATGAGTGTGTGGATGTGTCTCTCTGTGTGAGTGGACGTGTGAGTTGTATGTGTGTGCATTGACAGAGGTGGGCAAGACAAGGTCAAGCCCTGGAGACTGGACTCTGTCTACAAGCCAATAGGGATACATTCAGGACCTCATTAAGAAGGTGCTCCCTTCATACTCACAAGCCAGCAGGAGAAAAGGACCAGGACAGGGATGACAGGATGTTCTAACTGGCATCAGTACTGCCCTCAGATGTTAAGATGCTGGCAGATATGTTTCCTAAGTCACAACTTAATGAAGAAAAAGTGCCCCTTTCCCAGGAAAGTATGACTAGACTGCCTGAGCCCTCAGCTCTGAACACAAAGCAACTGGAGTTTACTTTCCTATCAAAATTTAGGGCTATTGGGTCTAGTGTAAAATAACTACATCACTGATTGCACTACAAGGAGGCAATCAAATCTCTCTGTGAGAAAGAAAAAAAAAAAAAAGCACTCAGAACTCCAAAGTTTTCTCTGGAAGAATATCCCAGATACTCTTGGTTGGTTACTGAACCAACCATGAAAGGTGCCTGGCCTCCCTTGTCTGGGGTCTCAGGTTCCCCTATTCGTGGCATTGGCACTCCCATCCATGAGAGATTCCATCCTCCTTTCACATCAAGCTGGGCTTTGCTTTCCAGAGCACAGCTGGGAGTGGCCAGATGATTGACAAGATGCTAAATCCTAAGCAGGGATCACTGGGGAAATAAGCAGACAGCAAAGTGCACAGAACCAGCTCGACTCTCAAAAGTGGGCTAGGATCCTGGCAATGGAGCAAAGCTTCAAGCTGGCAGCACTTCAGAACCCACGCCAATCCCACCCTGCAACCCTGTGGGACAAACCTCCCCTCACCCCAGAAGTGGGCAGGACTTCCTGCCACAATGGCTGTGCCCCTCTTGAATCTCAGGTCCAAGAATAAGCTCCGAGGATAGACATCATCTCATTGCCCTAACATCACTAGGATTCACTCATGCAAGAGGCAGCAATCGGGGAAGAGGAGGGTGGGGAATACGTGAAGCCACTGGGCACAGGGCTTTCTCTTGGCATTTCAGAATGATATTAAAAATGACAGCTCAGCTCCTCCAACCACAGGTGGGTTAGGAGAATCCATGGAGATGGGAGACTGGGCACTCAGGAAACCCTGACATAAGGGCAGAATGTTTTGTTATGTTAGTCACCATACAATATATCATTAGTTTTTGATGTAGTGATCCACAATCCACTGTTTTCGTATAACACCCAGTGCTCCATACAGTACGTGCCCTCCTTAATACCCATCACTGGGCTAACCAATGCCCCCTCCCCCCTCCCCTCTAAAACCCTGTTTGTTTCTCAGGTCCATAGTCTCTCATGGTTCATCTCTCCCTCCAATTCCCCCCGCCCATTTTTCCCTTCCTTCTCCTAATGTCCTCCATGTTATTCATTCAACTTTTCTAAAGACCATTTTCTCATCCAGAAAATCAGGACTACTTTATCCATCTCATGGAGCTGTTGTCAGGAGTAAATGAGAGAATTCTGTGAATGTTTCTAACAGAGGGACCTACACACAGTGGGTCTGGCTGGAAAATAGTTTGCACCCTTTGTACAAACTCCATTCATTGTTAGATTGAGAAACACTTTCTAGATGGTCATATGATCCACCCTGTGTTACCTGGCTAATAAATGGCAAAGATGGGATTTGAAGGCAGGTACATCTTCCACCAAAGTGCAACTTCTTTCCCATCTTGCACAGTAGGCAAGAGTTACTGTTAATTCCGTGCAATTCCCGAGAGAAGAAAAACCACCATATAGTGTCAGGAAATCTAAGTCCTAGAGAGCATTTTCCCAGGGGGGCCGCCCTAACTCCATGAACTGTTACAAAGATTAAATGAGATAATGGATAAAAATGCCTGCCATAGAGTGGAAAGTCAATAATGGTAGCTATTGTTATGTTCTGTTGACTTAGGGTCGCTTCTCTTGTCCTATAAGAATTTTTGATGGTGTGCAAACTAGGTGGCTTAGAACAACACAAATTTGTTATCTCACAGTTTCTGTGGTTCCTGAGTTAAGGCATGGATTAGGTGGATCCTCTGCTCAAGGTTTCACAAAGCTGCAGTCAAGGTGTTGGCTGGGGCTGCATCCCATCTGAGGCCCAGAGTCTTCTTCCACCTCACTGGCAGAATTCTGTTCCTTGCTGCTATGGGACTGAGGTCATTGGGTCCTAGAAGCTCTGCCATTCCCTGCCACATGGCCCACTCTACACATAGCAGCTTGCTTCTTCAAGAACAATGGGAGAGTGTTGTCCCTTTGATCTCTGACCCTCTTTTGAAGGACTCACCTGACTGAGCCAGGCCCACCTGAAATAATCTTCCTTTTGATTACATCTATGAAATACCTTCACCTTTGCCTTATAGTATAATCTAATAATGGGGGTGAAACCATAGCTACAGGTCCCACCCACAATCAAAAAGAAGGGCTTCTACATGGGTATGACCTATTGGGGATCATCTTAGAATTCTGTAATTCCTCCTGTCCTTATCTGAACAGAACACAAAATCTCCTGCCAGAAGAATGAAACTCTAATAGTGTGCCTTCGTCAGGGTCCCTAGAACAACTTCATTTTAGGATTTCCCAGATAAATGGCATTTTATATCCAGAATGGTTTTCTTTGGTAACTGGGTTCTCCCTGAAACATGAAGCTGGCTGACACAAATCATAATACAACATTGTGAATTTAGGCAAAATGGCACATTTAAGGCATAAGAGTATTGGTTGGCTTTTAGCTCTATCTTCTAAATGTGCTTCTTGTGCTGGGGCAATCCTGCCCTGGAAAGCCTGGTCATTCACCACCATAAAAGTCCAGACATCCCCAGGTTGGCCTGATGGATAGAGAGGGTCGAGACCTCACTGATCCAGGAGGAAAGCAGATTTTCAGAGCTAGGAATACTTCTAGAGCCTCCTCCCACCTCACCACATGAGCAGCTGCCCCTGACAGGGCTTCCCCTGCCTCCACCATCCCCCCACCTCCTAGTTTTCATTTATCATTCTGGACTACAGCTTACAGTGGGCATCATTAATCCCCATTACAATGAGGAGCCCTTTGACAAGTGGAATAGACTTAATTTTTAGCTTTAGTGTGAGGAAGAAAGAAAATCATTAACGTTAAAAAGTTCTTAATGAAGTAGAACATACATTTTGCATCCACTCCCAGTCACCCTCAGTAATACATGGATGCATATTTATACAGATAAATATTTTCTTTCCTGCATCATCTTAAATACACTTCACCAGGGCTAATAAGCCAGCCCACACTTTGAGAGGTCTGGCCAAGCATCAGGCCAAGGCCCTGAGTAGGTGGGGATTTACCAGGTTCTTGACTCTATGCTCTAGGCCTTCATCCACAACCTCACTGCATCCTCACATTTGCCTTGTTGAGGATCCTTAGCCCACATTTTCATATGTGTTACCAAGCTCATGGAGGCTGAGGAAGTAACCCAGTATATTACCATGGGGATTCCAACACAGGTCTGCCTGTTTCCACACCCCCTTCTCCTTCCTCTCCATATTACCCTGCTATAAACACATATTCCAGTCTTTGAGTCTGGTTAGGTTCTGTTTCAGTGGAGTCTTGCAATGTCCAGTTTCATGAAAAAGGACTCATGGTCCAGCTACAAATGTGTCTGCATACAGCATGGGCTGGTGGTTAATAAATAGACTTGAGCTTTGTGTGTTAATACCAGGAAAGGAAGAAGTGAATTTGCACAAGCAGGAAAAGAAGAGTACAAATCTCAAACTCTCTCAGGTGCCCCTGAGAGCCATCAAAATGCAGTTCCTCCTGGAGATTTGGATCCTTGCGTCCAGGTGCTGCCCCATTGGTAGACATTGCCCCTGGCCTACCCAGCATCCAGGGTGATCAACCATCCAGGTTTGCCTGGGACTGAGGGCATTCCCAGAATGCAGGACTTTCAGTGCTAAAACCAAGAAGGTGCTGGCAGATTAGGACTCAGGAGCTACTCCCTAGGAAACCCTGAGGTGCAAGGACAGAGGTGCATTAAGCCTCCCGAGACAGGTCTGCATACCCCAGGTGGCTGCCACTATGACAACAGTGGCTGTTGTCCTCTCAGATCCAAACATAATGGTTATGAACAGGACTCCATGTCCATTCTCCTGGTACTCCTCCCAGAGCTAGCCCAGGACCTCAGTTCTCCACTCTTCCTGCTCTAGAAATTTGGAAGATGGCTGTCACTCATGAGGGACCTCTCTGTTCCCACCCAGATCTCCCCAGTGAATGAGTCATCTTCACCTGCACACACAGCATCTCAAAGGGGTCACCCAAAGCTGGTCTCTTCATACAGTGGTGTAACCTTTTCCTTTCCCTGCCCTGCTCAGGTCAGAGCTGAGAATAGCAAGCAATCATTTCCCCTCATCAGTGGTTCTTAACTCTGCACCCTCAGCATCACTCAGAAAACTGAGAGAACACAGGCTGCTGGCCGCAACCTAAGACTTTCGAATTTCAGCTCAGGCCTGAGAATGTGTGTTTCGCACAAACTCCCAGGTGATGGGAAAATCTCTCTGGAGGTCATATCCTCTTCCCTTGAGGAGAGAAAATCCCAGGAACCAGATTGTGTTCCTACCTTAGGTCTGGACAGAACAGAGATGCATCTAACAGCCCAGTCCTGTGTCTTCCAGCCAGTCTCAGAGAAGAGCTAAGTAAATGGCGAGATGGAATCAACCATGTGATGCACATTTTTGACATGACTCTAAAATGGAATATTATTTAGCAAATAAAATGACAAAGTGCTGTGCTCATTTTATTCAATAAAAATCAAGGACTTATGGGGGCGGAGCAAGATGGCGGAGGAGTAGGAGACCTGGATTTCGTCTCCTCTCAGGAATTCAGCTGGATAGGGATCAAACCATTCTGAACACCTACAAACTCAACAGGAGATCGAAGAAAGGAATAGCAACAACTCTCTGAACAGAAAAGCGACCACTTTCTGGAAGGTAGGACGTGCGGAGAAGTGAATCCGAGG